>NW_026731827.1:35000-415000 GCF_028476545.2 Physella acuta
TGGGAGATAATTTTCATTTATCAAACTGAAAGTAATAATTTTCGGCATGTTCATTAAACACAAGTTTTAAAAAAAATATCATCTTTTACAAAAATGCTAATTATGTCTTTATTTAGTCCTATAGCACTTACTTCCCTTTGATAAATTAGGAAAACACAATTACTTCCCTTTATAAAACCATTGCATTAGTGGAAAAGAATTTACTTTTTATTACTTTGTTTTGGTGTTGGGAAAAAAATAATTACATAATTAGCGGGGAATGATCAAGTGCAAATGTTGTAGGTATTTTACGGATAAGCTTGGAGTATTAAAATTGTTCATTAAATTGAAACAGGCGCGTTCGTTTAAGTGAGTGCAAAAGACTATAAATAAGTTGGGGTACTATAGTCGTTTATTAAGCTAAAACAGGCGATTCCGTTGGGTTTGCGTTAGTGGTTGCGGTTTGATTTGGTTCGTTTTTGTTCTTTCTTTTTTCGTTTTGTTTGTGTTTTTTTCTTTGGGTTTGTATTTGTGTTTTGGTTGGTTTTGCGTTTGGATTTGGTTTGTTTTCGTTTGCTTTTTCGTTTTTTTGTGTGTTGTTATTGGTTGGTATTGGTGTTTGTGGTTGTGGTTGGGTTTTTGTTAGGTTTTTGTTTTCGTTTGCTTTTTTGTTTGTTTTTTCTTTGTGTTTGTATTGGTGTTTGTGGTTGTGGTTGGGTTTGTTGTTAGGTTTTGGTTTCGTTTGTATTTGTAATTGTGTTAGCGTTATGTTTGCGTTTTGTTGTTTTGGTTTTGGTTGGTTGTGGTTTGGGTGGGCAATGCCGGGTTTATGATGATTACTAATCACACAGGTGATGGTCTTTAACAGAGAGGTTTTTCACAGAAGCCAGAGCAGGGCCTGGCCGGGACGGCTAGTGTGTACCTAAATTCTACCTTAATTCTATTAGTTAGATGAGATTTACTGACTGATATCTGCTAGGTTGCTTGCATGTGTCATATTAATGCGACTGCAGTAACGATTTACAGAACACGTTAGTTTTGTATGGATTCGATGCTTTTGAAAAGATGACTTGCACAATAAAAAAAAATAGCTGGTGCAATAAAAATAGTTATTTGATGAATTTATTGCAGATTCCTAAAAAAAGATTATCTCTTTATGACACGTCTTAAATGTGAGTGTTCTAATCGAGTTTAGGTGATATGAAATACACATTTTATATCAGCATGTAACCAGTGATATAGAACTCACCTTGGTCCAATCAGATCTTCTCCAGCAACCTCTATGTTTCGGACAATACTCGACAAATATCACCACGTGATGGGCCATTGATGACCAGCCTCTGTAATTAAACTTTCCCTTGAGGAATCCTGTTAATCTAAAACCATAACCCCCATATCGAACTCTTTCATAACCCGAAATTTCTAATTCTACTTTATCGCTCCACACACGCGGGTTCTTGATTTCAACAACCGTAGTGCGTGGCGTTGGAGTCCGGGTTGGCCTTGGCCTATCGGGGAAAAGCCCTAGTGAAAGAAAGCAAGAAAAAAGATTTTTTACCAAGCGATGTTTAACCATAAAAAGAAATTGATGGTTGAAAAAAAAAAGTGGAGATATTCTACCGCTACACAAACCGCATTAATACATATTTAAAATGCACGACACTGTAAGTAACCTGCGTGTATGCAAATATATATATATATATATATATATATATATATATATATATATATATATATATATATATATATATATATATAGACGTATGCCCTAAAGACAACAGCCCGGTTGGATATTTGCCCGAAGGCTATTTTCATCAAGGGACGTTTTCAAATGTCCCATAAGGACAAACGTTTTTCGAGTAAATGTCCATTCGACCAAGCGTAATTCAGTCTTTTGTCGTAGACCTATATATATATATATATATATATATATATATATATATATATATATATATATATATATATATATATATATATATATATATATATATATATATATATATATATATATATATATATATATATATAAGTAATGATTCACTTTATTAGTTTCACTTTTTGGCAGCTGATATTCCAGACTAATGATTCCTCACAATGTCATCCTCTCTGCTCATGGTATGCCCTATCCATCTACACTGACGGCCTTTTAATATCCCTGTCGACTCGCTGATGTTTGGTGATTTGCCACAGTTTGACCAATCCTAAATCGGGTGTAGCGATCTAAAGGCGCAGCTAGTTTGGTTGATACGGCTATTTATGTCCTCATCTGCACCCTTATCAAACTTCCCAAATGTGTAAACTTGTTTGTTTCTAGTATCTCATCTCCTGTATGGGCAGGTCCAGTTTGTTATATTGTTGGCCTCTGTTTCATTTCTACTGATGTTTAGTTCTACTTACGAGGCATCTTCGGATAGACGATTCAGTTTAAAATGGGCATGTTTTTGCTTGCGAGATAGTAGGCAGATGTCCGCGGAAAAATTACATCTTCCAGAATTTTGTTAAAATTTTAGTGGATTTCTGTTAAGTGTTTCTTACCCGAATTTCCCCAGTTCGATCATACGAGCAGTTAAAGCTCATTAGCTCGGGACATTAACCCAAGAACAAAAAAAATCTTCAACATGAATGGATCCCCATAAACAATAGGTCTACATACTATTTTTACTTTATGCAGCAATGTCTACTGATGTTAGTACCAAAACTAACGCTGAGAATTCTGATGGACTAAACCGGCAAGGGTCAAGAGAGGTACCATGATGCCTTGGGCAACACACCCACTCCTCATCTAATGCTCTGGTGCGTACCATTTTTAACTGAGTGCATTTAACAAGTCTAAATGGAGCTATTAAATGCTGGGCCTTCCATTTTTTCGGAGGGCAAACCACATTTTAAACTATCAAAGTTAGCTTTGATGGGACCATAGGTTACTTAAACTTTTTTCTACAACTTACAGGAGTCTATACAAGTGATGAGTCCAGTGACAACCAAAAGCAATGCACACAGATTCATCTTATCAACAAGATCGTTGTACACTTGGAATCTTTGATTGGCTAAAAATACAAAAAGTAATAATTTTTTTTTAACCCTGGAGAGCATCTATACATTTTTTTTCTCTGAAAATCTACATTATCTATCTATATTAAAAGAATAGCAATAATATTCATCAGATAAAATTAATTCTCTATAAATAGCGTATTTGGGCATGCCGATCATGAAACAGCCCCTACGACATTAGTCGGACAAAACTAGACCAAAGAGGATTGTCCATCTATTGATGGAATAACAATGAAGACACACATTCGTAGCAAAAGTGGCCGTCCGTTTTGTTGGCAGAAACAGGCGCTAAGAGAGCAGATATCCTCTCTCCCTTGATAATACATCTATCATCTTAAGGAGTTAAGTCAATTTTATATTACGGTCACACCTTTGTAATCAGGTGACAAATGTTGTTTAAACGACGGTGGTAATTGTGGAACAAATATATGGGAAAGGTGCATAGAAGCAGAGCAGTCTTCTTCTTCTTCTTCGTTCTTAATTTTTAGTGTTGGGAGGGATCGAGCCTTATCTGCCAGAGGGTTTGAACTCGAGACTTTTTTCGAATTTATCAACCATGAGCTTTGCCGACTCGACCATGCTTCCATCACAATTAAGAATTACGTGTCAACTGGTTATGCGCCATTGAGGCCATTGAATCCCAATTTCAGCCTGCTTTTCTTTTTGGATTTACTTCCATAGCCTTTGTCCAACCAAGAACAAGCTACAAGGCAGCAGTTGTTTGATTTTGGAGTTGTCTCTCCTAGAAGAGTTGCTGTCCCCAGCTAACGAGCCACATCTGCCCGAGAGTAGAGCAGTATTAGTGCCGACTACCCAGATATGGAATCTTTTGTTACATCGCAGAAAAGCAGCTGCACTTTTAAGAAGATGACACTTAGCAACAGCCCGCAAAGAAACGGCACAGTCTAGCCGTTAAGGTCAAATACCATATAAAGAGTACATGAAGTACCCCTTTCGAACCTGACAATCTTTGGGGCAAGTGAAGTAGAGTTCATCTGTTTATGTGACCTGGGCATATGAAGAGATAGTATGGTTAGCACTAAGCATAGTCGCCTTTACTTTCTCTAACTTGAGTTCGGTATCCATCAGAGCCGAGTTGACTCGGAGACGTTCTAGTGACTTAAACAAGGGATTCGAACTCACATTAAATATTACAATATTTGTTACTATATTGTATCTAATATAAGATATATAATTATGTATCATTAGATACTGCACTTGACTTTATTTGCATAAATTAAACTTACGCTATGATTTTGAAGCTTTATTTCATCCCGTATTTACATTGGTGCGCTAAGGCTGAGGATGTTTTTTAAAAGTGTTAAATGGTGCACATGTCAGAAAGAGAAATTTAAAATTACGTATTAAAGCACAATGAACACATTTTTGGTGTGCAATTTCTTAGATTTAACCACCAACAACACCAAGGCTTAAAATTGTTGACTAGAAATGTTAACCAAAATAACCTACGTGGTGACCACCACACCATCGCCGATGTTGTTCTAACATGTGACAAGATTGCCTTTTTTTACAACCCATCTGGTGCCTGACTGTTGGGGTTACAAACCCACACTACCATTCTAGCTTGAATGAAACCTGGTGCATGGTTTAAGTAAAGTGTCCTTACAAACCTGATGGTTTATGTTGCAAGTGTAGTAGAGTTCACCTGTTTTTGTGCATTGTTTACATTTAAATAAATCGATCTTAGATAATCCAATACAAAAATTTGGTAGACATGATGATTCATAAACCCAGACTAGGACCCCGAACTAATATCTCAAATGTTACTCTCACACACCTTTAGTCAGTTTCTCAAATTATTATATATTACTGTATAATTTATTACTAGTGAATTTAATCGTAACATGGAGAAAAAATTAACGATCTATGTAGACATACATACATTGCACAATCAATAAATATCAAGAGAGCTGCTTAGTGCATGGAGTAAATAGCTTTAGAGTACAGATCAGCAGGAAACTAGAGCTAGATGGTAAGGCAGTGTATTAGGCAGCACTGGCAAGGTACACCTGATTGGCCTGTAGTCGGATTTTGGCGTGTAAGACATCCGAAAATATGCCATCCGAAAAAAAAGTTACATTGTGTATTTGAGTGTGCTAAGTAAAGTGAAAAGTTTTGATTTAGAAAAATGTTAATGTACCGTTTTTTTTAACAGAAACAGGTCTTATTAATGTATTGTTGACACGATCAAGTAGTTTTCGTTTTCTTAAAGACTAAAGGACATCCTTACCAGTTTTAATTTTCTGTTTTCGAGACTTTCTAATACTGGTCTATATCTGGTAACACATTCGAGACTTTTAAATGAGAATACTGGTCTATATCTGGTAACACATTCGAGACTTTTAAATGAGAATACTGGTCTATATCTGGTAACACATTAGAGACTTTTAAATGAGAATACTGGTCTATATCTGGTAACACATTCGAGACTTTTAAACGAGAATACTGGTCTATATCTGGTAACACATTCGAGACTTTTAAATGAGAATACTGGTCTATATCTGGTAACACATTAGAGACTTTTAAATGAGAATACTGGTCTATATCTGGTAACACATTCGAGACTTTTAAATGAGAATACTGGTCTATATCTGGTAACACATTCGAGACTTTTAAATGAGAATACTGGTCTATATCTGGTAACACTTTCGAGACTTTTAAATGAGAATACTGGTCTATATCTGGTAACACATTCGAGACTTTAAAATGAGAATACTGGTCTATATCTGGTAACACATTCGAGACTTTTAAATGAGAATACTGGTCTATATCTGGTAACACATTCGAGACTTTTAAATGAGAATACTGGTCTATATCTGGTAACACATTCGAGACTTTTAAATGAGAATACTGGTCTATATCTGGTAACACATTCGAGACTTTTAAATGAGAATACTGGTCTATATCTGGTAACACATTCGAGACTTTTAAATGAGAATACTGGTCTATATCTGGTAACACATTCGAGACTTTTAAATGAGAATACTGGTCTATATCTGGTAACACATTCGAGACTTTTAAATGAGAATACTGGTCTATATCTGGTAACACATTCGAGACTTTTAAATGAGAATACTGGTCTATATCTGGTAACACATTCGAGACTTTTAAATGAGAATACTGGTCTATATCTGGTAACACATTCGAGACTTTTAAATGAGAATACTGGTCTATATCTAGTAACAAATGAGAAAATAGCTTGGTGACATCTGGGACTGGACCGAATTTTTCTTTACAGACTCCCAGAGAGCATTAAAACAGCGGATAGATGGCAAGGTGTTGCAAAGAGACAACCTTGGTGCTAATCAACAGTCTGACGGAGACATTTGAGGTTTGGATAACTGGTCTATATAATGTAATCGTCTAAATGGCTGAGAAATTTTAAACACTGAGGTTCAAAACAACGGTTATATGTGGTTACTTGAGAATAGAAAATTATGTGAATTTAGTAGATGTAAACTTAACTTTATAAATCGCGAGTCGATGTTTCCTATACACACATTGTTTGCTTTTACTTGTGTGGGTATTTTTGTTATCACCTCGCCATAAACAAACTGTCACCTCGTCAACAATCTTGTGTCACCTCACCATAAACTCTGTGTCACCTCACCATCTACTATGTGTCACCACAACATCAACTGTGTGTCATCTCACCATCATCTGTGTGTCACCTTACTATCAACTGTGTGTCATATCACCATCAACTGTGTCACCACACATTCAATTGTGTTGTCTCACCATCAACTGTGTCACTATAACATCAACTGTGTGTCACCTCACCATCAACTGAGTCACATCACCGTCAACTGTATGTCACCTTACCATTAACTGTGTGTCACCTAATCATTAACTGTGTCACCTCGCCATTAACTGTGTGTCACCTTATCATCAACTGTGTCACCTCGCCATTAACTGTGTGTCATTTCACCATTAACTGTGTCACCTCAACATCAACTGTGTCACCTCAACATCAACTGTGTCACCTCACCATCAACTGTGTCACATCACCATCAACTGTGTGTCACCTCATCATTAACTGTGTCACCACACCATCAACTGTGTCACCTCACCATCAACTATGTCACCTCGACACCAACTGTGTGTCACCTCACTGTTGTGAATGGACTTAAGTGTTCGGAATGAGTTTGAGAGTATGTGTGTAGTTGAACGAAGTTAATAAAGTAGTCGATGGTTTAAGAGTATGTGTGTAGTTGAATGGGGTTACCAAAGTTGTGGCTGGTTTGAGAGTATGTGTGTAGTTGAATGGGGTTACCAAAGTTGTTGCTGGTTGAATGTATGTGTGTAGCGGTATTAATAAAAGATTATAAATGCGTGAATAAATAAGGATGTGACGTAAGAGAGAATGTTTTGGTTCTTATGAGGATAGTTAGAAGTCAGTCTTGTTCTTGTCGTCGTCATGTGAGGTTGTGTTAGAAAGTCTTCGTTCTGTGTCTGCTGTTGATGTAGCTGTATATTGATGTAATAAAATTATAGAAATGAATCAAGCCACCTTGTCTCATCTATATTTGATCTATACCTCGTTCGTCACGTTCAGCGTCGACCCGTACCGAAACTCACATCGCAACACTCACCATCAACTGTGTCACCACACCATCAACTGTGTGTCACCTCGACATCATCTGTGTGTCACCTCAACTTCAACTGTCTCAACTCACCATCAACTGTGTCACCACACCATCCATTTTGTGTCACCTTACCATCAACTGTGTTACTACACCATCAACTTTGTGTCACCTCACCTTCAATTGCGTCACCTCACCATCAAATTTGTCACCACACCATCAACTATGTGTCACCTCACCATCTACTATGTGTCACCACAACGTCAACTGTGTGTCACCTCACCATCATCTGTGTGTCACCTCACAATCATCTGTGTGTCACCATACTATCAACTGTGTCACTACACCATCAACTGTGAGTCAACTCGACATCAACTGTGTGTCATCTCACCATCAAATGTGTCACCACATAATCAATTGTGTCACCTAACCATCAACTGTGTCACATCACCATCAACTGTATGTCACCTTACCATCAACTGTGTGTCATCTCATCATCAACTGTGTCACCACACCATCAACTGTGTCACCTCACCATCATCTGTGTGTCACCTCAACTTCAACTGTGTCAACTCACCATCAACTGTGTCACCACACCATCAACTATGTGTCACCTCACAATCAACTGTGTGTCACCTCACAATCAACTGTGTGTCACCTCACAATCAACTGTGTGTCACCCCATAATCATCTGTGTGTCAACTCACCATCAACTGTGTGTCACCTCACCATCAACTGTGTGTCACATAACCATCAACTGTGTCACTACACCATCAACTGTGTGTCACCTCACAATCAACTGTGTCACTACACGATTAACTGTGTGTCACCTCACCATCAATGTTGGTGTGTGTAGCTGATGTTGTGAAGCTGATGCTGTGAAATGTTGGTGTATGTGTCTGATGCTGTGAGGTGTTGGTGTATGTGGCTGGTATTGTGAGGTGTTAGTGTGTGTAACTGATGTTGTGAGGTGTTGGTATGTGTGTCTGATGTTGTGAGGTGTACGTGGCTGATGTTGTGAGGTGTTGGTGTGTGGCTGATGTTGTTAGGTATTGGTGTACGTGGCTGATGTTGTGAGGTGTTGGTGTGTGGCTGATGTTGTTAGGTATTGGTGTACGTGGCTGATGTTGTGAGGTGTGTGTAGCTGTTGGTGGGATTTGTCTGTGTGTAGCTGGTATATGAGTTGTTGTTCTCTGGTTTTAAATTTGGAGTGAATTCAGGTCAACGGAGGCACTGCTTTACTTTATTTATGATATCTAAAAAGAGATCAGTTCAACTGGATCGATTTCTTTTAACATTTTCACGAAAATTAACGATCGATGACAATGCACAGTGACATAAAAAGTGATTTTAAAAAGTACATTTTTCTATATATTATACAAACATTGTGATCGTTATTTTGGTGTACAATTCTTTACTCTTTACACGAGAAACTTCAGGGGAGATCACTCCCGATTTATCTATTTCTATGTACAAGAACGCCGAGTCAAAACATTCTAAACCATATAATCTACGACTTGATTGCAATCCACGTTACACCAGATCCGTATATATGGGTGTCTGCCCACGTGCCGCACACCAGATCGAATCCTGTTGGGGTCACGTTGGTGGGCCCAATCCAGTACCTCGTGTTGGTGTCTTTGTTCAAATCCATCGACGTCATCGACACAAAAACTAAGGGCGCTTTCTCGTACGGCGTTTGAAAAGTTACTTTCACGGTGTTGATTTTTCCAGTGCCTTCTGATGGCATGTAATCTTGCATAGTTCCACACGATGCATAGTTCAGTTCATAGTGAGGATCGCGCTGTTTATCTTGCCATGTTTTCAATTCGTTAACCAGCTTCTGAAGCTCTTGAATGTTGATCAGGCTGTTGTTTCTGTTTTCGTCAACTATCCTCTGAAGTTGTTCAAGGTTGACGTGGTTGCTGTTGCTGCTGACCTCTATGTTGTGTACACCCGTCTCCAGCTGACTGACAAGAGCTGAGAGATTTGTGTTCGAATCTTGCAGATTCTTTGTCACTGTTTGCAGTAGTGTGCTTTCTTCTTTTAGCTGTTTGTTATTGTATTCTAAGTAAATTGTTTTGTTTTTTAGCTCTTTGTTTTCACGGAACAAGTGTTGTACTAATTCTTCATTAGCCAGCATTCTTTTTTCCATTCTTGCTATAAAATCTACTAACTCGTTTTCAATGGGTTGTCGGACTTGAACTGTCAGATTTCCTGCCAACATGACGCCCTGATTGTCCGCGTTTAAACCGTTAATGTTACAGGTGTAAGTTCCGGCTTGCTGGTGATCTGGGTTAGACCAGGTCAGGGAAAGATAACCCGTGACTGGTGAAGTAGTGAAGGTTACGTCCCCTGCAACACTAAGTGTTTGAAAATCGCCGTAAGCAGTGGCTGGGTTACAAGCTGAGACTGAGGCTATTACCTCACCCTTTCCTGAAATAATTGATACAGAAATACATTCGAATTAGTTATCAATCATGCTTGAATTTTAGAGAGCTTATAATGTGTTTCAAAATAAATTTATTTTTGTTTAGCGCAGACGCAATGTATCACTAAAACAAGTTTAAAAAGTATTGTAGTTCAAAGTTTACTATTCACAAACATCTGAAGTGTATGTAAACTGACAGCATATCTAGATTTACTCCTAAACAGAGTTTCTTTCATGCATATTTTCGCCAACGCCCGGACGCAATAGAAATAATAAAAATATTTCACAAAATATAAAATGAAACCAGTCTCCTCCCTCCTCCTGCAAATCTTAAGAGCCCCCCCCCCCCCCCCCTCCTCCCTCGACCTAAGTTTAAAATGCACCGCTCTCGTAAAATTTCTTTAAAAAACCCTATGGTTAATTAGTTTTTAAATACCCAGCTATTTTGAGAGTTACCTCGTGTCACTGTTATAGAGTAGATATTTTTAAACTGGTTGCTCATATCCTGAGTCGACTGAAAACATAGAGTGAGGTCAAAAGTTTATAAACAGATCACCACATGATAATACTGATTGACAATACTAATTGACAATACTGATTGATAATACTGATTGACAATACTGATTGACAATACTAATTGACAATACTAATTGGTGATACTGATTGACAATACTGATTGACAATACTGATTGACAATACTGATTGATAATACTGATTGACAATACTGATTGACAATACTAATTGACAATACTGATTGATAATACTGATTGACAATACTGATTGACAATACTGATTGATAATACTGATTGACAATACTGATTGACAATACTGATTGACAATACTGATTGACAATACTGATTGAATGTGGCTCTATTTTGTTCCCGAAAAAAGCTATGTAAATATATTTTAGATCTAAATGTTTATTATTTATGTGGATTCTAGCCTTACAATATTGTGGTATTTAGATGTTAATTATTTAATATGCTATTTAATCAGCTTTTAAAAGCATTAGTTACAAAATATCTGTCTTTTTATTGATATATCAAATAATGATTAATTAGGGTTTTAAAAGAGATAGCTTATGTATGACAAATATAATTTGTTTATTGTTAATAAAAGCAAATTTTCATATACCAAAGCTAATCTCTGTGTTTATAAACGCCAAATTAGAACATAAATTATCTTACGGTCTTTGAAATAAAAATCTATTTAAATCTCTAAAAATAATTTTACGATCTATTTCAATTTGATTAAAAATTAATATATATATATATATATATATATATATATATATATATATATATATATATATATATATATATATATATATATAAATCTCTGACCTCCAAAGAACAGTTAATCGACAAGGACTGGGTCAAGGCTGTTGTGATTGTTGACGTCGAGGCAGTGAATACCATTTTAGAACCTGGATTCATTTAATAATAAAATAATAAACATCTTTATTTTTGCAATCACGTCTTTGGTAAATATTTCTATTGCAACGACACACGCTAAAAGAAAATTAAATTTTAAAAGAATGAAAAAAAAATATAAGTGTTTACCAGTTTTACTCGGGTATTTAAATTAATACTGAACAATTTTACGTCCATGTACTCCCTAAGTAATAACTTTGTACCCCCTAAGTAATAACATTGTAGGCTACGCCCTAAATAATAACTTTGAACCCGATAAGTAATAACTTTGTACTCCCTAAGTAATAACTTTGTACTCCCTAAGTAATAACTTTGTACTCCCTAAGTAATAACTTTGTACTCCCTAAGTAATAACTTTGTACTCCCTAAGTAATAACTTTGTACCCCCCTAAGTAATAACTTTGTACTCCCCTAAGTAATGACTTTGTACTCCCCTAAGTAATAACTTTGTACTCCCTAAGTAATAACTTTGTACTCCCTAAGTAAACACTTTGTACTTCCTAAGTAATAACTTTGTACCCCCCTAAGTAATAACTTTGTACTCCCTAAGTAATAACTTTGTACTCCCTAAGTAATAACTTTGTACTCCCCTAAGTAATAACTTTGTACCCCATAAGTAATAACTTTGTACCCCATAAGCAATAACTTTGTACTCCCTAAGTAATAACTTTGTACCCCCTAAGTAATAACTTTGTACTCCCTAAGTAATAACTTTGTACTCCCTAAGTAATAACTTTGTACTCCCTAATTGATAAAGTTCTACTCTCTAATTGATAAAGTTCTACTCTCTAATTGATAAAGTTCTACTCTCTAATTGATAAAGTTGTACTCTCTAATTGATAAAGTTCTACTCTCTAATTGATAAAGTTCTACTCTCTAATTGATAAAGTTCTACTCTCTAATTGATAAAGTTCTACTCTCTAATTGATAAAGTTCTACTCTCTAATTGATAAAGTTCTACTCTCTAATTGATAAAGTTCTACTCTCCAATTGATAAAGTTGTACCGCACTAACATAATAGCAGTCTGTACCCACCATGTACCAACGACAGAGATGTACAGGTCACTATGAGGAAGATTATACTTGCAATGGTCATTTTGCTGGCTCCTGGTCGTGATACAGAAAAAATATGCTTATGTTTTCTCATGCTTAATTCATTTATTTATATAAAATATTTGTTGAACACTTTTCTCAGCTTCTACTTACTGTTAAAATTGCCATTATTTCATATTGCACGCTACATGAGAGTTTAAAAAACAAACAAAAACAAATAACGTAAATAAACTGCTTAAGTTATAACTAAATACAAAGTGCATTAATAGACACTACTTTTACCTGTTATCTGTAACTGATAAACGTAAGTAACAATCGGTCTGTCGAGTCATAAACCTCCGTGTTTATATACTGGTCTACCAGGATACACTTGCAGGTCCGGAGGCGACGAATTCAGCATGTAGCGTCAAGTTTACCCTACTCCAGGCATTGACCCAGATAACTTGACACCAGAGGCGTAGCGAGGGGGGTGTGGGGGTGCGGACCGCACCGGGTGACACCATTTAGGGGGGGTGACACCAAGGCAAAAAATAGCAAAATATATAGAGAAAAATGATAATTCCACTTAATTAAGTAATTAATTAAAGTGTTAAATAGTGTTTTAAGAGGTGCAAATCGAAAATTTGAGGGGGGAAACAAATCGAAAGTTTGAGGGGGGGGGTTGCAACTCGAAAGTTTTAAGGGGGGGGGTAAAAGTCGGGAATTTAAAGTTTGTCCCCGGGAAGGGTCGCTACACCTCTGGGGGGTGACACCATTAAGTGCCGCACCGGGTGACACCCGACCTCGCTACGCCACTGCTTGACACTTGGCTGTTTTACATCGGATCCCGAGTACGTCAACAGGTGCGCCCGTATCGTCGTACATGTAATTATACCTGACCCGTATTTTGAGAGGTGTTGTTCATTTTCATTGCGTAGTTACCGATAGAACTGTTAGTAATACGATCCCTAGAAAATAAAACGGATTTTACCATATAGGAGCGGTTAGGTTTGTTAAGTTATACATCATTTGACTTATCAAGCAGTTGGCCTACATGTTTTTGCACAAGTGTTTACAACACTTCATTGGCCAAAGTAAACAAACTTTGTATTCCCATTTTTTGAGTATGCACGTCTCGAAATGAAAGGTTATATCAGAACGTTGTAAAACTTTTTTGTTTCTCTCACATATCTTTAAATAATCTACTTGTATGATATAGCGATTGTACAAAATAAACCGGGAGTGATCTCCCCTAAACTTTCTCAAAAATATTTTAATATAACAGTACGGGGGATGGCATTTCGGGACATAGACAATATTTTTAATAATAGTGCGGGATATTACTAGTACTTTATAAATTCACATGCGGTTTTTTTTTTTTGAGAAATCAGAAGTAGAACTTTTACTTACATGTGAAATTTTATTTATGTATCTGAAATAGTACTCAAGTTATAGGCTTTTGAAAAATTCAAAGTAGAAAAAGTACCACTTCCGGTTATCGGAAATAGCTCAAAAATTGATACAGATCTACGATTTTGATATAATACTTATATATGAAATTTCATCAACCTAGCTATAACGGTACTCAAGTTATCGTGTTTACACACACAGAGACACACAGACACACACACATGCACACACAGACATACGGACAAGATTGCAAAACTATGCTTTTCCGACTGAGGGATCACGTCGATATTTGCAAAAATCTCCATTTTTTTCGCACGATTACAATACTATCTATACTTTGTATATTCGAGAAAGTAAAAATAAACGAACAACAATTCCCGGATGTAACATCTAAACAGGATGTTATGAGGGTGACCGCGTTATAAGCCTAGTTATACAGAAACACAAACACACAAGTTGTCAGTGAAAAACATCCCGTTTTCTCACTCCCACACACTAGAACACACGTTGTCACTCCCACAAACTAGCACACAAGTTGTCACTCCCACACATTCCCACACTAACACACAAGTTGTCACTCCCACACATTCCCACACACTAACACACAAGTTGTCACTCCCACACATTCCCACACACTAACACACAAGTTGTCACTCCCACACACGAATACACAAGTTGTCACTCCCACACATTCCCACACACTAACACACAAGTTGTCACTCCCACACACGAATACACAAGTTGTCACTCCCACACATTCCCACACACTAACACACAAGTTGTCACTCCCACACACGAATACACAAGTTGTCACTCCCACACATTCCCACACACGAAGACACAAGTTGTCACTCCCACACACTCCCACAAACTAACACACAAGTTGTTACTCCCACACACTCCCACACACTAGCACACAAGTTGTCACTCCCACACACTCCCACAAACTAACACACAAGTTGTCACTCCCACACACTCCCACACACTAGCACACAAGTTGTCACTCCCACACACTCCCACAATCTAACACACAAGTTGTTACTCCCACACACTCCCACACACTCCCACACACTCCCACAAACTAACACACAAGTTGTCACTCCCACACACTCCCACAAACTAACACACAAGTTGTCACTCCCACACACTCCCACAAACTAACACACAAGTTGTCACTCCCACACACTCCCACAAACTAACACACAAGTTGTCACTCCCACACACTCCCACAAACTAACACACAAGTTGTCACTCCCACACACTCCCACAAACTAACACACAAGTTGTCACTCCCACACACTCCCACACACTAACACACAAATTGTCACTCCCACACACTCCCACACACTAACACACAAGTTGTCACTCCCACACATTCCCACACACTAACACACAAGTTGTCACTCCCACACATTCCCACACACTAACACACAAGTTGTCACTCCCACACACGAATACACAAGTTGTCACTCCCACACATTCCCATACACGAACACACAAGTTGTCACTCCCACACACTCCCACAAACTAACACACAAGTTGTCACTCCCACACACTCCCACACACTAACACACAAGTTGTCACTCCCACACACTCCCACACACTCCCACACACTCCCACAAACTAACACACAAGTTGTCACTCCCACACACTCCCACAAACTAACACACAAGTTGTCACTCCCACACACTCCCACACACTCCCACAAACTAACACACAAGTTGTTACTCCCACACACTCCCACACACTAACACACAAGTTGTCACTCCCACACACTCCCACAAACTAACACACAAGGTGTTACTCCCACACACTCCCACACACTAACACACAAGTTGTTACTCCCACACACTCCCACAAACTAACACACAAGGTGTTACTCCCACACACTCCCACACACTCCCACACACTCCCACACACTCCCACACACTCCCACACACTCCCACACACTCCCACACACTCCCACACACTCCCACACACTCCCACACACTCCCACACACTCCCACACACTCCCACACACTCCCACACACTCCCACAAACTAACACACAAGTTGTTACTCCCACACACTCCCACACACTAACACACAAGGTGTTACTCCCACACACTCCCACACACTCCCACACACTCCCACACACTCCCACACACTCCCACACACTCCCACACACTCCCACACACTCCCACACACTCCCACACACTCCCACACACTCCCACACACTAACACACAAGTTGTCACTCCCACACACTCCCACACACTAGCACACAAGTTGTTACTCCCACACACTCCCAAACAAGTTGTCACTCCCACACATTCCCACACACTAACACACAAGTTGTCAGTTCCACACACTAACACACAATTTGTCACTCCCACAAACTAGCACACAAATTGTCACTCCCACACACTAGCACACAAGTTGTCACTCCCACACACTAACACACGATGTCACTCACGCACACTCCAAACGAGTTGTCAGTGATAAACATCCCGTTTTCTCACTCCCACACACTAACTACTAGCCTGTACATACATGGTTTCATTCATACACAAAATGAAGGAATACACTTTACCTACTGCCGTGGGTTACTGTCAAAACTTGACTATACTGTGTTGTACAACAAACATTTATCTCGTTCACAATTTCCCCTCCACAATATAGCCTTAATACCCCTCCCCTAAATAACAATTTGAAAAGCATTTTCGTTAAGTAAATGTCAATATTGTAAGTTTTACAATTGTGCTATAACAAAATATCTGTTTTCTTTTGTCTTTCAGTTTATAACGCAAAACTGTTAAAACAGTATTTGATTTTATTTCTAGCATTTGTTATCGCGACTCTACTGTATCAATTCAAAATAAACCGGGAGTGATCTCCCCTAAACTTTCTCGAATATTCTTATATAAAACAACAGGGGATGGGAACTCGGGCTATAGACATGATTTTTACAAGCTTTTATTTAACTCACTTCCTCTGTCTGTCGTCAGTCTAGACGGAAACGCAGGAGTGAAAATTCGGAAACTTCTACTTGACCGATACGATTCACAGTTGGCACGTGGGTCAAGACATGAAGACAATGCAATCTGAAACTAAATTTGAGTTAATTGGATGCCTAATTAATTTTTTATGAATTAATAAAAATTTGGACCGAATTAGTAGGCATGTCTAGCCAACCACACCACACGCGTCATCACCTTCAATAGCTTCAATGGCTGCGTTCAAAAACCATTGCGCGCCTACTGAACGTGATGTTCAGTAGGCGCGCAATGGTTTTTAGTCATGTAACTCTATTGTAAATAAAACATGTAAAGTACTGAAAAAAAAATTCATAAAAAACGTTTTAATAACAAGCTTTTATGTAATGATGCACTGAAAAGTAGAAAATAAATTATAGACTACTATTTAAATAACTATAAAGAAAAGCGTGGGTCTCTTCTCAAATATTAGTAAGGGTATCCAATAGGTACTAAAGTGACCCACGCTTTTCTTTATAGTTATTTAAATAGTAGTCTATAATTTATTTTCTACTTTTTAGTGCATCATTACATAAAAGCTTGTTATTAAAACGTTTTTTATGAATTTTTTTACAAGCTTTTATTTAACTCACTTCCTCGTCAGTCGTCAGTCTAGACGGAAACGCAGGAGTGAAAATTCGGACAGTTCTACTTGACCGATACGATTCACAGTTGGCACGTGGGTCAAGACATGAAGACAATGCAATCTGAATCTAAATTTGACTTAATTGGATGCCTAATTAATTTTTTATGAATTAATTAAAATTTGGACCGAATTAGTAGGCATGTCTAGCCAACCACACCACACGCGTCATCACCTTCAATAGCTGCGCCATCACATAATGGCTGCGTTCAAAAACCATTGCGCGCCTACTGAACGTGATGTTCAGTAGGCGCGCAATGGTTTTTAGTCATGTAACTCTATTGTAAATAAAACATGTAAAGTACTGAAAAAAAATTCATAAAAAACGTTTTAATAACAAGCTTTTATGTAATGATGCACTAAAAAGTAGAAAATAAATTATAGACTACTATTTAAATAACTATAAAGAAAAGCGTGAGTGTCTTCCTTAACATAAGTAAAGGTATCCAATAGATACTAAAGTGACCCACGCTTTTCTTTATAGTTATTTAAATAGTAGTCTATAATTTATTTTCTACTTTTTAGTGCATCATTACATAAAAGCTTGCTATTAAAACGTTTTTTATGAATTTTTTTTTTAATCCATTTTAAATACTTAAAGTTTTAAAAATAGAATACAATCTCGTAGACAAAAGAATTGCACACCAAGTGAACGCCAAATAAAAAAAGTGCATAATAGCGCGCCATATTATTAGTACTTTAAAAATTTACATTAGTTTTTTGAGAAATCGGAAGTAGCGTAATTACTACTTCCGGTCAACGGAAATTACTCAAAATTTAACAGAAGGTAGAGAATTAGATCTTATACTTACATGTGAAATTTCATTTATCTATCTGAAATAGTACTCAAGTTATAGGCTTTTGAAAAATTCAAAGTAGAAAAAGTACCACTTCCGGTTATCGGAAATCGCTCAAAAGTTGTTATGGATCTACGATTTTAATAAAATACTTATATATGAAATTTCATCAACGTAACTGTAACGGTACTCAAGTTATCGTGTTTACACACGGACACACACACACACAGACAGACACACAGACATACGGACAGAATTGCAAAGCCCAGTTATTCAGACTGGATTACGCATAAAACATCTTAATTTTGATAAATCTGGATTGATAATTTTTGCCCGATTAAAATAAGTCCTCTATACTTCGGATGTGACGAAGGACTGAGGTGTAATACGGTGAAAATTTCAAGTGATTTTTGTGCACGATTACAATACTTTCTCTATCTAATATATAAAGCTCAGTTCTGTATGTAATGCATATGTTTGTCGTTGGAATTGTACGATTTTAAGTGTTAGAAAAATTATCGTGCGCATTTGTCTAAATTTATGAGCTAAAAAATTACCATTGAAAGTGTTGGGAAATAATTTTCATTTTTCAAATTATAGTAATAATTGTCGGCATGTTCATTAAACACAAGTTTTAAAAAAAAATATCATCTTTTACAAAAATTCTAATTATGTCTTTATTTAGTCCAATAGCACTTACTTCCCTTTGATAAATTAGGAAAAACACAATTACTTCCCTTTATAAAACCATTGCATTCCGTGAAAATAATTTACTTTTTAATTACTTTGTTTTGGTGTTGGGAAAAAAAATAATTACATAATTAGCGGGGATTGATCAAGTGCAAATGTTGTATGTATTTTACGGATAAGCTTGGAGTATTAAAATTGTTTATTAAATTGAAACAGGCGCGTTCGTTTAAGTGAGTGCAAAAGACTGTGAATAAGTTGGGGTACTATAGTCGTTCATTAAGCTAAAACAGGTGATTCCGCCCCGGGCGTTTATGTTCGCGTTAGTGTTTTCTTTGTGTTTAGGTGGGTTTGCGTTAGTGGTTGCGTTTTAATTTGGTTCGTTTTTGTTCTTTCTTTTTTCGTTTTTGTTTGTGTTTTTTTTTTGTTTGGGTTTGTATTTGTGTTTTTGGTTGGTTTTGCGTTTGGATTTGGTTTGTTTTCGTTTGCTTTTTTCGTTGATTTTTTTGTGTTGGTATTGGTGTTTGTGGTTGGGTTTGTTCTTAGGTTTTTGTTTTCGTTTGCTTTTTTGTTTGTTTTTTCTTTGTGTTTGTATTGGTGTTTGTGGGTGTGGTTGTGTTTGTTGTTAAGTTTTTGTTTTCGTTTGTATTTGTAATTGTGTTAGCGTTATGTTTGCGTTTTGTTGTTTTGGTTTTGGTTGGTTGTGGTTTGGGTGGGCAATGCCGGGTTTATGATGATTACTAAACACACAGGTGATGGTCTTTAACAGAAAGGTTTTTCACAGAAGCCAGAGCAGGGCCTGGCCGGGACGGCTAGTACTTCGTATATACGAGAAAGTAAAAACACGAAGCCTAAACATTTTCTATTGAATCATCTTGAATCTATTTACTTACAAAATACTGCTGGTTAAAATTTGCACACTAGAGTTCTTATAGATTTACGCACCGTTTTACACATTGAAACTTGGTTCGCACTTGTGTGATCACCGGGCGCCATAACTATGTCGTAGGATGTGTGTTGGCGAATTTTGTTTCTCTTTGATCCTCTCAGCAACCAAACTGGACTGGTCTTGGTAGAGAAAGTCCACCATAAGGCAAAAGATGAAGAGTTTATGGTACTTTGTGGTGCTGGTACTTTCAGCCCTTTCCCAGTGCATTGACTGTATAGGTAGACTGTGTGTTGTAGGCTACTTAACTCTAGATATTCAATCATATTCAGTCATATTCAGTCATATTCAGTCATATTCAATCATTTTCAGTCATATTCAATCATATTCAGTCATATTCAATCATATTCAGTCATATTAATCATATTTAATCATATTCAGTCATATTCAATCATATTAAATCATATTCAGTCATATTCAATCATATTCAGTCATATTCAATCATATTCAGTCATATTCAGTCATATTCAATCATATTCAGGTAAAATCACGACATAGCGTCGGAAATTATTGGGTAATGTTTATTGAGTTTCGGTAGCATTCGTTACTGTAAACCATAGTTTATTTGACCGTTGAAATAAAAATAGAGTCAAGTGCATTAAATTAATGTTTTAACTTAATTTAATGTTTAATTGACAAAAAAATCAGCAACAAGTAGTAAATTTAAATATTATTAATAAAGTCGAGTGTAGTAATTAATGCTTTTTTTAAGAAACACAAAAAAAAAACTGCAGAAGATTTGCGACAACTAGCTATAGTTCTGTTAGTAAAATAAGACGATTTGATTTACTAAAGTTAAAGTAATATGAAGAACTAGAACAATGTTTAGTAGCAGCAATAATTAGCACATACACTTAAAATAATTAGAAATACAAAATAATTAGCAAAACAGTATTTAAAATGCAACTAAAATCAATCCATGCACGTTTTTAAACATTATGTATTAAAAATAATATGGGGGCAAATAAATGATGGTTTACAGTATTTCCGGTGGTTTCCTGAACGTGTCGACAGACTACGCCATGGTTTTACTGTTTTTTACTGCTGTACAGTTCCGGAATAACAACCGACGCTATATCGTGATTTTACCCATATTCAATCATAATCGATTATCATGATTTCTTCATCATCATTAATTTCTAGCTCCCCAGACATTAGTCTTGATATTTCCCATTCTGTTAGGTTGGATGCTTTATTAGCCATTTCTGTATCTAATATTCGCCAGCTATAAGGTCAGTCACATTAGTCAAATTAGCAGGGACCGGCGTGGTCGAGTCGGTAAAGCTCATGGTTGCTAAAGTCTCGAGTTCGAACCATAGGGCAAATTAGCTTGTTATCTGGGGACAGTGCTTCACTGGCGTCACATTACACAGTGTGTTGTGGTGCTTCACTGGCGTTACATTACACCGTGTGTTGTGGTGCTGCACTGGCGTTACATTACACCGTGTGTTGTGGTGCTGCACTGGCGTTACATTACACCGTATGTTGTGGTGCTACACTGGCGTCACATTACACAGTGTGTTGTGGTGCTACACTGGCGTTACATTACACCGTGTGTTATGGTGCTACACTGGCGTTACATTACACCGTGTGTTGTGGTGCTACACTGGCGTTACATTACACCGTGTGTTGTGGTGCTACACTGGCGTTACATTACACCGTGTGTTGTGGTGCTGCACTGGCGTTACATTACACCGTGTGTTGTGGTGCTACACTGGCGTTACATTACACCGTGTTTTGTGGTGCTACACTGGCGTTACATTGCACCGTGTGTTGTGGTGCTGCACTGGCGTTATATTACACCGTGTGTTTTGGTGCTGCACTGTCGTTACATTACACTGTGTGTTGTGGTGCTGCACTGGCGTTACATTACACCGTGTGTTGTGATGCTACACTGGCGTTACATTACACCGTGTGTTGTGGTTCTTTACTAGCGTCACATTACACAGTGTGTTGTGCTTTACTGGCGTCACATTACACAGTGTGTTGTACTTTACTGGCGTCACATTACACAGTGTGTTGTGCTTCACTGCATAACATTACACCGTGTGTTGTGGTGCTACACTGGCGTTACATTACACAGTGTGTTGTGCTTTACTGCATAACATTACACAGTGTGTTGTGGTGCTACACTAGCGTCACATTGCACAGTGTGTTGTGGTGCAACACTGGCGTTACATTACACAGTGTGTTGTGGCGCTACACTGGCGTCACATAACAAAGTGTGTTGTGCTTTACTAGCGTAACATTACACAGTGTGTTGTGGTGCTACACTGGCGTTACATTACACCGTGTGTTGTTCTATACTGGCGTCACATTACACCGTTTGTTGTGGTGCTACACTGGCGTCACATTACACAGTGTGTTGTGCTTTACTAGCGTCACATTACACAGTGTGTTGTGGTGCTTCACTGGCGTTACATTACACCGTGTGTTGTGGTGCCTCACTGGCGTGCGTTACATTACACCGTGTGTTGTGGTGCTACACTGGCGTCACATTACACAGTGTGTTGTGGTGATTCACTGGCGTTACATTACACCGTGTGTTGTGGTGCTACACTGGCGTTACATTACACCGTGTATTGTGGTGCTGCACTGGCGTTACATTACATTTGTGTTGTGGTGCTACACTGGCGTTATATTACACCGTGTGTTGTGGTGCTTTATTGGCGTCACATTACACCGTGTGTTGTGGTGCTACACTGGCGTTACATTACACAGTGTGTTGTGGTGCTTTATTGGCGTCACATTACACAGTGTGTTGTGCTTTACTAGCTTCACATTACACAGTGTGTTGTGGTGCTACACTGACGTTACATTACATTTGTGTTGTGGTGCTGCACTGGCGTTACATTACACCGTGTGTTGTGGTGCTGCACTGGCGTTTCAATACACCTGGTTTAAAATGACCCAGCATATAGGACTGGCGTATTAAAGTATTAAATGATTGCTAATATAATAAAACAAAAATCATTTTAAAAATTGGATATTATATGGAATAAAAAGGGCGATTTCTATATATCAGGTCGATTCCTTGTTTATTACTTGAATAGAAAGCAGAGAAAGGTCGTTATTCAATCTTGAATTTACTGTTTAAACTAAGAACATTTTGTTTGCAGGAGACACAATTGAAACTGTTTCCGAGACATTTTTATAAACTTTTAATCAGTCTATTTTGTCAGTGTTGGGTAACTTAGTATTTTAACACTTAGTGTGCTAGTGTTTGTGTTTAAACCAATTGTTAACTGTACCGTGTGTTAGTGTTGTTTCAAAACTAAACGTTAAAATACCGTGTGCTAGTGTTTGTGTTAAAACTGAACGTTAAAATACCGTGTGCTAGTGTTTGAGTTAAAACTGAACGTTAAAATACCGTGTGCTAGTGTTGTTTTAAAAGTAAGCGTTTATATACCGCGTGGAAGTGTTGTTTTAAAACTTAGTGTTAAAATACTTTTTTTGTTTTCAATTACAGTATACACGTACGGTTTCCATTACTGTTGGAATGAACTCTTATCGTTGAAAAAGTTAAAATTAATAGTAACTGATATTTTTTTTTACCAGAACTTGTAAAATCTGCTGATCTGGACCACTTAAAACTTTCTGGTTACGAGCAGTATTGTCACTCATATTGTGTCAATACTGGAAACATAACGGCCTTTTTTTGGTATCCCCGTTACATCAAATATGATCGGATTACTGGCATAAAGGTTTTCGTCATGTACTCTGAAGAGGTCAACCAGTTATACCCAACCAACGGCTGGAAAGCGGTAGGTCTTACTTATGGCAATAATTTCATGCTGTCGTCATTAACTTAGTTTATTTAAACAGTTAAAGACCTAGACTGACAACCCGAGTGTCTCGAGATCGAATCCGGGTTGAAATCAGTTGAACGTCCCTGGGCAACCATCTCTGATGGGTACCTAACTTACGTTAGAGAAACAAAGGCGGCTTGGCATAGTGCTCACGACCTTATCCCTTCATATGCCAATGTCTATGAATCAGATGAGCTCTACTTCATCTGTAATTAAGAACGGGAGGAATATACACATGTGGTGACGTAGAGATTGTCAAGATTAGAAAGAAGTTAGAAATGTGAAATTTTAAAACTAAGAAACAGCCTAAGATCAAGCAGTTGAGAATAGGTAGGAAACAAAGAGATGCGAGATGATGACCGTTCACGCGTAACGACCAGCGGTCATATGATCAAATCAAAGCGCTAGGTCGGTTGGTCACTGAAAAATACAGCAAGCAGTTGATCGGGGGGGGGGGGGGGGCGTTTAATAGAAAGTCGAGTGGTAGCAAGCTGTTGATAGGGTGGGCGTTTAGTAGAAAGTCGAGTGGTAGCAAGCTGTTGATTGGTGGGCGTTTAGTCGAAAGTCGAGTGGTAGCAAGCAGTTGATTGGGTGGGCGTTTAGTAGAAAGTCAATTGGTAGCAAGCTGTTGATTGGGTGGGCGTTTAGTAGAAAACTGAGTAGTAGCAGGCAGTTGATTGGGTGGGCGTTTAGTAGAAAGTCGAGTGGTAGCAGTCAGTTGATTGGGTGAACGTTTAGGAGAAAGTCGAGTGGTAGCAGGCAATTGGATATAGTTTATGTTACTGTAACAACAGTAATATCCATTGTTGTTGTGGGTTCGTTTGATACTAGAACACGAGCAATAGTAGTAACTTTAAACTTTAAACTTTATTTACACTATCCACAATGAAATGATAAATCCATAGTAGAAGAAAAACAACTGGTACAAGTACAATCAAGAATCAAAGTAACGTAGTGACATCCTACTACGCATTCACAGGCAAGCACACTCGTTCACCTTGCGTTCCACCTTTAAACGCAACTTTCTCTCTCCTTTCGTCAGAGAACGATCTCACAAAAAAGCATGTAAATACATGACGAGTCGCTCACACTTACTTCCGTTGGCCAGGTACTCTACATTCACGCAACTTCATGTCAATTACAATATACATAATAATTCAGTCTGTTACAGTTACAAGCTAGTGGAGCAGAGGTTGTGTATTAGTCAGGAGTTTAGTAGAACGTCAGGTGATAGAAAGTGTATAGAATAGTTCAGGGGTCGGCAACCTGTGGCTCGGGAGCCGCATGCGGCTCTTTTGATGTCAAGGTGCGGCTCTTCAGCTTTATGCACAAATATTAATAATTATTTTATTTATAAACTCATGAAAATATTAGTCTGAAACACTCGGTAATGAACGATATAATAATAAATATAAACAAAAACACTCGCTATTCTATTAGAATATTTAGTTACTAAATTTTTCAATGTACTTCCTTGTTTTCTAAAACTGAGTTATTTAAATGTAAACAATGCCTATGCTTGGATCATATTTATTGGGGCACGGATTTACCTAAACTACCGCCCAGCACGCCATGGGGCATGTTGTATGAAAGCCTTGTGTATACGTTAATCACTCACCATAATATCACCGTTAATCACTCACCGCTTAAGTGTCGGGGACAGAGAGTGGCGCTCTCGTGAACACGATTTCACTATTGCAGGAGCACCACGTACGGCCCCTAGCTCGGTTTAATCATCGAATTTCTTGTGCCGCATTATCAATATTGTAGGGTGCTCCTTAAAACTAACGCGGAAGCGTAGTGTTCGCGGGATAGCACTGGGCGCCAAATCGCACCCTGCAAAGACGTCGGAGGACGCGCCTAATTCGATTTAGTGAGCGACAATAGCAGCCCACTATATCGAAAATGAACATGGTGCTCACGGGTAAGCCCGGGGCGCCAAATCGCCCCATGCTTGCACGCCGGAGGCCGCTCCTGTTTCGATTAAGTCAACGATTATTGTTGAAATTTCCCCTGGAATGTGCCAATCAACTTACCGAAAGTCAATCAGCAATCGACTTTTGATTTTATAAAACAAATCACTCCCTGCCGGGGCGCTACCCCTGCGAATTTGACTTTTATTTTTCGCAGATACCTCCCCAGGAGTATTCTCAACAACTTCCTAAAGTTTCATGGCAATCGGATAAAAGTCATGAGTAAAAGACAATCAGACACACACACACACACCTATATATATATATATATATATATATATATATATATATATATATATATATATATATATATATATATATACACGTATATATATATACGTATATATATATATATATATATATATATATATATATATATATATATATATATATATATATATATATATATATATATATATATATATATATATATATATATATATATATATATGTATGTATATATATACCTAATCTAATCAAAGATTGTAATATTGAAATTAAAATGTTAGTAGCTCTTTGAAAGCTGGGCAGTTTTGTAAATTGTAACTTTTGGCTCTTCTGTCTCAAAAAGTTGCCCACCCCTGGGCTAGTTAGTATATAAGTATATAACTATTATAAGTTAGGAGTAGGATACTTTGAACTTATATATATATATATATATATATATATATATATATATATATATATATATATATATATATATATATATATATATATATATATATATAATATGGCAAACAACTCCTCCCAAAACAATATCGAACGGGTGGGGTGGTAAATGTGATGTAGAGTGAGCATGATAAGCGTTGCGTGTATGTCTGTAGCTGGGTAAATTGTGTATAGTTTGAGTATGGAAGGGGTAGATACAGTAAGGTAGTTTGAAGATGAGAGGATGAAATGTGAAGCAGGGCCGGAACTACAGTGCCGCCAGATTCCACAATGCGGGGGGGGGGGGGGGGAGAGGCAAGCCGTTTAGTGGCCTATACCCGACCATAATCAATTTTTCAATAGTTAAAAAACAATTTCTTGTAAAAAAGAAAAACAGATATACTACAGTAGTGATGTTCTACAGTAACTAACACACGCTGTTTCGTTAAGGAAAAAAAAATTATATGGTCTACATGAGTTGTAGTGTGACGATAGGCAAACGTTCAAACCACTTCCATGACTTATCTCCCTTTTTAAATAGTCAAATATGTGTGTTCTAAAGAAACTTTTAATAAACAAATTAAAAAGCAATTACTTCACTTAATTATTATTTTAAAAAAAACATAATAAAGAATGATATAGTATGAAAAAAAATGTATTTAAAACTAATAATATAAATACAAATAAACATACACATAAGGCGAGAAACCATGACACATATAAAGCGTTTATGCTTCGATTTCTTTTGTCCGTCTTGTAATCAAGGAAGCATCATGTCAAACATTAAAATAGAGAGTTTCAAAGCAGACTAATATCACTCACACAAATTATATGTTTTGTTTTTTTTTAAAATTAATAATTAAAAATAAAAACTAAGAACTTTATTTTTTTCAAATTTCGAACAATAGCGTATTGAGTATTCTATGTTAGTATTTTCGTATATATATATATATATATATATATATATATATATATATATATATATATATATATTGAGTATTGAAGGATATGTATAGCATGACATTGTATGGATGTGATGTGTATAAACGTGGTATTGTGTGGAGAAGTGTGGGAATGTAAGTACTCTACTTGAGGAAGTCTGTGTATTGGAGAGGCGAATAACGAAACAAATTAAATGTTTGAGTGATTACAACATTTTCGTTTTGAGAAAATTAATTAAACCTAGGTACTAAGTTTTATTTAATTAAAACGGTGAATTACTTCTTCATATATACGTAGGTATTATGTTTTATCCAGAGCCGGCGTTAGGAATACGCGGGGCCTAAGGCCAACCATCCATATATATGTGTGTGTGTATATATATATATATGTATATATATATATATATATATATATATATATATATATATATATATATATATATATATATATATATATATATATATATATATATATATAACGGTGAATTACTTCTTCATATATACATAGGTATTATGTTTTATCTCTCATACCTCAAATAATATACACTGTGTCGTAAAAGCATTTCGATTCTCCGGGAACAGTGAGCCTGAAATATGTACCTAACTTTCGGATATAATCACACTCCACTGGTGTTTTGTTTTTAAAGTCATCCTTTTCAAAGCCAAGCGATAATAAACAGAAGCAATGCCAGTTATGCGCCAGTGTTCCTGGTGTACGTTCTGTGATTTTCACGCAGTCGAGATGAGAAATTTGTTAAACTAACTAGACAGGGGTGTACGAACGTGGTGTATATCCGCCCACCCATTTGGCAATTTAAAAGAAATGCAAATATCAATAAAAAGTTTGCCAATCTTTTAGACAAAGTTTTGTGTATATGTTTTAAATATTTTACCCCGGGAAGCGTAGGTTAGAGACGGTAGAATATAGATATGCTTTGGTAACTATTAGATGCCTCCTGAAATAAAACTTGAACCCCCATCCCCACCCTTCCTTTCACCCCAAACTAATGCACGTTTCAAAGCGTACTATCCTTATATTATACTAGGCATGCTGCCCAGCTTCGCTTAGGCTTTCGAAAACATTGAGAATTTGAATGCTTAATTAATTCGCCCGAAGGTCGGTCTACGACCTCAAGAGTTATGAAGAGGTTCCTCCGTGGACATTTTTTTTCGATTTATAGCTCATATAAGGTACCGGTCAGTCGAGGTCAGTTTTGACCCCCACATCGTAGACTTTTCGGCCAACCGGCCCCCGTGTTCTGTCGCACCAAGGCAAGATCATGCCAAATTTGAAGCGCCTGCGGCGCCGGGAAGTGCCATATCGGACACCCGACAATCTAGATCTAGATCTAGATTCCTAAAAGAATTTTTTTTTAAAGTTTAGCCCGAGCATAATAAAAAAGAATACATTATCCAAGTTGACTTGCTGTGTCTCGAACCCGCACCACCTGCGTGGTTTAATGTACACTAACATCTCCGCTATTTAGGCACCTTACAAAATACGGAGAATGAAACACGTATTTTAAAATCTTAACTTACGCGAATATGCCTATTCTTTCAAATTAATTTTTTTATCCCAAATTAGCCAGTTCCAGAGATTTTGTATAAAATAAATAAGTCTTGAAATAGTTTAGTCCTAATATAGAAATTTATTTTTGGAATTGATTTTAGAGAAGTTAGAGTCTAAATCTAGATCTTAGCGTCTACGTCTAGATCTAGTTATTGCGTAGATTTAGATTTAGATTTAGTCTAGATCTAGAATCTTTAGATCTAGAATCCAAATACATAAAATAAATTTTATGAGTTTAGGCCGGAAAAATTGTATTGTATACATTTCATAGTGTACGTAGATCTAAATCAAATTTGAATGAAATAGTTCATTTCTTTTCATTCTAAACACGGCAGATGACGTCATTAGTTAATGTATAAGCAATAGTGACGTCACAGTTTAGCGTTCTTTTTCACATATATTAATGCTTTTCCGGTTGCATAAATAATACTGTTTCTCTACATTCGAATACGCCTTTAATTTTTATTTTTCTTCTTTAACTAAAATTGTGGTTATACATTTAAAACATCTAATATATTATTTTCAACAAAAGTCCGTAAAAAGTTCTTCATATATCGCTGCCGATTCTGACGTGATGTCCGGCGAAAATTTTTTGCGGACAGACAGAGAGAGAGAGAGAGAGAGAGAGAGAGAGAGAGAGAGAGAGAGAGAGAGAGAGAGAGAGAGATGTGCGAACGTGGGGATTTATATATTAGGATGTAAATTATTTTCTGAAAATTCCTCCAGATAGAGTTAATATTTAAATTAACAATCTTTAAAATGATATTCTCGTGTTTATTTTTCAGTATTGCAATATGAACGTCCACTACCACGGAAATGGGAAGGTTACATGTTATAGAGATAAATTTCCATGCTGGTGCTTTGACAAAGATGGAATCTCAAGGATGAAGTTTTTCCCTTACCGTTACCCAGCCTTCTATCAGATTCAGGTTCAATATGAAGGACAGAGCATCTACACCGGATACTTACAAAGTAGCAATTGGTTTCATCATAAGCAAAATCGAGGTAAGTTCAAGGCTGAAATATAAGTAACTTATTACAACAAACCATTCACTGCTTAATGGGTTTACTGTATCATACTAAAAAACATACATTGCACATCCATACATACATTGGTTATTATAGAAAGAGAGAGACATCTTGTGGTGGAAAGAGAGGGGTGTGGGGGTGTGGTGGGATGTATTGGACAACGATGATGCTGATGTTAAAGAATGGTTTCATCAAAGGGAGATATTAATGATATTGAATGGTTTCATAAAAAGAGATACGAATGATATTGAATGGTTTCATCAAAGGGAGATGCTGACGATATTGAATGGTTTCATCAAAGGGAGATGCTGATGATATTGAATGGTTTCATCAAAGGGAGATGCTAATGATATTGAATAGTTTCATCAAAGGGAGATGTTGATGATGTTGAATGCTTTGTTCAAAGGGAGATGCTCATTATATTGAATAGTTTCATCAAAGGGAGATGTTGATGATAAAGACTGATCACAAAGAATCGGTAAAGGGAAACAACTGGAACAAAACTCTAATTTATTATAAAGATTGCTACAGATTACGTTCCTAAAGCTTTAGGAAGATTTTGACACGTCTTGTGATTTAATCGACAGAGAACGAACTATACCATAAGTCATATTGGAAATACAAGCCAGAATTAGGCAGTTGCCATTAGCACTCCAGCGACACCGTCTAGTCAGGTATGTGATAGATTTGCCTATTTTAACGTTATATATTCAGATGACTGCTATCATTATACATAGACAGATATTACCAAAAGTAATAAACACAAATGCGTAATAAAAATACCATTTTACTTTCAGTATGGGTAAACGATAACATTTTACATTCAGTTTGGGTAAACGATAAACATTTTACTTTCAGTATGGGTAAACGATAACATTTTACTTTCAGTATGGGTAAACGATAACATTTTACTTTCAGAACGGGTAACGATAACATTTTACTTTCAGTATGGGTAAACAATAACAGTTTCATTTCAGTATGGATGAACGATAACATTTTACTTTCAGTATGGGTAAACAATAACAGTTTCATTTCAGTATGGATGAACGATAACATTTTACTTTCAGTATGGGTAAACGATAACATTTTACTTTCAGTAAGGGTAAACAATAACAGTTTCATTTCAGTATGGATGAACGATAACATTTTACTTTCAGTATGGGTAAACGATAACATTTTACTTTCAGTATGGGTAAACAATAACAGTTTCATTTCAGTATGGGTAAACTATAACATTTTATTTTCAGTATGGGTAAACGATAACATTTTACTTTCAGTATGGGTAAACGATAAACATTTTACTTTCAGTATAATTAAACGATACCATTTTACTTTCAATATGGGTAAACGATAACATTTTACGTTCACTATGGGTAAACGACAACATTTTACTTTCAGTACGGGTAAACGATAACATTTTACTTTCAGTATGGGTAAACGCTAACATTTTACTTTCAGTATGGGTAAACGATAACATTTTACTTTCAGTATGGGTAAACGATAACATTTTACTTTCAGTATGGGTAAACGATAGCATTTTACTTTTAGTATGGTTAAAGGATAACATTTTACTTTCACTATGGGTAAACAATAACAGTTTCATTTTAGTACTGGTTAAACAATAACATTTTACTTTCAGTATGGGTAAACGATAACATTTTACTTTCAGTACAGGTAAACGATAACATTTTAATTTCAGAATCGGTAAACCATAAACATTTTACTTTTCAGTATGGGTAAATGATAACAGTAAACAATAACAGTTTCATTTTAGTACTGGTTAAACAATAACATTTTACTTTCAGTATGGGTAATCGATAAACATTTTACTTTAAGTATTGGTAAACGATAACATTTTACTTTTAGTACGGGTAAACGATAACATTTTAGACATTTGATTTACCCAACCGCATATATACATTAGATTTAAAAAACTGCATATATCCATTTAATTTTACCATCTCGTATATATCCATTTGATTTAAACAACCATTCATATATCCATTAGGTTTACCCAACCGCATATATCCATTAGATTTAACAATCTGCATATATCAATTCAATTGTACCAACCCGCATATATCCATTTGATTTAACAAACTGCATATATCCATTAGGTTTACCCAACCGTATATATCCATTAGATTTAACAAACTGCATATATCCATTTAATTGTACCAACCCGCATATATCCATTTGATTTAACAAACTGCATATATCCATTAGGTTTACCCAATCGTATATATCCATTAGATTTAACAAACTGCATATATCCATTCAGTTTTACCAACCCGCATATATCAATTTGATTTAACCAACCAGCATATATCCATTTCATTTAACCAATCTCGGGCAGACGAGGCTCGTTAGCTGGGGACAGCCACTCTTCTAGGAGAGACAACTCCAAAATTAAACATTGCTGCCTTGTAGTTTGTTCTTGGTTGGACAAAAGCTATGGAAGCAAATCCAAAAAGAAAAGCAGGCTGAAATCGGAGTCAATGGCCTCAATGGCGCATAACCAGTTGACACGTAACGCTTAATTGTGTTGGAGGCGTGGTCGAGTCGGCAAAAAGATCATGGTTGATAAATTTGAACAAAGTCTCAAGTTCAAACGCACTTGCAGATAAATCTCGATCCCCTTCAACACTAAAAATTAAGAACGAAGAAGAAGAAGAATTTAACCAACCCACTTCTATGCATTTGATTTAACCACCCAACATATATTCATTAGGTTTACCCAACCGCATATATCCATTAGATTTAACAAACTGCATATATCCATTCAATTTTACCAACCCGCATATATCCATTTAATTTAACAAACTGCATATATCCATTCAATTTTACCAACCCGCATATATCCATTTAATTTAACAAACTGCATATATCCATTCAATTTTATCAACCCGCATATATCCATTAGATTTCACCAACCCACAGGACTATCTGTCATGTATTTTACGGCTAATCTCCTTTTTTCATGTATTCCACAGAGAGTAGTTTTTCCGTGAACATGAGTCCTGTCAGCACCAGTCTCCTGAACAAACATGTTAGACACACATTTTATTCCAGTTTGTTTTTCAACGTATGTTTTTTAAAAAAATTGTACGGTAATAACGAAGAACAAAAACGCGAATGGATTTAGTTCATGTACACGGAAGATTTTAATTATTGCAAACTGTTTTTTGGTTGCTAATTATGCTCTATTAACAATTAGCTAGTATAACCACTAATTGTTTTTTTTACTGTTATTTTAGTTAAATTTGTCTAATTAAAAATAATATAGAAGAAAAAAAAAGATCTTTTTAAGTTCTTTGAATGGCGTTTCATTAAAATATGTCTTTAACTTTTAATTAAGAACTAATATTATTGTATGTTAATAAATATTCATATTTACATTATTTCACACTTTTTTACTTTCTCGTATATACGAAGTATAGAGAAAGTATTGTAATCGTGCAAAAAAAAAAATCGAGATTTTTACAAATCTCCACGTTTTACATCTCACTGATACGGAAAAACATAGTTTTGCAATCTTGTCCGTATGTCTGTGTGTCTGTCTGTGTGTCTGTGTGTGTGTGTGTGTGTGTGTGTGTGTGTAAATACGATAACTTGAGTACCGTTACAGCTAGGTTGATGAAATTTCATATATAAGTATTTCATCAAAATCGTAGATCCGTATCAACTTTTGAGCGATTTCCGATAACCGGAAGTGGTAGTTTTTCTACTTTGAATTTTTCAAAAGCCTGTAACTTGAGTATAATTTCAGATAGATAAATGAAATTTCACATGTAAGTAAAAGATCTAATTCTCTACCTTCCGTCAAATTTTGAATAATTTGCGTTGAACGGAAGTACTAATTTACGCTATTTCCGATTTCTCAAAAACGCATTTAAATTTATAAAGTGCTAATAATATTGCGCACTATTATGCACATCTCAAATTTGGCGTATTTAAAATGGATTAAAAATCATGTCTATAGCCCGAGTTCCCATCCCCTGTTATTTTATATAAGAATATTCGAGAAAGTTTAGGGGAGATCACTCCCGGTTTATTATATTTTAACATTGTGCGACAGTTTTTTGTAGTAAAAATAATATAAACATCTTTCAAGTTCTTTGAATTGTGTGAAAACTGTTTTCTTAAACAGTATAACTAAATAAGGATGTGCTTTGAGTAGAAAATGAGAAATCTAAGTGTGCTGTGTGGTTGACATACATCTGATTGCACGAAATCTTAAGTGTGTGGTTATCCAGGGTAGTGTAATTGGCGTTGTGTGTTCTTATAAATTATTTCACTGTTACACGGAACGTTTTTTTTTTTAAATTTTTTCAGTTGAATATTTTCATTTACACTTCATTATGTAAATAATGGCCCAGTAGTTTTGTTCACTCATTAATATCCAAAGACATAACTAGAATAAACGTAACAGATTCACAGACGCTAAAATGTGTTGTCTTAGCGTAAAGATTTTGACTATTGTCTCTTACATGAGTCGAAGAGTGACACGGAAAATAATAATTTTCAGTATACATTATAATAATTATTTATAGATATTGAACAAAAATGTTCGTTGTCATAGTTTCACTAGACATATTTTGTTAAAAGGTAACAAGAAGTTTACAATTTGACTGTTGGGAAGACGTAGGGTGTCTAGTTGACCAAAATATTTACATATTGTTGATATAGAATAGATACATATATTATGTCATGGTAAAAAGTAAATATACACTGCTATAGATCGCAACATATAGTCCCATTGTATTCTTTACGAAAGAACTTGTCTGATACATAAGAAGATGTAGTTTAATCTTTAGTATATAACGAAGGCTTAACTTCTATTCATTTAACTTCCAAGAAATTGTAGTAAAAATTTTTTTTTTATTGATAATATTGTTAAAGTGGAAATAGAAATATCAGAGACTATCAGGCACACATATAACACCTGATGTATCCATCTTAATTTCACCGAGTAGACATTACATAACGACACTGTTTTAGTAGTTATAGATACTACATTATTCAGTGTCGTAATTTAAAATTTTAGCACATTAAGCTGTGCTGTAGTACTTGATGAAGACGGCAAACATGTCAGCAATAGTCACATCGCCGTTGGTCCAGTTCTGAGGTTCATTCTGCCTGGAATATTTGAAAACCAGGAACGTTCTGTTCCCAAGGGCAATTACCGTTGGTTCTGTCCACGGCGACGAACCAGCCTTTGTCTTCTGGACATCCATTGTAGTTACTGTTGATGAAGAAGGTCCTGGTCAGTTCTGGCCTGACGTCCCCTTCAATGGAGAAGTAGTTGGTGGCGTCTGTCTTGATTTGTTTCCAAGTGGTGAACAGAACTCTGGACTTGTTGAACCAGCTGATGGAGGTAGAGTCTTGACCGTCAAACAAAATGTCGCCCACTCTGGTGTAGTTGGAGTACACGATGAAGGCGACCTCCTTAACTCTGTCCCAGTTGTCGAAGACTTCGGAGTTCCTGTAGTGGTTGTTGCAGGGTAGGGGGGCGGTGACCTAACATAAAATTCATTTATAATAAAGCGAAGTTTCAATAAACTACTTTGCAACAATAAGGGCGTAGGCAATAAAATAAAAAACCAATGTTTTGTTTTATTTTTTATATCAAATATTCCTTTTACTATTACCGTGCTTTCAAGAAAGCCCATATTCTTATTTCCTCGTAATTTCGTAATTTCAAAACAGCTTTTGGTTAATTTATTTTTGCTATTGTGGTTAAGGAGATTGATATGTTGAATATTTGCTGATAATAATTGTTTTCTAGATTATTCCATGTTTAACGTAATTAAATGAAAAAAACACTCACCTGTTTACATCCGGGTTCTACATCACTCGGGATCCCAGTGGCGTCATGAAAGGCGGCGTTGACAGATTTTCCTACGTAAGCTGTACCATGAAACGTCAGTGTCCAATCACCACTTTCAGTTTGCGTAGGCTGAAAATGTTTCATATTTTCTAAAATATTGCAACATTTAATTTATAACTGAGCATAGATTAAAAAGAATAAAGCCTTTACTTACACTTTCACATTTCCCCACATCATGTTAATCAATACATGTCTACACTACGATTTGAGTTTTGTAAAGTTTTTACTATTACATACAGCGACAATTTTTGTTGTAAAATTATTAATGGTTTGATGTCTAACCTAGGTTATGTTTGCCTCGTTCCTTAATTGGATGGTCTCTGCTTCCAGATATCCAACCACAGTTTCCAGAGAATCCACCCGTTTGTTCTGATTATAGCAGCAGTTCTCTAACACAGCTGTTTTGTTTTCCAGCTCTTTTGTCTTCTTTGCCACTTCTTTAACTAATTCTTCATTAGCCGAAAGTCTCTTTTCAGTCTTTACAATAACATCTACCAACTCATTCACAATGGGTTCATTGACTTGAACTGTCAGATTTCCAGTTAACATGACCCCATGGTTGTCAGATTTCAAACCGTTAATGTTACAAGTGTAAGTTCCGCCTTGCTGCTGATCTGGGTTAGACCAGGTCAGGGAAAGATAACCCGTGACTGGTGAAGTAGTGAAGGTTACGTCCCCTGCAACACTAAGTGTTTGAAAGTCGCTGTTAGCTGTGGCTGGATTACAAGCTGAGACTGAGGCTATTACCTCACTATCTTCTAACGATTAGAAATAAAAACCCCGTTAATTTATTTATTAAATTACATTGACAAAATGAAAAAGGAGTTAAGACATAAATGACAGAAATAAGAAATTCACATTAAAATATCACACTCTATAAAGTATTACTAAGTAGAATAGTAGATCTAGAATGTATAATTAACTAAACTATTTTATTGATATTACTAATGTAGCGTCAAGTCAGTTTAGTATACTCCAAGCCTGACCCAGCGAGATAACTTGACACCAGAGGCGTACCGAGGGGGGTGCAGGGGTGCGGACCACACCGGGTGACAACATTTAGGGGGGTGACACCAAGGCAAAAAATAGCAAAATATATAGAGAAAAATGATAATACCACTTAATTAAGTGATTAATTCAAGTGTTAAATAGTCTTTTAATAGGTGCACATCGAAAATTTGAGGGGGGTGATGCAAATCGAAAGTTTGAGGGGGGGGGGGGTGCAAATCAAAAGTTTGAGGGGGGGGATGCAAATCGGGAATTTAAAGTTTGTCCCCGGGAAGGGTCGCTACACCTCTTGGGTGTGACACCATTAAGTGCCGCACCGGGTGACACCCGACCTCGCTACGCCACTGCTTGACACTTGGCTGTTTTACATCGGATCTCGAGTACGTCAACAGGTGCGACCGTATCGTCGTACAGGTAATTATACCTGACCCGTATTTTGAGAGGTGTTGTTCATTTTCATTGCGTAGTTACCGATAGAACTGTTAGTAATACGATCCCTCGAAAATAAAACGGATTTTACCATATAGGAGCGGTTACGTTTGTTAAGTTATACATCATTTGACTTATCAAGCAGTTGGCCTACATGTTTTTGCATATGTGTTTACAATACTTCATTGGCCAAAGTAAACAAACTTTGTATTCCCATTTTTTGAGTATGCACGTCTCGAAAGGTTATATCAGAACGTTGTAAAACTTTTTTGTTTCTCTCACATATCTTTAAATAATCTACTTGTATGATATAGCGATTGTACAAAATAAACCGGGAGTGATCTACCCTAAACTTTCTCGAATATTCTAATATAACACTACGGGGGATGGCAACTCGGGACGTAGACAATATTTTTAATCCATTTTTAATTACCTAAACTTTTTATAATAGAATATAATCTCGTAGAAAAAGAATTGCACACCAAGTGAACGCCAAATAAAATGTGCAAAATAGTGCGGGATAATATTAGTACTTTATAAATTCAAATTTTTTTTTGAGAAATCGGAAATAGCGTAAATTACTACTTCCGGTCGACGGAAATTACTTAAATGTGATAGATGGCAGAAAATTAGAACTTTCACTTACGTGTGGAGTTTTATTCATGTATCTGAAATAGTACTCAAGTTATAGCCTTTTGAAAAAAATTAAAGTAGAAAAAGTTCCATTTCCGGTTATCGAAAATGGCTCAAAATTTGATACGGATCTACGATTTTGATAAATTACATATATATGAAATTTCATCAACCTAGCTATAACGGTACTCAAGTTATCGTGTTTACACACACACAGACACACAGACACACAGACACACAGACACACAGACACACAGACACACAGACACACATACACACACAAACATACGGACAAGATTGAAAAACTATGTTTTTCCGACTTTTAGCGAGCACTAAAATGCCGATATTTGCAAAAATCTCCTTTTTTTGCACGATTACAAGACTCTCTATACTTCGTATATTTGAGAAAGTAAAAATAAACGAACAATTCCCGGAATGAACATGAACACAAAATGTTATGAGGGTGACCGCGTTATAAGCCTCGTTATACAGAAACACTAACACACAAGTTGTCAGTGAAAAACATCCCGTTTTCTCACTCCCACACACTAGTACACACGTTATCACTCCCACACACTAGCACACACGTTGTCACTCCCACACACTAGCACACAAGTTGTCACTCCCACACACTAGCACACACGTTGTCACTCCTACACACTAACACACACGTTGTCACTCCCACACACTAGCACACAAGTTGTCACTTCCACACACTAGCACACAAGTTGTCACTCCCACACACTAGCACACACGTTGTCACTCCCACACACTAACACACACGTTATCACTCCCACACACTAGCACACAAGTTGTCACTCCCACACACTAGCACACACGTTGTCACTCCTACACACTAACACACACGTTGTCACTCCTACACACTAACACACACGTTGTCACTCCCACACACTATCACACAAGTTGTTACTCCCTCACACTAATACACAAGTTGTCACTCCCACACACGAATACACACTAGCACACAAGTTGTCACTCCCACACACTAACACACACGTTGTCACTCCCACACACTAGCCCACAAGTTGTCACTTCCACACACTAACACACAATTTGTCACTCCTACACACTAGCGCACAAATTGCCACTCCCTCACACTAACACACACGTTGTCACTCCCGCACACTCCAAACGAGTTGTCATTGATAAACATCCCGTTTTCTCACTCCCACACACTAACTACTAGCCTGTACATGCATGGTTTCATTCATACACAAAATGAAGGAATACACTTTACCTACTGCCGTGGGTCACTGTCAAAACTTGACTATACTGTGTGGTAAAACAAGTATTTATCTCGCTCACAATTTCCCCTCCTTAACATAGCCTTAATACCCCTCCTCTAAATAACAATTTGAAAAGCATTTTCGTGAATTTTTGGTTTACAAAATGTAACTATATAACTTTTCAAACACTAATTCATTGCTTGCTGATGACTGACGTTAGCGCTTCTAAGTAAATGTCAATATTGTAAGTTCTATAATAGTGCTAAAACAAAATCTCTGTTTTCTCTTGTCTTTCAGTTTATAACGCAAAACTGTTAAAACAGTATTTGATTTGATTTCTAGCGTTTGTTATCGCGACTCTACTGTATCAATTCGAAAACACGAAGCCTAAACATTTTCTATTGAATCATCTTGAATCTATTTACTTACAAAATACTGCTGGTTAAAATTTGCACACTAGAGTTCTAATATATTTACGCACCGTTTTACACATTGAAACTTGGTTCGCACTTGTGTGATCACCGGGCGCCGTAGGATGTGTGTTGGCGAATTTTGTTTCTCTTTGCTCCTCTCAGCAACCAAACTGGACTGGTCTTGGTAGAGAAAGTTTACCATAAGGCAAAAGATGAAAAGTTTATGGTACTTTGTGGTGCTGGTACTTTCAACCCTTTCCCAGTGCATTGACTGTATAGGTAGACTGTGTGTTGTACTTAACTCTAGATAATCAATCATATTCAATCATTTTCAGTCATATTCAATCATATTCAGTCATGTTCAGTCATATTCAATCATATTCAGTAATATTCAATCATATTTAATCATATTCAGTCATATTCAATCATATTAAATCATATTCAGCCATATTCAATCACATTCAGTCATATTCAATCATATTCAGTCATATTCAGTCATATTCAATCATATTCAGGTAAAATCACGACATAGCTTCGGAAATTATTGGGTAATGTTTATTGAGTTTCGGTAACATTCTTTACTGTAAACCATAGTTTATTTGACCGTTGAAATAAAAAATAGAGTCAAGTGCATTAAATTATTGTTTTAACTTAATTTAATGTTTAATTGACAAAAAGTTGGCAACAAATAGTAAATTTAAATATTATTAATCGAGTGTAATAAGTAATTTTTTTTTATGAAACACAGAAAAACCTGCAGAAGATTTGCGACAACTAGCTCTAGTTCTGTTAGTAAAATAAGACGATTTGATTTACTAAAGTTAAAGTAATAAGAAGAACTAGAACAATGTTTAGTAGCAGCAATAACTAGCACATACACTTAAAATAATTAGAAATACAAAATAATTAGCAAAACAGTATTTAAAATGCAACTAAAATCAATCCTTGCACATTTTTAAACATTATGTATTAAAAATAATATGGCGGCAAATAAATGATGGTTTACAGTATTTCCGGTGGTTTCCGGAACGGCTCGACAGACTACGCCATGGTTTTACTGTTGTTTTTTTTTACTGCTGTACAGTTCCGGAATAATAACCGACGCTATATCGTGATTTTACCCATATTCAATCATAATCTATCATTATTATCATTTCTTCATCATCTCGCTTTTCTGTGATCTGTTTTAAAATGACCCAGCATAAAGGACAAGTATTAAATGATTGCTAATATAATAAAACAAAAACCATTTTAAAATTATATGGAACTAGCCGTCCCGGCCAGGCCCTGCTCTGGCTTCTGTGAAAAACCTTTCCGTTAAAGACCATTACCTGTGTGTTTAGTAATCATCATAAACCCGGCATTGCCCACCCAAACCACAACCAACCAAAACAACAAAACGCAAACATAACGCTAACACAATTAGAAATACAAACGAAAACAAAAACCTAACAACAAACCCAACCACAACCACAAACACCAATACAAACACAAAGAAAAAACAAACGAAAACAAAAACCTAACAACAAACCCAACCACAAACACCAATACCAAAAAAAAAACAACGAAAAAGCAAACGAAAACAAACCAAATCCAAACGCAAAACCAACCAAAAACACAAATACAAACCCAAACAAAAAAAAAAAACAAAAACGAAAAAAGAAAGAACAAAAACGAACCAAATCAAAACGCAACCACTAACGCAAACCCACCTAAACACAAAGAAAACACTAACGCGAACATAAACGCCCGGGGCAGAATCGCCTGTTTTAGCTTAATAAACGACTATAGTACCCCAACTTATTCATAGTTTTTGCACTCACTTAAACGAACGCGCCTGTTTCAATTTAATGAACAATTATAATACTCCAAGCTTATCCGTAAAATACCTAAAACATTTGCACTTGATCAATCCCCGCTAATTATGTAATTATTTTTTTCCCAACACCAAAACAAAGTAATTAAAAAGTAAATGCTTTTCAACTAATGCAATGATTTCATAAAGGGAAGTAATTGTGTTTTGCCTAATTTATCAAAGGGAAGTAAGCGCTATAGGACTAAATAAAAACATAATTAGAATTTTTGTAAAAGATGATATTTTTTTTAAAACTTGTGTTTAATGAACATGCCGACAATTATTACTATAATTTGAAAAATGAAAATGATTTCCCAACACTTTTAATAGTAATTTTTTAACTCATAAATTTAGACAAACGCGCACGATAATTGATCTAACACTTAAATCCGTAGAAATGCCAACGACAAACATATGCGTTACAGAATTGAGCTTTATATATTAGATAAAAAGGGCGATTTCTATATATCAGGTCTATTCCTTGTTTATTACTTGAATAGAAAGCAGAGAAAGGTCGTTATTCAATCTTGAATTTACTGTTTAAACTAAGAACATTTTGTTTGCAGGAGACACAATTGAAACTGTTTCCGAGACATTTTTATAAACTTTTAGTCTATTTTGTCAGTGTTGGGTAACTTAGTATTTTAACACTTAGTGTGCTAGTGTTTGTGTTTAAACCAAGTGTTAATTGTATCGTGTGTTAGTGTTGTTTTAAAACTAAACGTTAAAATACCGTGTGCTAGTGTTTGAGTTAAAACTAAACCTTAAAATACCGCGTGCTAGTGTTTGTGTTAAAACTGAACGTTAAAATACCGTGTGCTTGTGTTTGTGTTAAAACTGAACGTTAAAATACCGCGTGCTAGTGTTTGTGTTAAAACTGAACGTTAAAATACCGTGTGCTAGTGTTTGTGTTAAAACTAAACGTTAAAATACCGTGTGCTAGTGTTTGAGTTAAAACTAAACGTTAAAATACCGTGTGCTAGTGTTTGTGTTAAAACTAAACGTTAAAATACCGTGTGCTAGTGTTTGTGTTAAAACTAAACGTTAAAATACCGTGTGCTAGTGTTTGTGTTAAAACTAAACGTTAAAATACCGTGTGCTAGTGTTTGTGTTAAAACTAAACGTTAAAATACCGTGTGCTAGTGTTTGAGTTAAAACTGAACGTTGAAATACCGTGTGCTAGTGTTTGAGTTAAAACGGAACGTTAAAATACCGTGTGCTAGTGTTGTTTTAAAAGTAAGCGTTTACATACCGTGTGGAAGTGTTGTTTTAAAACTTAGTGTTAAAATACTTTTTTTTGTTTCCAATTACAGCATTACACGTACGGTTTCCATTACTGTTGGAATGAACTCTTATGGTTGAAAAAGTTAAAATTAATAGTAACTGATATTTTTTTTTACCAGAACTTGTAAAATCTGCTGATCTGGACCACTTAAAACTTTCTGGTTACGAGGAGATTTGTGCCTCAGATTGTGTCAATACTGGAAACATAACGGCCTTTTTTGGGTATCCCCGTTACATCAAATATTATCGGATTACTGGCATAAAGGTTTTCGTCATGTACTCTGCAGAGGGCAACCAGTTATACCCAACCAACGGCTGGAAAGCGGTAGGTCTTACTTATGGAAATAATTTCATGCTGTCGTCATTAACTTAGTTTATTAAAACAGTTAAAGACCTAGACTGACAACCCGAGTGTCTCGAGATCGAATCCGGGTTGAAATCAGTGGAACGTCCCTGAGCAACCATCTCTGATAGCAGAAGTGTATAGGCTAGTTAGTATATAAGTATATAACTATTATAAGTTAGGAGTAGGATATTTTGAACTTATATATATATATATATATATATATATATATATATATATATATATATATATATATATATATATATACATATATATATATATATACATATATATATATATATATATATATATATATATATATATATATATATATATATATATATATATATATATATATATATATATATATATATACATATATATATATGGCAAACAACTCCTCCCAAGACAATATCGAACGGGTGGTGTGGTAAATGTGATGTAGAGTGAGCATGATAAGCGTTCCGTGTATGTCTGTAGGTAGGTAAATTGTGTACAGTTTGAGTATGGAAGGGGTAGATACAGTAAGGTAGTTTGAAGATGAGAGGATGAAATGTGACGCAGGGCCGGAACTACAGTGCCGCCAGGGGGGGGGGCAAGCCTTTTAGGGGCCCACAAACGACCATAATTAAATTTTTTTAATAGTTAAAAAATTATTTTCTTGTAAAAAAAATCAACAACAGATCTACAACATTAACTTAGTTTATTAAAACAGTTAAAGACCTAGACTGACAAAAAAAAATTGATCTACTACAGTAGTGATGTTCTACAGTAGCTATTACACGCTGTTTCGTAGAGGGAAAAATATATGGGCTACATGAGTTGTCGTGTGAAAGATAGGCAAACGTTCAAACCACTTTTATGACTTATTTCCCTTTTTTAAATAGTCAAATATGTGTGTTCTTAAGAAACTTTTAATAGAACTGCACTAAACAAATTAAAAAGCAATTACTTCACTAAATTATTATTTAAAAAAAAACATAATAAAGAATGATATAGTATGAAAAGGAAATGTATTAAAAACTAATAAGTTAAATACAAATAAACATAAAAATAAACATATGGCGAGAAACCATGACGCATATAAAGCTTTCATGCTTCATATTCTTTTGACCGACTTGTAATGAAGGAAGTATTATGTCAAACATTAAAACAGAGAGTTTCAAAGCATTGTTATAACATAACTTTTCCGTTTGCTTAAAATTTGTATAATTTTAATTCTCGGTAATCCCAATTTTTTTTTCAGCTCTACTTAAAAACTCAAATCCCCCCCCCCCCCCCGTCCCCTCAGCCAACCACGCACGCCGAAAAAAAAAATATTCCTTGAATCATCATTTAATTACACATTTGCATTTTCATTTTCAGGTTGGTTTTTAATTTTTATTTCTTCTTTATATTTAGACGTTTTGTATTAGATCTATGTATAAGTAAACCATCTTAAATGAATGAAAGCAGGCTACAAGTAAGAAAGAAATATTACTATTGTAAATCTGTATCAGTCCTCACAAGCCGATGATGAAAACTGTAATACTGAAGCGAACACACAACTGACGATATAAATTACGTGTCTGAGGCGAAAAAAAAAAAAAAAAAAAAAAATTACACAACCCCCACCCCCTCTGTGAATAATTTCCCCTCCACATCTCACCCGGACTCCTGTCACTTGCATTTGACCTTCACCCCCTTTACTGTTATGCCTTCCAATTTTGTATAATCACATACATGACATCTTGTAAATATTCATTGTGTACATTTGCAAAACCTTTCCTTTTCATTTGATGTTTGAAATATGCAAAGAATTTGATGTTAATGTACTTGTATTAAATTGCAAATAAAAGTATTTAAAAAATAAATAAATAAAAAAAATTCAAAGCAGACTAATATCACTCACACAAATGATGTGTTGCTGTAACAAGTTTTAATTAATAATTAAAAATAAAAACTAAGAATTCTAATTTTTCCAAATTTTGAACAATCGTGTATTGAATATTCTATGTTCGTATTTTCTTATTTTGTTTGGAGAAGTTGTGCGTATGGAAGGATATGTATAGCATGACATTGTATGGATGGGAGGTGTAAAAACGTGCTACTGTGTGGAGATGTGTGGGAATGTAAGTACTCTACTTGAGGAAGTCTGTGTGTTGAAGAGGCGAATAACGTAACAAATTAAATGTTTGAGTGATAACAACATTGTTGTTTTGAGAATCGAAAGTTAAATAACCTTAGGTACTAAGTTTTATTAAATTAAAACGGTGAATTACTTTTTCGTATATTCGTAGGTATGTTTATCTCTCATACCTAATATAATATATACTGTGTCGTAAAAGCATTTCAATAATCCGGGAACAGTTAGCCTGAAATCTATACCTAACTTTCAGAAATAATCACACTCCACTGGTGTTTTGTTTTTAAAGTCATCCTTTTCAAAGCCAAGCGATAATAAACAGAACAATGCCAGTTGTGGTATTAAGGCATATGCGCCAGTGTTCCTGGTGTACGTTCTGTGATTTTCACGCAGTCGAGATGAGAAATTTGTTTAACTAACTAACCCCCCCCCCCCCCCACCCATTCGGCAATTTAAAAGAAAGGCAAATATCATTTAAAAGTTTGCCAATCTTTTACACAAAAAATATTTTGTGTAAATGTTTTAAATATTTTACCCCGGGGAGCGTAGGTTAGTGACGGTGGAATATAGATATTTCTCAACCAAGACACGATGCTCGACAATTACAATTTTGTATTGTCGGGTGTGGGTCCCCCTTAATGTTCTGTGGGTCCCGACGTGGCGGGGTTAAGTGGTAGGGTAGTTCCCCCAACGGTGCTGTTGGTAACTATTAGATGCCTCCTGAAATAAAACTTGAACCCCCACCCCCACCCTTCCTTTCACCCAAAACTAATACACGTTTCAAAGCGTACTACCTTTATATTATACGTAATTTTTTTTCTGAAAATTCCTCTAGATAGAGTAATTATTTAAATTAACAATCTTTAAAATGATATTCTCATGTTTATTTTTCAGTATTGCAATATGAATGTCCACTACCACGGAAATGGGAAGGTTACATGTTATAGAGATAAATTTCCATGCTGGTGCTTTGACAAAGATGGAAGATCAAGGATGAAGTTTTTCCCTTTACAATACCCAGCCTTCTATCAGATTCAGGTTCAATATGAAGGACAGAGCATCTACACCAGATACTTACAAAGTAGCAATTGGTTTCATCATAAGCAAACTCCAGGTAAGTTCAAGGCTGAAATATAAGTAACTTGTTACAACAAACCATTCACTGCTTAATGGGTTTGCTGTATCATACTAAAAAACATACATCGCACATCCATACATGCATTTGTTATTATAGAAAGAGAGAGACAACGTGAGGTGAAAAAAGAGGGGTGTGGGGGTGTGGTGGGATGTATTGGACAGCGATGATGCTGATAATATTGAATGGTTTCATCAAAGGGAAATGCTAATGATATTGAATGGTTTCATCAAAGGGATATGATATTGAATGATTTCACCAAAGGGAGATACTAATGATATTAAATGGTTTCATCAAAGGGAGATACTAATGATATTGAATGGTTTCATCAAAAGGAGATTCTAATGATATTGAATGGTTTCATCAAAGGGAGATGCTAATGATATTGAATGGTTTCATCAATGGGAGATGCTAATAATATTGAATGGTTTCACCAAAGCGAGATACTAATGATATTGAATGGTTTCATCAAAGGGAAATGCTAATGATATTGAATGGTTTCATCAAAGGGAGATGATGCTAATGATATTGAATGGTTTCATCAAAGGGAGATACTAATGATATTGAATGGTTTCATCAAAGGGAGATACTAATGATATTGAATGGTTTCATCAAAGGGAGAAGCTAATGATATTGAATGGTTTCATCAAAGGGAGAGGATGCTAATGATATTGAATGGTTTCATCAAAGGGAGATGCTAATGATATTGAATGGTTTCATCGAAGGGAGATGCTGATGATATTGAATGGTTTCATCAAAGGGAGATGCTAATGATATTGAATGGTTTCATCAAAGGGAGATGCTAATAATATTGAATGGTTTCACCAAAGCGAGATACTAATGATATTGAATGGTTTCATCAAAGGGAGATGCTAATGATATTGAATGGTTTCATCAAAGGGAGAAGCTAATGATATTGAATGGTTTCATCAAAGGGAGATGATGCTAATGATATTGAATGGTTTCATCAAAGGGAGATACTAATGATATTGAATGGTTTCATCAAAGAGAGATGCTAATGATATTGAATGGTTTCATCAAAGGGAGAGGATGCTAATGATATTGATTGGTTTCATCAAAGGGAGATGCTAATGATATTAAATGGTTTCATCAAAGGGAGATGCTGATGATAAAGACTGATCACATAGAATCGGTAAAGGGAAACAACTGGAACAAAACTCTAATTTATTATAAAGATTGCTACCGATTACGTTCCTTAAGCTTTAGGACGATTTTGACACGTCTTGTGATTTAATCGACAGAGATGGATCAATACGCTAATTTATATTCGACATCCAAGGCAAAATTAGACAGTTGCCATTAGCACTCAAGCGACACCGTCTATTCAGGTATGTGATATATTTGCCTATTTGGAACGTTATATAGGGCCTATTCAGATGCCTGCTATCATTATACATAGACATATATTAACAAAAGTAAAACACAAAAGCCTAATAAAAATACCATTTTACTTTCAGTATGGGTAAACAATAACATGTTACTTTCAGTGTGGGTAAACGATAAACATTTTACTTTCAGTATGGGTAAACGCTAACATTTTACTTTTAGTATGGTTAAACGATAACATTTTACTTTCAGTATGGGTAAACGATAACATTTTACTTTTAGTATGGTTAAACGATAACATTTTACTTTCAGTATAGGTAAACAATAACAGTTTCATTTCAATACTGGTTAAACAATAACATTTTACTTTCAGTATGGGTAAACGATAACATTTTACTTTTAGTATGAATAAATGATACCATTTTACTTTCAGTATGGGTAAACGATAACATTTTACTTTCAGCACGGGTAAACGATAACATTTTACTTTCAGTATGGGTAAACGCTAACATTTTACTTTAAGTACGGGCAACGATAACATTTTATTTTCAGTATGGGTAAACGATACAATTTTACTTTCAGTACGGGTAAACGATAACATTTTACTTTTAGTATGGGTAAACGATAACATTTTACTTTCAGTATGGGTAAACAATAACAGTTTCATTTCAGTATGGGTAAACAATAACATTTTACTTCCAGTATGGGTAAACGATAACATTTTACTTTCAGTACAGGTAAACGATAACATTTTGTTTTCAGTATGGGTAAACGATAACATTTTATTTTTAGTATGGGTAAACGATAACATTTTACTTTCAGTATGGGTTAACGATAACATTTTACTTCCAGTTTGGGTAAACGATAACATTTTACTTTCAGTATTGGTGAACGATAACATTTTATTTTCAGTATGGGTAAACGATAACATTTTATTTTTAGTATGGGTAAACGATAACATTTTACTTCCAGTATGGGTAAACGATAACATTTTACTTTCAGTACGGGTAAACGATAACATTTTAGACATCCTAATGTTGCAAACACGCCTATGTCCATTTGATTTACTCAACCGTATATATCCAGTAGATTTAACAAACTGCATATATCCATTCAGTTTTACCAACCCGCATATATCCATTTGATTAACCAACCAGCATATATCCATTTGATTTAACAAACTGCATATATCCATTCAATTTTTTTTACCAACCCGAATATATCCATTAGATTTCACCAACCTACAGGACTGTCATGTATTTTACGGCTAATCTCCTTTTTTCATGTATTCCACAGAGAGTAGTTTTTCCTTGAACTGAGCCTTGTCAGAACCAGTCACCTGATCAACCATGTTAGACACACATTCTATTCCAGTTTGTTTTTCAAACGTATGTTTAAAAAAAAAATGTACGGTAATAACGAGGAACAAAAACGCGAATTGATTTAGTTCATGTACACGGAAGATTTTAATTTTTGCAAAATGTTTTTTTGGTTGCTAATTATGCTCTAGTAACAATTAGCTAGTATAACCATTAATTGTTTTTTTTACTGTTATTTTAGTTAAATTTTTACCTTTTGAGACAAGTTGTCTGTGTGGTTATAGAAAGGTAATTTAAATTAATGGTTGCTTTTACAATATTGGTTTTAAATTGTAATTAAGTCATATTAAGATTTTAATAAAATATGAATGATTCTAATTTAATTTTATGTTTAAGCGTTAAATGTTTTAACATTGAGCGACACTTTGACTAATTAAAAACAATAATTAAAGATATGAAAGATCTATTAAGTTTTTTAACTAAAATGTCATTAACTTATAATTAAGAATTAATATTATCCTATTTTAGAGATGTTATATTTAAATTTTAATTGTTTTAACATTGTGTGCAAAATTTGTCTAATTAAAAATAATATAGAAGAAAAAAAAGATCTTTTTAAGTTCTTTGAATGGCGTTTCATTAAAATATGTCTTTAACTTTTAATTAAGAACTAATATTATTGTATGTTAATAAATATTCATATTTACATTATTTCACACTTTTTTACTTTCTCGTATATACGAAGTATAGAGAAAGTATTGTAATCGTGCCAAAAAAAAAAATCGAGATTTTTACAAATCTCCACGTTTTACATCTCACTGATACGGAAAAACATAGTTTTGCAATCTTGTCCGTATGTCTGTGTGTCTGTCTGTGTGTCTGTGTGTGTGTGTGTGTGTGTGTAAACACGATAACTTGAGTACCGTTACAGCTAGGTTGATGAAATTTCATATATAAGTATTTCATCAAAATCGTAGATCCATATCAACTTTTGAGTGATTTCCGATAACCGGAAGTGGTAGTTTTTCTACTTTGAATTTTTCAAAAGCCTGTAACTTGAGTATAATTTCAGATAGATAAATGAAATTTCACAGGTAAGTAAAAGATCTAATTCTCTACCTTCTGTCAAATTTTGAATAATTTGCGTTGAACGGAAGTACTAACTTACGCTATTTCCGATTTCTCAAAAACGCATTTAAATTTATAAAGTGCTAATAATATTGCGCACTATTATGCACATCTTTATTTGGCGTATTTAAAATGGATTAAAAATCATGTCTATAGCCCGAGTTCCCATCCCCTGTTATTTTATATAAGAATATTCGAGAAAGTTTAGGGGAGATCACTCCCGGTTTATTATATTTTAACATTGTGCGACAGTTTTTTGTAGTAAAAATAATATAAACATCTTTCAAGTTCTTTGAATTGTGTGAAAACTGTTTTCTTAAACAGTATAACTAAATAAGGATGTGCTTTGAGTAGAAAATGAGGAATCTAAGTGTGCTGTGTGCTTCACATACATCTGATTGCACGAAATCTTAAGTGTGTGGTTATCCAGAGTAGTGTAATTTGCGTTGTGTGTTCTTATAAATTATTTCACTGTTGCACGGAACGTTTTTTTTTTAAATTTTTTCAGTTGAATATTTTCATTTATACTTCATTATGTAAATAATGGTCCAGTAGTTTTGTTCACTCATTAATATTCAAAGACATAACTAGAATAAACGTAACAGATTCACAGACGCTAAAATGTGTTGTCTTAGCGTAAAGATTTTGACTATTGTCTCTTACATGAGTCGAAGAGTGACACGGAAAATAATAATTTTCAGTATACATTATAATTATTATTTATAGATATTGAACAAAAATGTTCGTTGTCATAGTTTCACTAGAGATATTTTGTTAAAAGGTAACAAGAAGTTTAAAATTTCACTGTTGGGAAGACGTAGGGTGTCTAGTTGACCAAAATATTTACATATTGTTGATATAGAATAGATACATATTTTATGTCATGGTAAAAAGTAAGTATACACTGCTATAGATCGCAACATATAGTCCCATTGTATTCTTTACGAAAGAACTTGTCTGATACATAAGAAGATGTAGTTTAATCTTTAGTATATAACGAAGGCTTAACTTCTATTCATTTAACTTCCAAGAAATTGTAGTAAAAAAATTTTTTTTATTGATAATATTGTTAAAGTGGTAATAGAAATATCAGAGACGATCAGGCACGCATATAACACCTGATGTATCCATCTTAATTTCACCGAGTAGACATTACATAACGACACTGTTTTAGTAGTTATAGATACTACATTATTCAGTGTCGTAATTTGAATTTGAGCCCATTAGGCTGTGCTGTAGTACTTGACGAAGACGGCAAACATGTCAGCAATAGCCACATCGCCGTTGGTCCAGTTCTGAGGTTCATTCTGCCTGGAATATTTGAAAACTGGGAACGTTCTGGACTGTTCCCAAGGGCAAATACCGTTGGTTCTGTCCACGGCGACGAACCAGCCTTTGTCTTCTGGACATCCATTGTAGTTACTGTTGATGAAGAAGGTCCTGGTCAGTTCTGGCCTGACGTCCCCTTCAATGGAGAAGTAGTTGGTGGCGTCTGTCTTGATTTGTTTCCAAGTGGCGAACAGAACTCTGGACTGGTCGAACCAGCTGATGGAGGTAGAGTCTTGACCGTCAAACAAAATGTCGCCCACTCTGGTGTAGTTGGAGTACACGATGAAGGCGACCTCCTTAATTCTGTCCCAGTTGTCGAAGACTTCGGAGTTCCTGTAGTGGTTGTTGCAGGGTAGGGGGGCGGTGACCTAACATAAAATTAATATGTGAATAAGGCGAAGTTTCAATAAACTATTTTGTAACAATACGGTAGAAAAATCAAATTAATTTAACTCTTTTTTCTAATTTTGACAAAGGAGGTAATTTAAAAATACATTAAACTCAAGCTAATAAAAAATGTGAATGCAAATATACGTTCGTCATAGAAGGAATTAGTGTTGCAATAATATAATTAGCAAAATGTGAATGCAAATTATTCGGATGTGTAAGAGGAAATTATTGTTTGAAAATAATGATTTGCATGGATTGATAAAAGGCAATATTTTATTTATTTTATTCACTAAATGTAGGCCCTACTGTTTATTACTAAGACTTATAATTTTTAATCAACTATTCAGCACTATCACGTTCATTAGGTGCGCAGCGGTTTTAGTTATGAAACTTTATTGTAAATTTTTAAAATTTAAAGTAGCCTACTGGAAAAAGAATGCGTGAATGGATAAAGTGAAATATTGTAGGTAAAACACGGATATTTTAAATACTGCCTATTATTTATACTGTTTACTAATTATTATTCTATCTTTCGGTTTGCGGACAAGCTAGGGGTTTTATAGGAGAGGCGGGGGGGGGGGGGGGCATATGTCCCCGGGTGCCGACCTTAGGGGGCGCCAAAGTTGGTTGGAAAAAATATGCGAGGGGGGGGTGGAAATCGAAAGTTTTTTTTTTGGGGGGGGGGGGGACAGGGGTGCAAATCGAAAGTTTGAGGGGGGTGCAAATCACCGGAAAGGGCGCGATTTGGCGCTACGGACTAGACTGTGAGCAATATGCCTTTATGATTGCATTTAAATTGTGTTTATGTTATGAGTGTTGTGTTTGTTTTTTCGTTTGTGTTTTTTTTTTTGCGTTCGTTTCTGTTGTGTTTAGTTTTGTTCTGTTCCCAAGTTGGTACATTTAAAAAAGATTTACCGTGGCGGAGCACGGGATGCAGCTAGTATATATATATATATATATATATATATATATATATATATATATATATATATATATATATATATATATATATATATATGAAATTGTGGTTACCTTGTTCCTCAATTGGCTGCTCTCTGCTTCCAGATATCCTACCACAGTTTCCAGAGATGCCACCCGTTTGTTCTGATTATAGCAGCAGTTCTCTAACGCAGCCGTTTTGGTTTCCAGCTCTTTTGTCTTCTTGGCCAGTTCTTTAACTAATTCTTCATTAGCCGAAAGTCTCTTTTCAATCTTTACAATAACATCTACCAACTCATTCACAATCGGTTCACGGACTTGAACAGTCAGATTTCCAGTTAGCATGACTCCATGGTTGTCAGCTGTCAAACCGTTAATGTTACAGGTGTAAGTTCCGGCTTGCTGCTGATCTGGGTTAGACCAGGTCAGGGAAAGATAACCCATGACTGGTGAAGTAGTGAAGGTTACGTCCCCTGCAACACTAACTGTTTGAAAATCGCTGTAAGCTGTGGCTGGATTACAAGCTGAGACTGAGGCTATTACCTCACTATCTTCTAACGATTAGAAATAAAAAAAAACCCGTTAATTTATTTATTAAATTACATTGACAAAGTGAAAAAGGAGTTAAGATATAAATGACAAAAATAAGAAATTCACATTAAAATATCACACTATATAAAGTATTACTAAGTAAAATAGTAGATCTAGAATTTATAATTAAGTAAACTATTTTATTGACATTATATTTTACCTCGGGTAATTGTTATTGACAATATATTTTTAAACTGGGTGCTCATTTCTTTAATGGACTGTAGCAAAAAAAAAACAAGGCAGATAGATGATTTATTACTTTCTCGTTTACAGAGTTTAGATGAAATATTGTAATTGTACACAAAAATCACATGAAATTTTGACAGTTTTCACCGTTTTGTTTTGCAGTACTTCATCATATTCGGAGTATATGGAACTTATTTTAAACTGGCAAAATTTCTAAATCCAGATTTATCAAATTGTCTGCGTTTACGCGTAATCGAGACAGAAAACTGGGCTTTGCAATTCAGTATTTAAATTTACTAGCCTTGGAAAGCACAAGAACTACTCTAAGATCAACCGAGTCATAGTAGCACAAATGCTGACCTGTAGAATGTTCGCTGCTGTCATACAATCAATCAAAAATGGATTTTTAAAGTAATTAGAATACATATAATTTAATTAAATATGCCGGCTTACCTCCAAAGAACAGTTGACCTTGAGAGTGGGAGTCAAGGCTGTTGTGATGGCTGAGGTCGACGCTTGGAACACCATCTTAGAACCTGTAGAGATTTAGCAAAATGTTATTATTGAAAAAAATATTTAAATCTGATTTATCTTAGAAATGATTATACATTCGGTATAAATGGAATTAGTTTAACGGCATTAAATTTAGGCTTTTAATTTGAGTTGTAAGTATAATGACGACAGTTCACATAAAAAATGATATGTCATTTAGAATCAGCCCATGTAAAAGTCTGTACTTACCAAATGTTAATGACATTGATAAACAGCCTGCCACAATGTAGATTGCAGAACGTTGAATCATTTTAAAGGCTCCTAGATTTAAACAACAAAGAACGTATGCTGACAAAAACAATTTATATTCAAATATATTCTCAAGTAAATTTTTTGTCATAAATTATTTTCCAATTAGGAACAAACCGTTTTTTTTTATGCACTTGATGGTTTTACAAAAAAATTGTAAAATGAATAATGCTAATACAAATTATAATTTTCAAAAATATCTAACTGGACAATGGTTCCATTTCATCTGTGCTTTACAAAGCTCTGATTTCTTTAGTACGAATTATCACATGTTTCCGTATGAGAAAGACTGGGTGCCTTGAAGAACAGGACATGGATAAACAAAGATGGCCAGATTAACTTGTAAGCTCTTTATCCTTCACCGGAGGATTCAACATTTCATGTAGGCTACAACTAGAAACATCTGACTAATGCGTCCGTTTTAACTAGAAACTTGCAACTATTTCACTATAAGCAAATAATTGATGAGAGCGGTCAACTTGAAAAGTATGCCAACATTGTGTGAAATGTCAACACACCCTTGGCTTACTCTGAACACCAAATCATACTTACATTAGGGGGACATTTAGAAGAAGTTTCAAAGCAGCTCCTTATTACTTTTTCCACAACGATATAATATTACATGTTTTAATAAACCGGGAGTGATCTCCCCTAAACTTTCTCGAATATTCTTATACGAGAAAAATGGCCCGTTGAGGAAGGGTACAACGGGCGCTAGGCTGATAGTGCTGTCTCTTTTCTCTAAACTAAAACCAACCCACCCCCCACACACCACCCCCCACCCCCACACACCACCCCCACCCCCCCACACAAACACCACCCCGCCACACACCGCCCCCCACCCCCCACCCTCCACCCCCCCCCCAAAAAAAAAAACATGTCTACCGTCCCATTCAACGAAATATAATTATATACTTTTTCCAGTGTCCGCCCCCTCCCAGAAAATTCTACCCCCGCCCCCGAAAATTTCAAGTACCCCCACCCCTCTCCGGGGAGGAAAAAGTCTGAAAGAAACACTGAAACCAACCCACCCCCCACACACCACCCCCCCACCCCCACACATCTTCCCCCCCCCCCCACACACACCCCCCCCCACCCCTCCACCCCCCCCCCCCAAAAAAAAACATGACTACCGTCCCATTCAACGAAATATAATTATATACTTTTTCCAGTGTCCGCCCCCTCCCAGAAAATTCTACCCCCGCCCCCGAAAATTTCAAGTACCCCCACCCCTCTCCGGGGAGGAAAAAGTCTGAAAGAAACACTGGTGTCGCGCTTAGCCACTACCCGAAGAATTGCATTAAAGAAATTGCAAGAAAACCACTTTTTAGATTAGTCACATTAATTAGGCGGTAATTTTATTATAGAGTATCGATGAGGAAATTTCTTTTGAGTTGGGGAGGGGGGGGGGGGCTCAGACGTTCTTACGCGGGGGTGGGGCTTCGCCCCTACCCGAAGAATTGTATGAAAGAAACTCTTCACGCAAACCACTTAGATTAGACCAAATTGCCTTGGTATTGAATGTTTACTCGATAATCAATGACGTCATATTAATGTGTGTACTATCCGGCTTGAGATTATTTTCTACTCTGTGCGCTAAATGTGTCGACGTCATACTTCGTTTTTCGAATTACTATGCATGTTTTTATTTTCCTTGTGTTTTCTCTAGAGCGTTCTTGTCAGACAGATAGATAGATAGATAGATAGATAGATAGATAGATAGATAGATAGATAGATAGATAGATAGATAGATAGATAGATAGATAGATAGATAGATAGATAGATAGATAGATAGATAGATAGATAGATAGATAGATAGATAGATAGATAGATAGATAGATAGATAGATAGATAGATAGACAGACAGCGAAACTATTATTATAGACGAGAAAAATGGCCCGTTGAGGAAGAGTACAACGGGCGCTAGGCTGATAGTGCTGTCTCTTTTCTCTAAACTAAAACCAACCCACCCCGCCACCCCCCACCCCCCACCCCCACACACCACCCCCCACCCCCACACACCACCCCCCACCCCCCCCCCACACAACACCCCCCCCACACCGCCCCCCACCCCCACCCCACCCCCCCCCACCCCCCCCAAAACATGTCTACCGTCCCATTCAACGAAATATAATTATATACTTTTTCCAGTGTCCGCCCCCTCCCAGAAAATTCTACCCCCGCCCCCGAAAATTTCAAGTACCCCCACCCCTCTCCGGGGAGGAAAAAGTCTGAAAGAAACACTGGTGTCGCGCTTAGCCACTACCCGAAGAATTGCATTAAAGAAATTGCAAGAAAACCACTTTTTAGATTAGTCACATTAATTAGGCGGTAATTTTATTATAGAGTATCGATGAGGAAATTTCTTTTGAGTTGGGGAGGGGGGGGGGGGGGGGGGGCTCAGACGTTCTTACGCGGGGGTGGGGCTTCGCCCCTACCCGAAGAATTGTATGAAAGAAACTCTTCACGCAAACCACTTAGATAAGACAAAATTTCCTTTTTATTCAATGTTTACTCTCCGGTTTGAGATTATTTTCTACTCTGTGCTAAATGTGTCGACGTCATACTTCGTTTTTCGAAATACTATGCATGTTTTTAAATTGCTTGTGTTTTCTCTAGAGCGTTCTTGTCAGACAGAGCGTTCTTGTCAGATAGATAGACAGACAGCGAAACTATTAGTATTATAATAAAACAACAGGGGATAGGAACTCGGGATATAGATCTAGTTATGATTTTTAATCCATTTTAAATACTTAAACTTTTTAAAATAGAATAGAATCTCATAGAAAAAAGTATTGCGCACCAAGCGAACGCCGAATAAAGATGTTCATAATGGTGCGCAATATTATTAGTACTTTATAAATTTATATGCGTTTTTGAGAAATCGGAAATAGCGTAAATTAGTACTTCCCGTCAACGGAAATTACTCAAAATTTAACAGAAGGTAGAGAATTACATCTTTTACTTACAGGTGAAATATCATTTATCTATCTGAAATAGTATTCAAGTTATAGGCTTTTGAAAAATTCAAAGTAGAAAAAGTACCACTTCCGGTTATCGGAAATCGCTCAAAAGTTGATACGGATCTACGATTTTGATAAAATACTTATATATGAAATTTCATCAACCTTGCTGTAACGGTACTCAAGTTATCGTGTTTACACACACACACAGAGACACACACACACACACACACAGACATACGGACAAGATTGCAAAATTATGTTTTTCCGTATCAGTGAGGTGTAAAACGTCGAGATTTGTAAAAATCTCGAATATTTTTTTTGCACGATTACAAGACTTTCTCTATACTACGTATATACGAGAAAGTAAAAAAGCTGAAACAGCTACTTACAGATTCAATCTTTTTGTGTGTCTTTGTTGTTTAAGTCAATATGGAAAGATTATGACCGCGTAGTAACAGAGCAGCATCCAAGTAAAGAAATGATAAACACGATCTTGTTGAAGTAACTATTTACTAACCATATCCGTGTTTGAATAAGAAATGAAAATATATCTTCACTTACTAGACAGACATCTGATAATGATACAATTAAAAGATATAATTTAAACAACGTAAACAGGATGCCATGTGGACCCGTGTATAACTGGATGTTATGATGGTAGGTGGAGTGTTGTGTGAAACACGCCACTTGACATCACACACACGCACACACACAAACACACACACACACGCACGCACACACACACACTGTCTCTCTCACACGAACAACTCACGCAGGCACGCACGCAAGTACGAGAATGTAAAAAAAAAACTGCTTTAGTTACATTAAAACTTGTTTAAAACTCTATTTCCGTGGGAACACAATAACTTTAATAATCTGTTTTAGTTATTAAGTTGATAGAATTTCATCTATAAGTGTAACATTGAATACTTAGATCATTATAAGTTTCAAATGATAAAAATGTATGCCATGTAGAAGCAAAACTGTACTTTAAAGAGGGAAGAAATAAACTTCAGTAAAAACAATTAGGCGTGGTTTTAAAATATAATAAAAGAAACTTGAAAAACTTAAAAAATTCATTAAAAAACGTTTTAATAACAAGCTTTTATTACTAATGCACTAAAAAGTAGAAAATAAATTATACACTACTATTTAAATTACTATAAAGAAAAGCGTGGGTCACTTTAGTACTTTAGTACCTATTGGATACCTTTACTAATATTTGAGAAGAGACCCACGCTTTTCTTTATAGTAATTTAAATAGTAGTGTATAATTTATTTTCTACTTTTTAGTGCATTAGTAATAAAAGCTTGTTATTAAAACGTTTTTTAATGAATTTTTTTTCAGTACTTTACATGTTTTATTTACAATAGTGTTACATGACTAAAAACCATTGCGCGTCTATTGAACGTGATGGCGCAGCTATTAAACTTGATGGCGCAGCTATTGAACGTGATGACGCGTGTGGTGTGGTTGGATAGACATGCCTATTGATTCGGTCCAAATATTAATTAATTAATAAAAAATTAATTAGGCATCCAATTAAGTCAAATTTAGTTTCAGATTGCATTGTCTTCATGTCTTGACCCACGTGCCAACTGTGAATCGTATCGGTCAAGTAGAACTGTCCGAATTTTCACTCCTGCGTTTCTATCTAGACTGACGACTGACGACAGACTGACGAGGAAGTGAGTTAAATAAAAGCTTGTAAAAAAATTCATAAAAAAACGTTTTAATAACAAGCTTTTATGTACTAATGCACTAAAAAGTAGAAAATAAATTATACAATAGTATTTAAATTACTATAAAGAAAAGCGTGGGTCACTTTAGTATCTATTGGATACCTTTACTAATGTTAAGGAAGACACCCACGCTTTTCTTTATAGTAATTTAAATAGTAGTGTATAGTTTATTTTCTACTTTTTAGTGCATTAGTACATAAAAGCTTGTTATTAAAACGTTTTTTTATGAATTTTTTTTTCAGTACTTTACATGTTTTATTTACAATAGAGTTACATGACTAAAAACCATTGCGCGCCTACTGAACGTGATGGCGCAGCCATTGAACGTGATGGCGCAGCTATTGAACGAGATGACGCGTGTGGTGTGGTTGGATAGACATGGCTTCTAATTCGGCCCAAATTTTAATTAATTCATAAAAAATAAATCAGGCATCCAATTAAGTCAAATTTAATTTCAGATTGCATTGTCTTCATGTCTTGACCCACGTGTCACATGTGAATCGTATCGGTCAAGTAGAAGTGACCGAATTTTCACTCCAGCGTTTCGATCTAGACTGACGACTGACGACAGACTGACGACTGACGAGGAAGTGAGTTAAATAAAAGCTTGTAAAAATAAAAAGCTTTTAAATGTTCTGAAAATTAAAATGTAAAAAAATCGCTTTAAAAAAAGCATTTGCAAAACTAAGTTTTTCTGACTCATGGAGGTGTAAATCGTCGAGATTTGTGAAATTTTCCATTTCGATTTTTCGCACGCTTACAATACTTCCCCTGTAGGGCCTACAGTAATAAAAAGTAATAAAAAGCTTATGCTTATGGTTTTAAAATATAATAAAAGAAACTTGAAAAACTTAGAAATAAAAGCTTTTAAATGTTCCGAAAATAAAAATGTAAAAAAAAAATCGCTAAAAAAAAGCATTTGTCTGTATATCTGTCTGACTGTCCGTGAACACGATAACTTGAGTACCGTTTCAGTTATGTAGACGAAATTTTTTGTATAGGTATTATATCAAATTTGTAGTTATGTATAATCTTTTGAACGGTTTTTGGTAAAAAATAAGTAATAAACTGTATTCGCATTCTTTTGGCATATTGTGGATAATTTTCGGTAACCGCAAGTGGTACTTTACTCTATTTCCGTTTTAAGAATATAACTTACGCTCTATTTCAGGTAATTAGAAAAATCTTATACTTGGATTATTTTCAATTTCTAGTGACTTCTGATAACCGTATATAAGTTATAATTTAATTTATTTCTGGAAAATTTAAACGTAGGTATAATATTTTAAAGCTTTGATTTTGTCAAATTTGAGTGATTTCCGGTGAACAGAAGTATTACTTTACGCTATTTCCGATTTCTGAATAAAGATCACTTCTACAGGACCGATTTCTTCTAAACTTGTCACATGTCTAGACTCGATGACAATGAGCTGTGACATAACATTTTACGGAATTAGATGTTAAAATACAAATTAATTAATATTTCCTTTTAAAAGTTAAAAGTATATATTTTCTATATAAATTCCATTTCGTTGGGGGGGGGGGGGGGGCGTAAGACTTTCTTCGGATGTCATTGGCATCAAGTGTACATCTGATAACGATTGGCTCATCGAGAAGGTGACACCTCTTAAGGTCATGTCGAAGAAATAAATAAATGTGTCCTTTAGATAATAGTTTTTAGTTGACTTGTTGTTATGCTGCAGATAATGAATGTAAAAAATATTTCTTACAAGTTATTAAAATATTATAGCCTGAGACTAAATGTAAAGTTGGGTGGTGCTTGTGTTGAGATATTGAATAGATTTATAAACATGTCTGTATAGAACCAGAGCCCACAATACCCAGATGGCATTTTGATTCTGTCATCAGCTACCGTCCTAGAAAAAGAGACTATATGTCACTATGAACAGTTGGTGTCCACTTATGTTTTCAGGTTTAAAAAGCAGACACACTCGGATTAAGGAAGAGAAACAAAATATTTCACACACAAAAAAAGACAAAAAAAACAAACTTTTAGAAATACACAAAAGCTTTTCTAAATATTATTTAGTAAACTTTTATACATTGCTAAATTTATACTTTCCGTAACCATACATAAAGTATTTAAAACTTAGCATGAAGTTTCCTTACGATATAAACTATGTTCGGAACTACCATTATAGCATTCTATTGCTATGTGCATTGTTTAGAAAATTTCAAAGTTACCTCCAGATTGGTCTGACTTTAAAAAATTCTAAAAATTTCAAATTTTGTTACTATAAAAATCTGGTATTTCCAGCCATAGATCATGTTATGCATCTCTTTGCTAATTTAAAGGAAAAAGAAGGCTTAAATGTTGGAAAACTTCAGCCCTCGTTTTCTAATTAAAAAAAAATGTTGCATCATACATTGACTTTCTTTTAAGTTCTGTTTTATCAATGAAAGCAACCACGTAAACACTGCACACGTTTAAATAACAGAAAAGAAACTATTGACGCATCGAAAGCTAATTAAACACTTCATTTCGGAGTTAAAATTTTAGACTTTGGTTGAATCAAAAAGAATGACTGACGCCAATTTGACAGAGAACACATAACATCTTAAAAAAAATAGAAACAAAAACGTACAGTTGCAATTTTTTTGTTTAATGCAAATAAGATATATGTTATTTTTTTGCTAAATATGAGTGGCGAGATTTTATTAAAAAAAGACTGTTGGAATAAAAATTACATATAAATGTTACTAAAATAAACGTAAATAGCCAAAAGTGTAGTTCAGGTGTTATAATTTCTTGACCTGAAGAAAAACGACATACATTTTTTTACTATTGTAATGTAATCGAATTTAATGTAAAAGCATATAAGATTAGTGAATTTGATGGATTGATAAATGGACGGATAGATGAATGAATGGATGGGTGAGTGAATGGCTGTTTTATTGGATGGTTAAATGGTGGATAGATGGCTCAAAATTATCAGGTAGAAAGTACATATGCATAGTACATAAAAAACATGACAAATGTATTTACCTTTAATTTTTCAAAGCAATCCAGTAAATACCCATGTTATATATAGCTGAAGACTCCCAGGTTTCACAAAGTAGAATGAACCCCTTTGTTGTAACCTCATCTACCTGTATGTAATATCTGGTTTGTCCCCAGGCACTCGTTGTATCGGCATGGATGACTGAAATAAAAACTGTGGGAGGAGAGTCGAACCCGGAGCGAAAATTTAAGCGGGAGGTTGATCTTCTTCTGCCACTTTTCATCCACTGATACTCATTGGAGTTTCCACAATAATGGTAGCCAGTCTCGATTCTCATTGCTTGCTTCCTTAGATTGCTATTGAGCTCAGATATTTTCTTATCCATCCATGTCTCACCAGCACGTAGCTTTTGGATCTGGTTTTCAGATATATTCACCCGATAGTTTATCTTGGATACCATCTCTGATAGCTCATCCACAGATTTTGCGCTAGCCTTTTTATCCGCATTTGTCAGCCTTTCTATCTCTTTTTGGGAATCGTCCATCCTTTTGGTCAGTTTGGACATCATATCCAACACGTCGTTTAAAGATGTCTGGCTGTCCACTTCTTCACAAGAACTAAGATCTTTCTCTGACGTGTCAACCCTTTCGTTAAGCTGCATGATCATATCGTACAGTTCTTCAACGCTCGGCCGTCGAGCTGTAATGGTAATGGCTTTGTTCACCGCATGTTCCCCGGTAACAAAGGTAATGCTACAGGTGTAGTTCCCTGCCTGCATAGTGTCGGCGGTCGACCAGTGCAGGTCAAGGTAACCATCGCGATATCTCAGTTCGCCCTCAACGCTGAGTGTCTGGTGGTCTTTGTGGATCTGAGGATCATCGTAGGCAGAGATTGTAGCAATCACATCGTTCCCTGAAATAATGATAATGATAATAATAATAATAATAATAATAATAATAATAATAATAATAATAATAATAATAATAATAATAATAATAAAAATAATAATAATAATAATAATAATAATAATAATAATAATAATATTTATAATAATATTTATAATAATATTTATAATAATATTTATAATAATAATAATAATAATAATAATAATAATAATAATAATAATAATAATAATAATAATAATAATAATAATAGTAATAATAGTAATAATAATAATAGTAATAATATAATATTTTATTTTCATTATTATTATTTAAATCTCTTTTTTGGTCCCACAATGGTAATGACGAGTTTATTATATATATATATATATATATATATATATATATATATATATATATATATATATATATATATATATATATATATATATATATATATATATTTTTTTTTTTATTAAACATTCTACTCACCTCGACTGACAGTAATTGATCTGACACTTCGTGCACGACCAGTGATTAAAGTTAAATTCTCAGGATCCTGGTCAAATAGATAGCATACAAAACAAATTATGTTAGCCTTACATAGAAACATACACAGACTGTAAAGAAAAACACATATCTATATTTAGACAAGAATAAATAAGTTGCCTTCAGTAGTGAACAGAGAATGGAAGACGTCTCCCCCATTCCCTTCAAGCTTTTAAATAAACTGAAAAAAAGAAAATCAAACTAATTTACTTTCTCTAATAAAAGCTTTGGTCGCTAATGAGATCTTTTACATATTTTATCAATAAAAGTTTTTTTAATTAAAGTTTGCAATTAAAAGCTTGTCGCTATAAAGCGTTTTGTTTTAAAAATAATTGTTTTATTTAAACAACCGCTGTCAATGTGCACAAAAAAGTATTTAGTTCTTTGTTTGTATTTGGGCCCTTCTGCCCCCCCCCCCCACCCCTTCACCCAGCATTACTAAGTCTGGCAGAATGTTAGTTCCGCCCTTGGTTGCGTTATTATGTTTTAGGAGGTAAGGATCCCTCAGTCTTCATGCCCACCCAGCCCCCACCCCCACCACCCCTGTTTTGTTGAAGACAGAGTACTATGGACCTTTTGCAATACCTAACTGTTTAGGAAAGTAAATGATACTGGTCATAACGCTTACCACACATTGACCAGACTATCAATATATATATATATATATATATATATATATATATATATATATATATATATATAAAAGTACATATACAACTGTATTGGAATTTATAACGTAGCATTACCTTGAGTTTACATTTTAGGTTCAGTGACTCTTTCAAGTGGGGTGCTATTATCGACGTGGATGAAGTCAGTTCTAGTTCAAAAGCTTAAAGTAAAATTCAATTAATCTATAATTGGATAAAGTGACTTAGATGTTTTTATTTTCAAAAGCCCCACACCCGTAAACATACCCAACATAGATCACATAGTTTTGTGTTGAAAATTTAAAATACGCTGAATACGTTTACTATTGTATAAAGACAGCTAGCTCATTATTTAAATCAGTAAACCATTTATCAAAATTTCTTAGAGTAAAATATGCTCCCAAAATAACTACATGAGTAATTTGTTTTTTTTTCGTCCAGTTCATATAATAATTTTCTTGCTGTTTTAATCATTTGGAACAGATAAGCAAACATATGATAACTGAATACGTTTTGTAAGAAATAAGAAAATTATATTCTATTTTGTTGTACGATTTCTGAATATGTAAGAGATCTTATGAAAGCTTCCATTGAACCTGTTCCTTGATTAAATTCATCAATGGATGAGTTTTGTAACGCACCTACTTGTTCTGTTGTACTGACCTTCATTGGTTCTTGTGCTTAAGTATAGCACTACAAACAGGAAAACTCGGTGATGGTACATGATGTCTTGGGACTTAAAGAGATGTAACACAATTCTTAAAAAAGAAAATAAGGTTAACATTTGTTCGTAATATTACCAAAATAAACACGAAATATTTGTGTTTACAAGATAGAAAAAAATATAGTTTCAAGTTTTTCAGTGTCAGTTGAAGCTTGAAGATAAAATAAATGAACAATTAATATCTGATATTGATACAAAAATGATGGAAAAATCTACCAAAGTTTAATGCATTGATGTGCTAGTCTAAAGCATAAATATGTCTGATGGGGAAGCCTAGTCGAAAAAAAATATCAAATTTAATTTAGCGTCACAATTTCAATCTTTGACGTGTTCACGAGCGGTAAGAATCAAGACGGCGTATTGTTGTCATAATAACTTTACCATCCCATGTCATAATGTTTACCGTAAGGACTTTTTGATTCGCATGAACACATGTTGAACCCAGCTCATCTTCTACCTAGCAACTAGAAATACAGACACTAAGTCTGAAAGATAGCGGAGCAACTGTGCCACACGACCGTCGTATCAGAGAGGCAGGCAGAGAAAACATTCTTGTCTAGTTAGAGCGTTGAAATTAAAGTGAATGTCTCATGTGGCGAAATTTTCTGGAGGGAGCAAGCTTATTCTATAATTTGCCGTATCTCATGGTTGACTTTATATTGAATACCAGGACAAAGTAAAAATAAGTTTGTTCTTTCTATTTAAATTCCTACGTGTTCAATATGTGACTTATGACTTTGAGAATGGCGTCGACTATTCATTGACAGAGAGACACTCCCGTTTTGTCACTGACACCTACGACTAGCACACCGCGCAGTAAAATGTTAACATTTTGATTAATAATATAAAGAGCGGATATACCATTCCAAACAAACATGGAATAAGACTGTTTGAAATAGAAATTACTTACATGAAATGTTTTCTCAAGACTTTGGTACCAGGTAGTTCACTAAGTGTGAAGCAACCCAGCGAGTGTGAAATCAATGGCATAAAGTCTTGCTTATATGCATCGCACCTCAACCTCTCAACCAATGAGAACGTCTAATTTAGTTCCTTTACTCCACTCACGTTACCAAGAAAAGATCTATGTCCTGGTTCTTGTGAACGCTTAACTGCTCACCCAGGTCAGCACGTGCAAATTGGTTTAAGTCGAAAGGTTGGATCCGTGACGCAACAATGCAGTCACTTTTGAACAGGTTAGACTAACCCTTCTGCCTTCTAATTCACCCTATGTATGTGAGGTTCATAGGTCACAGCATTAAACAAGAGAGTTGAGGTCGTGTCACTAAACAGTTAGAAGTTCGAGAAAGTGTTTCTTCCAGACTTTTTTCTCCGGGAGGGGGGGGGGGGGGCACTTTATTTTCGGCAGGGGGGGGGGGGCACTGGTCAAAGTATATGTATTCTATACAAATTCCATTTCGTTCGGGGGTGGGGGGGGGTTGGGCGGTAGACTTCCTTCGGTGGGGGGAGGGGGGGGGGCTGAGCTCCCGTGAAGAGATGCCTGGAAGAAACTCTTGTTAGAGAAAATACAAATTAGTCCCGGGAATAAAGGGTGCAAACTGGTAGGATATAAAGAAGACAAAAATTATTCTATTCTATTGATTTGAAACGAAGATTATGACACATACATGGGTTTAAAAGCTAATTTAATCATTACCAGTGATAAGCAAAATGCGCCTCCACAGTCTCCAAACGGGGTTCTTTTGTAAACGGAACGAAAATTTAAAGGATTTTTATTTCGAGTTAACTGAAGATAAAAATATTACTAGAGATGCAACCATTTTTACAAACATAATGCAGTTAGTATTAATAATAATTTTTTCAATTTATTGTCGACGGATAATGTTACGTATTGATGAAGCTAATTGCTAGTTAGTGTAGAACACGTCATTTTTCTCCCAATTTGCGCATTTCTTTTCACTGACTATAAACTTAACTACAAGAACATAGTTTCTACATGCTATATACCACAACGACCGTATGTAAGGACCGTATCTTTAGAATCTTTTAACTGAGTGGAGGGTCCTCTGTTACACCGACATTATGATTAGAAATGTTTTAAATTTTAAAATTGAAACTCCTTAATTACTACGTTACTGATATTTGTAAAATCAAAGACAAGCTTTCGAAACTATTTTGTCCTGATTGTGGTTATTGAATCGTTTAACCTAAATATTTTTAAATCGTTTAGACGTAAATAGACACTCCCTTCTTCTTTGAAAAACGCAAGACATTCCAAAAAAAATAATACCAATCTACCAGGAAATATCAGCTCATTCGTAGTTTCGGTTACACGGATCTAGTTAAACAACGCTCACTGTCATGGCGTAGAAATATAGAATTTTCAAAGCTCACAACATTTGACTAAGAGAGGACGTTGTGTCTAAACAGTGTGGAGTTAGAGAGCCGACACCTAAGTGTCGGGTATATAGCTGATACAAGTGATAGGATAACAAGAAGACAAAAATTATTATATTCTATTTATTTGAAATGAAGTATAAAGAAACAAACATCGTTTTGAAAGCTAATGTAATCATAATCAGTTATAAGCATAATGCGCCTCCACCTTCTCAAACAGGGCGCGTTTGTAAAATGGAACGTAAATTAAAAAGATTTATATTAAGAGAAAAAACAACCCAGAGATGCCACCATTGTTACACACAATAATGTATTATTTGTAATATAATGTAGTATTTGTAGAGGGATAGTGTTACGAATTGATGCAGATAATTGCTAGTTACTGTTGAACACGTCACGTTTATCTCAATTAGGGCCTTTCATTTCACAGACAATAAACTTAATTACAAGAAAATAATTTGTGTATGCTTTATACCACAACGACCGTATCTTAAGAATATTTAACACGGACATTACGATGAGCGATGTTTTAAATTTTAAAATTGAAACTCACTATGTTATTGATATTTGTAAAATCAAAGACCCTTTTTTAGACAATATTATGTCCTGATTTTGCTATCGAATTGTTTAACATTATATCGATTGCCAGTTTTAGTTTAGTTTCAAATTTATATTGTAAAAAAAAAAAAAAAAAAAAAAAAAACAAACAAAAAACAAACAACCAAACTTGAATATTATAATTCTAAATCCTTTACATGTATATAGATATTCTTTTCTTCGTAAGATGCAAGAAACTCCTAAAGAAGCTTTCAGGCTCTACCAGAAAATATCATTGAAAGTTTATTCCTTTTAGGTAACACTTGAGGAGCTTCATATTCATTACAAACCCAGTTTGGTTGCCACCCAGGCTCACCATATGGAAACAACAGTGGATAAGTCATTGGGTCTAAATTCGGGCTTAAAATGTTGATGTTGATGAAGGGCTTATTTGGATCTGTAGGATTCAATGGGTAGACATGGATGTCACGCTCAAATGGAGGCTCACCGTCAGCGTTTACAAAGACCATTGCAATTTCATTAAAGGTCGCGGTATTATATCGTCGATTATCTGAACGACGATCGCGTTTAAACACCATGTTTACAATAGTAATGTCCTCACCTCTGGTGTTAGCTTCACGTATAGCGTCAGCTTCGACGAAGCTTACGATAGGTGTTTGAAAGCCGACTGTGGCTTCTAAAAAACCTATACTTATTATCCAGACTGTCCTCTCTACAGTGATAATTGTTGGAGTTTTCTTACTTTTGTAGCTTGTGAACTGCTAATTACATAAAGCTGAGCATATTGAGGAGGCTAATTGTTGATTGGTTGTAAGTTATTTGTTCAATAAACACTTTGTCCGTGAACTTTAAAGATGTAGGCCTACGGTCAGCTACCATGAATATAGAACACATGTTGGTACTTATCAAAACTTTAAAATTAATCTATGTACTTAGATTGATATTTCAAGCATAATCATGGTTCTAAAACAGTCCGTAACACTGAAGCTAATTTTGACACTACTGTTAGCACTGATCCAAAACATAATGTTAATCTCAACACTAACCTTAACAGCGTCAATAAAAAGAAAAACTGATACATAGAACTTTTTTCGTGCTTCTAGTGTGAATAAATATTATAGTCCAAAAATCTTCACCGTTTTTTGTATAAGGCTAAATTTTTATACAGTATTTTGTATTAATTACTTAGCATAATCCACCGTAGAATTACATATCCTTATGCCAGACTATAGCCCAAGCGCTTCCTCTAATATTAACAAACTAGATAAATGGCCAGATGAGAAAGAAATACGACGAGAGCTAGGTTGACGTTTTTGTCTTTTTCTCTAAACCTAAAATCACCACCTCAACTTTAAATTTAACAAGAAAATAAAATGATCATAGAAACGTATGATGTTCCATAAACGGCATTTTAACCGGATTTAACCTTGATCTACACGTAGTTAGTGCACATTCACACTAAATATAGTCGTAGTCATACCCATAAACCTTGCACCTAAGCTCAAACTTGGCAAAAGTCCCATTCAGAGTTTCTTTCAGGCAACTTTTCGGGGAGGAGGGGGGCAGAGCCCCCAGAAGAACGACTACCACCACCATAACAAAATAAAATTTATATAGAAATATGCTTTACCAGTATTCCCCCCCCCCCCCCCCCCACAAAAAATTAAGTGCCCCCTCCCCAACCCACCAAAAAAGCTTGAAAGAAACACTGGTCGGATTTGTAGATCATACAGACTAAAATTAGACCCTACTTCTAAAACTATACCCGTTTCCTATTAATTTCCTCAATTAATTTCTCCGTGGGAGGGGGGTGGCTTACAAGTACAAGTATATATTTTATAAATTATAAATTAAAATCAACTATTAAGTTAACTGTTCGCCGTTCGTCGTCGCTGGACGTTTGCTCTAGAATCCTGCAAAGATCAGCCGCCGCTTAAGTGGTCGTTATGTTTGTACCGAATTAAAATAGAGGCGTGCAGTAGTGTGTTATGTTTTCCAACCGATCTTAACATTGCAAAACCTTATTCGCTGCTTACTTTTCTACTTCCGTTCACAGTCAATGACATGATATAACGCCTTCTAGTGACGGAGTTTTTAAAAAGGTTTTCTGCTTGTGGCGATTTCCTTTTAATCAAGAATTCTTTATCTATTTCTATGAAATTCAGTTTCCTTGAGCTCGACACATCCCCCCTCCTTCCATTCAGAGCACGTACTATTTGTTTTCGGAATAAATGTTAATCAAGTCATTTCTTTTTAAATCTCACGATAATGAAAAATAAAATTGTTTAATTTTGTTTTTTCGTGGAATTATTAGAAAATATAATAAACTAATTAGGATCTCCAGGGATATTAATGAAACGAATTTTTAAAAATAATTTAGAATAATACTATGGATACATTGACGTAAAGAAGTGCAAAGTAAACACATCAGTTCGGCGCAGTGAAAACAATGTTAAAAGTTTGGTTAAATCAGTGGACTGACTTCCTCCACATTGACAAGGCTCAAGACAAAAAAATCATATACAAAAAAATAAGTAAAACAAAAACTTGTTGCAATAGTTTAGTTTAATGTGAATATCAGTTAAGGTTAGAGAACCATTAGAAAAAATTGCAAATACTACATATTACGTGACTGAAATAAGGTGAGTAACCAAACGCTAAGTTAAGTTGTTATAATTATCGGTAGTGATATCAGATGACAAGGTGAGAAAGGATGGGTGTGTGGATAGATTGATGGCTGGATTGATGTATATATTCGTGAATGGATGGATGGAGGGACAAATGCATAGACGGATAGATGGATGCATGGAATGGTGGATGGGAGGATAGATAAATGGATAGTTTATATTAGCGTTTTAAAGGGTTTGAGCAGGTAAAGGTATTAAAACTAAAATAAAGGTAAATCGTACAAAATTAGTGCCGTGTATCTGTGTTTAATTTTTAAAAGCAATCCAAAAAACTTCTATTTGATAAATTTTAGACGACGCCCATGTATCACAAACTAAATTAAATCCCTTTGTTGTTACATCATCTGGACGTACCCAGTATCTGGTTTGGTTTTGGGAAGCGGTGGTGTCGACATATATTAGTGAAAAGGAAACTACTGGAGGAGAGTCGAACTCGGTCTGAAAATGTATACGGAATGTTGATCTTCTTCTGTTATCTTCATCTGGGAACCATTGATAATCATCGGAGTTTCCACAATAACGGTAGCCTGTTTCCATTCTCATCCCTTGTTTCCTTAAATTTACATCGAGCTCTGTCAATTTCTTGTCAATCATCGTTTCACTAGCACTGAGGTTTTGTATTTGGTGTTCCGAAATATTCACCCTTAAGTTCATTTTGGATATTATATCTGATAGTTCTTCCACAGATTGCTTGCTCGCCTTTTTAGCTGCATTAATCTCATTTTTCATCTCATTTTCAGAAGTGTCAACCCTTTTTGTAAGATTTTGTATCTCTTTTTCTGACATTTCAACCTTTTCGTTTAGTTTGGTGATTACGTCTAACAGTTCTTCAACGCTCGGCTGCCTGGCTTTAATTGTAATGACTTTGTTCAGCATGGCCGCTTGTTCCCCTGTTTCCAGGATAAGGTTACATGTGTAATTTCCAGCCTGTTTCGTGCTTGAAGTGGTCCAGTGAAGCTGAAGGTAACCAGAGTCCCCTGACACTTCACCTTTGACACTGATTGTCTGGTGGTCGCTGAATGTTTTAGCAGGACCGCATGAAGAGATGGACGCAATCACATCATCTCCTGCAGTCATAAAACTCAAAATAAGAAGTAGAAAAAGAATAAATACAATACTTTTTAAATAATGATAACAATAATGACCAAGGTCATGATCACAATTACGATTACGATATAACGATTAAGAATAACGTTTACGATGCTAAAAATTAACGAAAGTACTATAGTGAAGTGTTGTATTTATCTCAACTTAAATGGGGCAGGTCAAATAATTTATTCCTCGGTTGTTTCGGCTTTATTGCAATACTTCAATGGAAGCTGTGGTTTAGGCTTACGTATAAATCACACATATGCACACAAACTAAGAAATACACACACACAAATACACATAAATAGGCCTATATATATATATATATATATATATATATATATATATATATATATATATATATATATATATATATATATATTCAACTAGAGAGCTAGACTGTTTCAGATCAGTGGAGCGTCCTTGAATCAACTCAGCTCTGATGGGTGCCTAATTTGCGTTAAGGAAACAAAGTCGGCTTGGCATAGTGCTGACCACACTATCCCTTCATACGCAGAGGTCAATGAATCAGATGAACTCTACTTGATCTACCCCATGTGTCTTGGGAACGAACGGGATTAATAAGAAAAGAAGAAGGTATATATATATATATATATATATATATATATATATATATATATATATATATATATATATATATATGGTGTAAAGTTGACAGTTCGCCCATTAGCGGCATGATAGTCACTTAGACTAGAAATAAATAAATTACATAGTACAATGAACTGCATTACTCACCTCGACTCACAGTAATTGAAGTGATATTTCCGGCACCACCATTGATTAGTTCTAATGGGTCGGTGGCCTGGTAAAGTAGAATGCAGGAAAAGCTATTTTTATTTAGCCTTCAAAAGTAACAACATAGTCACAAAGACAAACACACTTTTATGAGACATAGTGAAAGGTAAACCAATAGCGCTATTGGAGAATGTTAGAGGGAGTGTGTGTGTGTGGGGGGGGGGGGGGGGTTATAGACCCACTGCAGTTGGTGGCGGCACACTATGGAAGGTTTTTTATCACCCAGCTCAGATGGTTACTGGTTACTGACTCACGTTAGGGAAAGTAAAGGCTGCTGGGCATAAAACTGACATTATTATCAATATATATATATATAAAAATAAATAAAAATAAATAAATAAATAAGTAAATAAATATATATATATATATATATATATATATATATATATATATATATATATATATATATATATATATATATATATATATATATATATATATATTTTATATATATATATATATATATATATATATATATATATATATATATATATATATATATATATATATATATATATATATATATATATACAGTGCGTGGGTGTGTGTGTAAATAAAATCTTTTTGGAATTACAAATCGCGCCCTGTCGGGGCGCCACCCCTGCGAATTTGAAATATTTGTTTTCGCAGAAACCTCCCCAGGAATATTCTCAACAGCTTCCCAAAGTTTCACGGCGATGTGATGAGAGGTGTAGTAATGCATAAAGGACAGACGGACAGACAGACAGACACACAAACATACATTGCTTTATATATATATATATATATATATAAATATATATATATATATATATATATATATATATATATATATATATATATATATATATATATATATATATATATACATATACATATACATATATAAATAAAATGTATGTAAATGAAATCTTATTGGAATTACAAAGAAATTACAAAGAATAACATTACCTGGAGTTCACATTTTAGTTCCAGTGACTCTTCCAAGTTGGGTGCTATTATCGGCTTGGATGAAGTTAGTTTTAGTTCAAATGCTGAGAGTAAAGATAATTTCTTCTATAATTGTATCATGCTTTAATTTAAATATTACATTGGTAAATATAAACGTGTGAAGCAGACAAGTTTTAATTCTCAGAATATAAACTTTCCTGAGTCATTCTTTCTGTTGTATAATACAAGCAAGGCGAAACATTAAAACATTTATTATAATATATTCGAATAAAATGTGCATCAGCGCCACCCTGCTCCCTTCAACAGCACATAAACTGTATTTAGATAAAAGTTTAATAACTGTACCAAACGTTTACATCTAACGTTAAGCAAATACGTTATGCGGAAATCAAATTCTATGGATATCGTTTCTCTACTATAACGTTACTCCTCTACTAAACTCATCATTGGATTAATCTTATAACTGTAAAACACCCACTATTTTTTGGTTAAGTACTAACCTTCATTTGTTCTGGTGCTGATGTATAACACAACAATCAGTAAAACCCGCTGATGGTACATGATGTCTAAGAACTTTACCGATGCCGCACAATTCTTAAAATAGAAAATTATGATTAGACTTTTTAAAATTATCAAAAGATCCATATAAAATATTAACATTTATAAAATTAGAAAGTGTTTAGTTTTATGTTTTTCGATGAAAGTGAAAGCTTGGAGATAACGGAAGTAAACTAATATCTGTGACAGGATCGTGTGTAGATGTCGGCATATAGGAAATGATACCAGTCAGTGGCGGAACTAGAAAAAAAAGGCCACCCCGCAAAAATTTTTTTAGGCCCCGCCATATATATATATATATATATATATATATATATATATATATATATATATATATATATATATAAATTTATATATATATATATATATATATATATATATATATATATATATATATATATATATATATATATATATATATATATATATATAAAGACAAAATACGATCATAGAATTCTCATTGCTGGCCTGTTCGGGTTTTGAATAAAAAATATTTTTTTTCAATTAAAACAAATTACAATAGCATGTCATGTGTGTACGTGCGTTAGTCTGTTTTAAAACCTAGTTTATTTTATCTTTGCTATAACCCCTTCTTAACCTCTGTTGGTCAAAAGAATATAAAACATGAAAGCTTTGCATAAGTAATGGTGTCTCGTGTTATGTTTATTTTTATGTTGTTTTGTACAAGAGCGTGGTGTGGTGTCTATAAAATAAAGATAATCCAATCGCAGCTATGTTAGTCTTTTTACAAAACAACCTTCAAGTTAAAAATGCAAGAAAATTAATATTTTTTAACTATACATTTTTTTATTATGGTCGGCTGTGGGTCCTTAAATGGCGTGGGCCCCCCGCATTGCGGGTTCTGGCGGCACAGTAGTTCCGCCCCTGATACCAGTTCATTGGTATATCTTGTGACCCTATACGGTGTTAAAATAACTAGTCCAAAATAAAATCTATAAATATTTTTGACAAATTTAATTTTGCTTTATTAGTTGTTTTTTTTTACATTAGTCGCCTCTGTAAGTCTGCAGTTTTAAACCAAGAGGAAAATAAGACAGTAAATTGTCATCGCAGTTATTCAATTATCCTTTAATGCCATATGTTGTTCTATGTGAAAAAAATATCTGCGCATGCAGACGTTTGGAGCCACGCCCCCGCGTCGTAACTCCTGCTAAGCCATTCGATACTTGGAGACAGCGGCTGAGCAACTGTGTCACGAGACCTTTGTATCAGAGAGGCAGTCAGAGAAAGTATTCTTGTCTAGGGACGGAGTAGAAATAAAAGTGGTCTCATGTGGCGACAGTTATAGGAGGTAGCAAGCACATTAAGAATTAAATATATTTCCTACATTCTAGACTAGACATTCTGTATCATGACTTACCTTTTCGCAGTAAAATCATCAATGTTCTGTTCAATGTTTCGAGTAGCAAATGTATTTTTTTGTGAATCGAATCTGCGTTATTTACTTAACATTCAACGTATTAAAATGTTAAAACGTATCTTAATAATTCAAAGATGTATATAACTATCATCCCTAAACATAAATAAGTAGATTGCTTCAATTGAAATCATAATTACTTACATGAATTGTTTTCTCAAGACTTTGGTACGTGGTAGTTCACAATGTGGAGCAACCCAGCAAGTGTTAAAGGCTTGTTAAATCCTTGCTTATATGCATCACGCCTCAACCTCTCAACCAATGAGAACGTCGAGTTTATTTCCTTTTCTCCACTCGCAACCAATGAGAACGTCGAATTTATTTCCTTTTCACCACTCACGTTACCAGGAAAAGATCTATGTCCTGGTTCTGGTGAACGCTTAACTTCTCACCAGGTCAGCACATACATTTTTTTGTTGTCAAAATTAGATTCGTAACCCAAAAATTCGATTGCAGTTTAGACGGAGGGATAATTCTTAAAGTGGGTCACTTCTTCAATTTATTTTTCAATACTACAATTTTTTTTTAATTACAATGTGACAAAAACAACTGCGCACCAAATGAATAGGAATAATGTGCGTATAATAGCGAGGTAAACAATAACTTGTATACCAAACTTTAATAAATTCTTAAAAAAATAATTAAGATAACAACGAAATAGAAATTGATATCAGACTGCATCATTACCGGTTCTCAACACTCATGCCAAGTTTCAGGAAAATCAGTCGGTAAGAAGTGGTTGAAATTTCGCACGACAGTTTCTAAGGACGACAAAAGACAAAATAAAGAGAGACAGGGGTAGCAAATTAAGTATTGTAAAAATGCATTAGAATACATAAATAAACCAGGAGTGATCTCCCCTAAACTTTCTCGAATATTCTTATATAATACTACGGGGGATGGCAACGCGGGATATAGACACGATTTTTAATCCATGTTTAATTACTTAAACTGTTTAAAATAGAAAAGAATCTCGTAGAAAAATAGAATTGCCCACCAAGTGAATATGTGTATATGTGTATAATAATGCGGAATATTATTAGTACTTTATAAATTCATTTTCATTTTTTGAGAAACCGGAAATAGCGTAATTTACTACTTCCGGTCAACAAAAATTACTCAAAAAAGGCAGAAAATTGGATCTTTTACTTATATGTGAAATTTCATTTATCTATTTAAAACAGAACTCAAGTTATAGGCTTTTGAAAAACTAAAAGTAGAATTAGTCATACATCGTTTATCGGAAATCGCTGAAAAGTTGATACAGAACTACAAATGTGATATAATACTTATTTAAAATGTAATCGACCTAGCTGTAACGGTAGATAAGCTATCGTGTTTACAGACACACAAACACATACACACAGGCTAATTTGCAAAATTATGTTTTTCCGTCTCAGGGAGGTCTAAAACGTCGATATTTGTGAAAATCTATATTTCGATGTTTTGCACCATTGCCATACTTCATCTATACGAGAAAGTAAAAGCTAATGTAAAATGCATCGGAATAGATAATATGTTGATTTTAGTGTGTTTAAGGGGAATGTATAAGTTGGTGGAGTTACATATTTACTTTCTCGTATATACGAAGTAGGCCTATAGAGAAAGTCTTTTAATCGTGCAAAAAAAAATCGAGATTTTTACAAATCTCGACGTTTTACATCTCACTGATACGGAAAAACATAATTTTGCAATCTTGTCCGTATGTCTGTGTGTGTGTGTGTGTGTCCGTGTGTAAACACGATACTTGAGTACCGTTACAGCTAGGTTGATGAAATTTCATATACAAGTATTTTATCAAAATCGTTGATCCGTATCAACTTTTGAGTAATTTCCGATAACTGGAAGTGGTACTTTTTCTACTTTGAATTTTTCAAAAACCAATAACCTGAGTACTATTTCAGATAGATAAATGAAATTTGATATGTAAGTAAAAGATCTAATTCTCTATCTTCTGTCAAATTTTGAGTAATTTCCGTTGACCGGAAGTAGTTATTTACGCTATTTCCGATTTCTCAAAAAACGCATGTATATTTATAACGTACTAATAAGATTGCGCGGTATTATGCACATCTTTATTTAGCGTTCACTTGATGTGCATTTCTTTTTTCTACGAGATTATATTCTACTAGGCATGCTGCCCAGCTTCGCTTAGGCTTTCGAAAACATTGATAATTTGAATGCTTAATTAATTCGTCCGAGGGTCGGTCTACGACCTCAGGAGTTATGAAGAGGTTCCTCCGTGGACATTTTTTTTTATTTATAGCTCATATAAGGCGCCGGTCAGTCGAGGTCAGTTTTGACCCCATCATCGTAGACTTTTCGGCCAACCGGTCCCCGTGTTCTGTCGCCCCAAGGCAAGATCCTGCCAAATTTGAAGCGCCTGCGGCGCCGGGAAGTGACCTATCGGGCACCCGACAACTTTGCTTTATATATTATAGAGATTAGCAAATTGCCTAGATAAACAAAGATTTCAATAAAGTAATAATTATTAAGGCCTGAAATACTTTATTTGAATAGATTCTAGATCTAGGTAGGGTCTACATCTGTGTAAGTCTAGTTTTTCCGTAGATCTAGATCATCTAGATCTAGATCTAGAATCACTAGATCTAATATCTAGATCTAGATGATCTAGAATATCTAGATCTAGAATCCTAATAGAATTTTTTTTAAAGTTTAGCCCGAGCAAAATAAAAATAAATAAAAAACCAAGTATGACTTGGTGTGTGTCAAACCCGCACCACCTGCGTGGTTTTAAGTACACTATCATCTCAGCTATTAAGGCATCTTACAAAACTCGGAGAATGAAAGACGTATTTTAAAATCTTAACTTACGCGAATATGCCTATTCTTTCAAATTAATTTTTTTATCCCAAAATTAGCCAGTTCCAAACAAAGATTTTGTATAAAATAATTAAGTCTTGAAATAGTTTAGTCCTAATATAGAAATTTATTTTTGGAATAGTTCTAGAGTAATTAGAGTCTAAATCTAGATCTTTGCGTCTACGTCTAGTTATTGCGTATATTTAGATCTAGTCTAGATCTAGAATATCTAGATCTAGAATCCAAATAAAAAAATAATTTTATGAGTTTAGGCCGGAAAAATTGTATTGTATACATTTCATAGTGTACGTAGATCTAAATCAAATTTGAATGAAATAGTTCATTTCTTTTTATTCTAAACACGGCAGATGACGCCATTAGTTAATGTATAAGCAATAGTGACGTCATAGTTTAATGCGTTCTTTTTCACATGTATTAATGCTTTTCCGGTTGCATAAATAAAATTGTTTTTCTACATTCGAATACGCCTTTATTTTTTATTTTTCTTCTTTAAATAAAATTGTGGTTATACATTTAAAACATCTAACATATTATTTTCAACAAAAGTCCGTATAAAGTTCTCCAAATATCGCTGCCGCTTCTGACGTGGTGTCCGGCGAAAATATTTTGCGGACAGACAGAGAGAGAGAGAGAGAGAGAGAGAGAGAAGAGCGCACATGGCCTTTTATATATTAGGATTTTAAAAAATTTGAGTAATTAAAATGGATTAAAAATTATGTCTAGAAGTCTATATCCCGAGTTGCCATCCCCCATAGTGTTATATTAGAATATTCGAGAAAGTTTAGGGGAGATTACTCCCGGTTTATTTTGTAATGGTGTTTGCATTTTCTTGTTAGAGATTCTAGTACTTGTGTTTGTTTGTGTGTGCGTGTGTGTGTGTGTGTGCGTGTGTGCGTGTGCATGTGTGTGCGTGTATGTGTGTGTGTGTGTGCGTGCGTGTGTGTGCGTGTGTGTGCGTTTATGTGTGTGTTGGGGGGGGGGGGGGGGGGGTTGCTCTTATCAGAGCATGTGGTACAAGTGCTTGCCTAGATGAGAGTGAAGAGCGGCAACTGTAACCTTGGCCCAGATTATGTAAACACTTCATGCTTGTTTTCTCATTGGCTGTTTCCGATCATAACTTATTTAGAATTATAACATTAACCGTGGGGTCGTTTAAGAGATCCTGTTAGTTGAATAATTGTAGAAGACTCCATTTTACTTTCTCGTATATACGAAGTATAGAGAAAGCCTTGTAATCGTGCAAAAAAAAATCGAGATTTTTGCAAATCTCGACGTTTTACACCTCACTGATATGGAAAAACATAATTTTGCAATCTTGTCCTTATTTCTTTGTGTATGTCTGTGTATACTATTTCAGATAGATAAATAAAATTTCACATGTAAGTAAAAGATCTAATTCTCTACCTTCTTTCAAATTTTGAGTAATTTCCGGTTACCGGAAGTAGTAATTTACGCTATTTCCTATTTCTCAAAAAGCGCATTTAAATTTATAAAGTACTAGCAGTCCCGGCCAGGCCCTGCTCTGGCCTCTGTGAAAAACCTATCTGTAAAAGACCATGACATGTGTGTTTTGTAATCAGCATATATCCGGCATTGCCCACCTTAACCACAACCAATCAAAACCAAAACACAGAAAAAAAGAACCGCGAACATAACACAAACACAAACAAACACAACACAACCTTAACACAATTACAACACAAACAAAACACAACACAAACAAAACACAACACAAACCGGGACGGCTTGTATTATATAAAATTGTATATCTTCTTGTAGTTTGGTGCAGGTGTCTATAAAAAAGCTTTCTGAAACCTATCTGTAAAGAAACATGGCAATAGTGTTTATTAATCAGCATATACCCGGCATTGCCCACCCTAATCCCAACCAATCAAAACCAAAATTGAAATAAAGAAAGGAAACATAACATAAACGCAAACACTAATACAAACGATAACACAAGCCCATACCCAACCACAAACACAAAACCAACCACAAACACAAATACAAACACAAACCCAAAGAAAAAAAACACAAACGAAAACGAAAAAGAAAGAACGAAAACGAACAAAATCAAAACGCAAATCAACAACTCACGCAAACCCAAACTAAACACAAAGAAAACACAAACGCGAACATAAACGCAAAGTGCTCACAGTCTAGCCCGGGGCGCCAAATCGCACCATGCTGGGGCACCCGCGGAATCGCTTGTTCCAGCTAAATAAACGACTATAATACCCCAACTTTTGCACTCACTGAAACAAAATTAGGCGCTAAACCGAACACGGGAGGCCCGGGGCCCCAAATAGCACCCTGTCTGGGCGCCAGAGGACAAATATAATACTCCAATCTTATCCGTAAACGGAAAGAAATAAACATATAGGACATGTAGGACCTGGCTTATTAACTGTTATTGATTTATAAAAAATAATTAGTAAACAGTAAGTTCAGTGTATAGAATAAATAAAAGGCAGTATAAAAATACCTACAACATTTGCACTTGATCAGTACCCGCTAATTATGTAATTTTTTTCCCAACACCAAAACAAAGTAATAAAAAGTAAATTCTTTTCCACTATTGCAATGTTTTATATAGGGAAGTAATTGTGTTTTCTAATTTATTAAAGGGAAGTAAATGTTAAAGGACTAAATATAAATAATTTTCAGACATAATTAGAATTTTTGTAAAAAGATGATATTTTTTAAAATTGTGTTTAATGAACATGCCGACAATTATTGTTTGAAAAATGAAAATTATTTCCCAACACTTTCAGTATTAATTTTTTAACTCATAAATTTAGACCATGAGCACTTTAATAATCTAACACTTGAATCCATCGAGGTATCTTTTTTTGTTATTTCTTATATTCCTTTGTAATCCTCGATTACAAACGGTGACCCGTCAAAAGAGCGCACGACAAAAGAGCGCAAACATAAGAGCGCAGACAAAAGAGCGCCGACATAAGAGCGCCGACATAAGAGCGCAGACATAAGAGCGCCGACATAAGAGCGCAGCCAATTAAAAAAAAACGCTAAATGAATATGACATGGTTAACACTTGTTTTAATTAAACAATCGGCGGTACGATAAAACGACGTGTTTATTTGTATATTATTTTTAATTATGTTATGAATGCATTTTGAAAATATTTCTAACCCAAGTAACAAGGAGAAGATCGAATCACAGAAATGGAAGGTTATTATATTGGTCGTAGGCTACAGATGTCGAATGACAGTGAAGATGCTGCTTGCCTTAAGTTTTGTTCCTGCAAATGATGTCTGTACTGCATTCGAGCATTTGGTAGAAGCTAGTCCTGCAGAAATTATGCCAATGTTAGATTATTGGGAGGCAAAGGAGAAACCGTCGAGGAACTGGAACGTAATCTAACTGGAGATAATCAACCAGAAGCTTCAAAGAACAAATATGTTCAGCTGAACCGAAGATTGCAGACGATTGCTTCAACCTATGCTAATGATTCAATGATGGACTACCTACTTAGCAATATAAATGCAACTATAAAGAAACTTTTTATTAATTTGAACTTATTTTCATTTTGTTACATTTCATTTCAGTTTATATTCTCACTTAAGGCCTAACATTTAAAATCTTTGTATGTGTTATTAGATTGAGTTTTGAATAATTGGACTTCACGTTGATTATATCAGTATTTTAGTTAAAGAAACTGAACAATTAGTTTTTTAATGAAACAATAAAGAGTTAACATCAAACGATGCCTTCTGATCTGAGTTAATTTTCTTGTTCCTATTTATTAAATATCGTTTTTCGATCTTTAGTTTGCGCTCTAATGTCGGCGCTCTTTTGTCGGGAAATTAGTGCGCTCTTATGTCGGCGCTCTTATGTCGGCGCTCTTTTGTCTGCGCTCTTATGTCGGCGCTCTTTTGTCGTGCGCTCTTTTGACGGGGTGCCATTACAAACATATAAACATACAGAATTGAACTTTATATATTAGACTAAAATATTGCGCACCAGTATGCACAATTTATTTGGGTTCACTGGTGTGTAATTCTTTTTCTACGAGATTCTATTCTATTTTACAAAGTTTAAGTATTTAAAATGAATTAAAATTCATGTCTATATCCCGAGTTCCCATCCCCTGTTTTTTTTAATATAAGAATATTCGAGAAAGTTCAGGGGTTTATTTACTTGCTCGTATAGACGAAGTATAGAGAAATTCTTGTAATCGTGCAATAAAAAAAATCGAGATTTTTACAAATCTCGACGTTTTACGCCTCCCTGAGTAGGAAAAACATAATTTTGCAATCTTGTTCATATGTCTGTGTGTATGTGTGTGTATCTGTCTGTGAGTCTTTGTGTCTGTGTGTCTGTGTGTCTGTAAACACGATAACTTGAGTACCGTTACAGCTAGGCTGATGAAATTTCATTTATAAGTATTTGATCAAAATCGTAGATCCGCATCAACTTTTGAGCGATTTCCAATAACCGGAAGTGGTACTTTTTCTACTTTAAATTTTTCAAAAGCCTATAACTTGAGTATTATTTTAGAAAGATAAATGAAATTTCATATGTAAGTAAAAGATCTAATCCTCTACATTCAATAAAATTTTGAGTTATTTCCGTTGAACGGAAGTAGTAATTTAAGCTATTTCCGATTTCTCAAAAAACGCACGTAAATTTATACAGTACTAATAATATTCCGCAATATTATGCACTATTTGTTTTAGCGTTCGCTTGGTGCGCAATTCTTTTTTTCTACGAGATTCTATTCTTTTTTTTTTAAAGTTTAAGTAATTAAAAATCATGTCTATATTCCGAGTTGCCATCCCACGTAGTGTTATATAAGAATATTCGAGAAAGTTTAGGGGAGAACACTCCCGGTTTATTACTTTCTCGTATACAGAGAATAGAGGAAATATTGAAATCGTGCACAAAAATAACATGCAATTTTGATAGTTTTCACCGTTTTACACCTCAGTACGTCATCACATACGGAGTATAGGGGACTTATTTTAATCGGGCAAAAATTATGAATACAGATTGCTCAAAATGTTGGCGTTTTATGCGTTATCGAGTCCGAAAAACTGGGTATATGTATGTGTGTATGTCATTATGTAAGTAAACACGATAACTTGAGTACCGTTACAACTAGGTGGATGACATTTCATGAACAAGTATTATAACAATTTTTTAGTGGGTGTGGAAACTGGCGTTGTAACTGAAATAGCAATATAAACAGAAAGTGATATTTTACTTTCTGTTTATATTGCTTATATATATATATATATATATATATATATATATATATATATATATATATATATATATATATATATATATATATATATATATATACATATATAGACAGAGTGGACGGAATTTCCTAAAAAATATTCGGATGAAGAATATAATTCATGCCAGGCAGCATTAGGACATTGCCATGAGTACTCGAACGATGCCGCAATTCAGGTATGTGATAGATTTGGCTATATGTAACGTTATATATTCAGAGAACTGCTATCATTATACATAGACAGATATTACCCAAAGCAATAAACACAAAAACGTAATAAATAGCATTTTACTTCAGTATGGGTAATCGATAACATTTTACTTTCAGTATGGGTAAACAATAAACATTTTACTTTCAATTTGGGTAAACGATAACATTTTACTTTCAGTATGGGTTAACGATAACATTTTACTTTCAGTATGGGTAAACGATAACATTTTAGACATTATCCTAATGTTGCAAACACGCATTTGATTTAACTAACCGACATACATTTATTTGATTTAACCGCCTACATCCATTAGAGTTCACATACCCGCATATATCCAATAAATTTAACCAACCCGCATATGTCCATTAGATTTAACCAACCCGCATACATCCATTAAATTTAACCAACCCATGGATCTGCGTGGCTTAGAGGTAGAGCGCTAGACTGCTAACCCGAAAATCTCAAGCTCGAATCAGTGTTCAAGTCAGTAGAACGTCCCTGAGTCCACCCAGCTCTGACGGGTACCTAACTCAAGGTAAGGAAAATAAATAAGACTGGACAAAGTGCTGACCACATCATCCATTGGGGGTCGGCGTGGTCGAGTCGGTAAAGCTCATGGTTGCTAAACCGAAAAGTCTCGAGTTCGAACCCTCGGGCAGATGAGGCTCGTTAGCTGGGGACAGCCACTCTTCTAGGAGAGACAACTCCAAAATTAAACAACTGCTGCCTTGTAGATTGTTCTTGGTTGGACAAAGGCTATGGAAGCAAATCCAAAAAGAAAAGCAGGCTGAAATCGGAGTCAATGGCCTCAATGGCGCATAACCAGTTGACACGTAACGCTTAATTTTGTCGGAGGCGTGGTCGAGTCGGCAAACAAAAAAAGCTCATGGTTGATAAAATTCGAACAAAGTCCTCAAGTTCAAAACCCACTGGCAGATAAATCTCGATCTCCTTCAACACTAATAATTAAGAACGAAGAAGAAGAAGAAGAACATCATCCATTCATATGCCGGAGTGAAGAAATCTGAAGAGGCTTCTTTACTTTACCTGACTCGCGTATTTCCATAAGATGTAACAAACAAGCAGTCTCTTTAGTTTATCTGTCAAATATTTATTAATTTAACAAAGCCGCATATTTCTATTCAATATAACTAACCCCCATATATCCATTTGATGTATCAAACCCTATAAAGCTTGAAGTAACAATCTGCATATATAAACTACATATGGTGAAAGAAACCCTCCATAACTTTTTGAGTACTGGCTGTCATGTATTTTAAAGTAAATCTCCGTTTTTTTCACGTATTCCACAGGGTATATTTTCCTTGGATCGTGAGCACCAGTCGCCTGATCAAACATGTTAGACACATATTCTATTAGGCGTCAGATTTCAGTTCGTTTTTTCAAACCTGAGTTTTATTAAAAATGTAGGGAAATTACGAAGAAAGAAAAGTTATTTAATTTACATAATGTAAACGCAAGATTTTATTATTGTAAACTATGTTTTTTGGTTGCTAAGTTATGCCATAGTAACAATTAGCTAGTACAACCACTAGTTGGTTTTTTTTTAAAAAGTTATTTTAGTTAAGAGTTTTACCTATTTGAGACAAGTTATCTGTATGGTTTGAGAAAGGTAATGTAAATGACTTGTTGCTTTTACAATATTGACTATTATCTTGTATTTAAGACCTAACAAGATTTTAATAAGTCAGGGATGATTCTAACTAAAATTCATGTTTAAACGTTAAAAGTTTCAACGTAAGCGCACTTTGACTAATTAAAAGCAAGAATCACAGATATGAAAGATCTATTAAGTTCTTTCATTAAAATTTCTAAAAACAATTGAGAATTAATATTATCCTATGTTAGGGATTATTCCTACTTAATCGTTTTAACCTTGTGTGCAAGTTTGGCTACTTAAAAATAATATAAAAGAAATAAAAGATCTTTTTAAGTTCTTTGAATAGTGTTTCATAAAATATGTCTTTACGTTATACATAAGAGCTAATATGTTAAAAAATATTCAATTTAACACGTTTTCACACTTTTTAATATATTTTAACGTTGTGCGACAGCTTTGCTAGTTAAAATAATATAAAATATCTTTTAAGTTCTTTGTATTGTGTGAAAACTGTTTTCTTAAACAGTATAATTAAATAAGGATGTTCTTTGAGCAGAAGCAAATGAGAAATCTTAGTGTGCTGTGTGCTTGATATACCTTTGATTGCACGAAAACTTAAGTGTGCGGTTATCCAAAGTTGTGTAATTGGCGTTGCGTGTTCTTATAAATAATTTCATTGTGGCACAGAACGTTTGTTATTTATTTTTATTTTTTTCATATTTTCATTTACACTTCATTAAGTAAATAATGGACTATTAGTTTTGTTCACTCATTAATATTTAAAGACATTACTAAGTCGTGAGTCGAAGGTATGACACGAAAAATAATAATTTAAACAGGAAGTTCAATTTAACAGGAAGTTTAAGATTTGATGTTGGGAAGACGTAGGGTGTTTAGTTGGTTCAAAATACGTACATATAGATACATATACTATGTCATTGTAAAAAGTTAGTATACACTATGTTATAAATCGCAACATATAGTCCCATATTATTCTTTACGAAAGAACTTGTCTGATACATAAGAAGATGGAGTTTAATCTTTGGTATATAACGAAGACTTAACTTCTATTCATTTAACGCACAGAAAATTGAAGTAAATAAATTCTTTATTGGTAATATAGTTAAAGTGGTAATAGAAATATCAGAGACAATCAGGCACGCATATAACACCTGATGTATCCATCTTAATTTCTCCGAGTAGACATTACATAGCGACACTGTTTTAGTAGTTATAGATACTACATTATTCAGTGTCGTAATTTAAATTTTAGCACATTAAGCTGTGCTGTAGTATTTAACGAAGACGGCAAACATGTCAGCAATAGCCACATCGCCGTTGGTCCAGTTCTGAGGTCCATTCTGCCTGGAATATTTGAAAACCGGAAACGATTTGAACTTTTCCCATGGGCAATAACTGTTGGCGCTGTCCACGGCGACGAACCAGCCTTTGTCTCCTGGACATCCATTGTAGTTACTGTTGATAAAAAACGCCCTGTGATTTTCCGGCACGTTATTACCTTCAATGGAAAAGAAGTTAGTGAAGTCTGTCTTGATTTGTTTCCAAGTGGTGAACAGAACTCTGGACTTGTTGAACCAGCTGATGGAGGTAGAGTCTTGACCGTCAAACAAAATGTCGCCCACTCTGGTGTAGTTTGAGTACACGACGAAGGCGACCTCCTTAACTCTGTCCCAGTTGTCGAAGACTTCTGAGTTCCTGTAGTGGTTGTTGCAGGGTAATGGGCTTGCGACCTATGCAACAAAAATTTAATAATTCACAATCTTAATTTAAAAAACTCTCTATAACAAGCCATTATTTTGTTTCATTAAATGAAGTGAACATTATATTTTTTAATACTTCTGAAATTTTCAGCTTCAAATTAAATTGCGATTTTTGTGCTATACTACAATTAAATATTGTTTATATGCAATATTTTAAATGTTTACTGACAAATGATCTGAAAACAAAAACTATCAGGACAAAAGATCTCAAGGAATGCATATGGTGTCACGTTTGTTTGAATTAAATTGAATCAGGCGCGTCCGCCCGTAAACCGGCTTGATGCAATTTGTCCCAGGCTATCCTGTGACTGATCAGACTTTCTTCAGACATCGAAATGTCAGTTCTGAACTTATTTGCAATGGTTAAATACAGCAAAAAAAAAAACAAACGATGCTTTTTATAATAATTTCGGCAAGCTATTATTACCACGTCTACTCTGTATCTCGATACGAATAAAGAGTTTAGACAACTCACCTGCTTACATCCGGGTTCCACCTCACTTGGGATCCCAGTACCGTTCTTATAGGCTGCGTAAACAGATTTTCCTATGTATGCTGTACCACGAAACGCCAGCGTCCATTCCTTAGAAGCCTTTGGTTTAAGCTGAAATTAATTTAAAAGGTAGACTACATTCTAAAAGAACCAGTTGACTATTAAATTCGTAGTAATTTTTTAATAAAGAATAAACATATATAGTCAATTTATAAGATTCTAACCACATTTTAATTACGAAATATACATTTGACCAAATGTATTTTGTAATAATAATGTATTTTGTAAGGCATATTTAAATTTATCATAACCTTAATGTACTTTACCCTATAAATACTAATGTAAAATGTTCAAAATGTTGTTGTCTAAAATTGTGATAGTTCTATCTATTCTTTGGTTAAAGTTGTGAAGTGTCTGGCTGTCCATTTGTTTCACCAGTACTAACCTTTTCAGTCTCTTTTTCAGAAGCGTCCTGCCTTTTGGTAACATTGAGGATCATATTCATAAGCTTTTCTACCGATGACTGGCTGGCCATTTCTTTATCAGTACTCCACTTTCGTAATTCTAATTCAGAAATGCCTAGCCTATTATTCATGTCCATGAATAAATCTATCAGGTCTTCTAGCGTCGTCTGTCTGCTTTCAATGGTAATGAGTCTCTTCAACATAGTTGCTTGTTTTCCTGTTTCCAAGAAGAGACTACATGTGTAATTTCCAGCCTGTTTCGTGCTAGCAGTGGACCAGTAGAGCTGAAGGTAACCATGGTCACCTGACACTTCACCCTCAACCCTGATTGTCTGGTGGTCACTGTAGATCTTCACTGGACCGCAGGCAGAGATAGATGCAATCACGTCATTCTCTGAAATAAAAAAAATAGTAATATTAATCGCAAATAGTAATATTACTACTTCTTTTTGTTTTCCACCACTTATAAAAACAGTAGTTATAATATTACTAATATTTCATTAATCTATACTTTAAAGATGAAAAGGCTGTGTACATCTGTATGAATTGGACGAACTGACAGAATTGTGAATGAATTCCATATAGTAAAAAAACTCGACTTGATCACCATTGTGCAATTGGTTTCCATTAAGTTTGTAAGTGTTGAACTACATAGAGCAGTATTTAAATGTAGGCTTATACTGCTTCAACTAGTATTGAACTAACTTAAATTCTGGGACACAATCACAGACAAACTTCTGCTGTGTGGGAATCATTTCGTGTCCTGGACAGATGGAGACCACAGTGGGCTCAAAAAGTTTTTGTAATCTTACTGAATTTTAAATAAAGTCTTTAAAAAAGTATGGCAAGCGATAAAAGTATAGTTACACTTTAAAAAATTAAAGCTGTTTGGGAACCATCGGTTACACTCATTTTCATATTTTGTATAAGCCAAGAGATATGATGTCATTGTCAGATTGCATTGTCATCGGGTCTTGACCCACGTCAGGTTTCTGAGAAATAGGTAGGTTAGAAGTGGTCGAAATTTCGCCCGCCAGCTTCTATCCATACAGACAAAAGACAAATGCACGTGAAAGGCAGAGGTAGTATAAGTAAGTTAAATAAAAGCTTGCAAATAGCGACATGAAAAGCAAATCAATTTATATAATACGCACATCATAAAGTTCGGCGAATCTCAGAATTAACCTAAATGAGGAAATGTGTAATAAAACCTTCCCTTTTAATATTATTCAAGTTAGCTTGACAAGCCAATAAATTACGGCCATATACAGAAAAAGCTTTTCTCAAATATCAGTGGAGGTCCTAATCGCAAGATCTAATTATCAAACGGATAGCTATAAAAGGAATACATTTATGTGTGTAACAAAAATGTTGAAACGTATACACTCCAATAGGTGTCTAGCTAGCTGTCACAGTAATTATAATTGAGATTGGCAATAGTCCTCATGACGTCAATAGTGTTTTGAAAAAATCTTTAAGGCGACTTACCTCGACTTATAGTTATTGAAGTGACAGTTTTGGCATCAACTTTGGTTAAATTTAAAGGATCGGTTGCCTGGAAAATTGTTGGTATATCTCGAATATAAATTAGCCTAATATTTGCCCATAAACAGATAAGCATACAATGATACGAACATTATGACGGATTTAAATTTCTAAATTTGAATATTTAAAATGTATAAACGACTCTTTCCAGTCTGAAGAGTTATTCTAAGACTGCAATATCATTTACACAGAACATACAATAAAAGGGTTCCATAACAAATTATATAAGAACAAATGATCTCAGACAAAAGATCTCAGACAAAACATCTCACGGACAAATGGTCTCAGGACAAAAGATATCAGGACAAAAGATCTAAAGACAAATCATCTCAGACAAAACATCTCAGACAAAATATCTTACCGACAAATGATCTGAAAACAAAAGATATCAGGACAAAAGATCTCAAGGAATTCAAAAGATATCACGTATGTTTGAATTAAATTGAATCAGGCGCGTCCGCCCGTAAACCGGCTTGATGCAATTTATCCCAGGCTATCCTGTGACTAATCAGACTTTCTTCTGAGACCGCGGCAACGCGCGGGGACGGGCGAGCTAATATATATATATATATATATATATATATATATATATATATATATATATATATATATATATATATATATATATATATATATATATATATATATATATATATATATATATATATAACAAAAACATTGCTATTTACAAAATAATTATTTTACCTCGAGTTTGCAAATCACATCGAGAGGCTGTTTCAATTTCGGTACTATTATGGAAGCTGATGAATTCAGCTGTAGTTCAGATGCTGTGAAAATATGGATTGTAATAAAATTAGTGTAGTGAATTTGTTAGAAATCAGTCAATTGTGCTTAGTAGGGCAAGAAGAAAAATTCATATCTTAATAAATAGTTGTTATTATAGCATGAAAATTGGAAGAAGTATTAGGCCAAGCTTGATCTTTAATTAGAATATCTTAGTGTTAGTTAGGAGCAAACCGATATTATGGAAATCTACTTTAATTAGGTGTATTTGATGATATTTTTACAATATTTGCATGTTTGAAGTATTATTGTTGAAGAACAACGTATTGATGTTTATTGTAATTTGTATCATTGTAAAGGGAATTGTCTGTGGTTTCAGAGATAAGCTTATTAGAATTTTAGGAGATCGCGTTAAGTTTTTATATAAGGTTATTTGGGGTCGGTTAGCATAAAAGCGGGAGAAATTTTCACAGGTAAGCGTTAGAATTCGTGCCAAGAGCAAGGTGTCATCCGAGACGCTCGCGGGTGGGGTATATAAACCGGTGGGTTAGCCTTAGAAGGGATGGAGAAACGACGGCCCTAGCCAGTAATTTATGCAGCACACGTATTGGCGCTATAGTCTTGTTAGATGCGCGCTACACAGACAATTCCCGCTCAAGAAAGATAGTCAAATAAAGATTTGCAGAAGACGGCTTATTCTTCATTCTTCATCGTCTGTGACTGTGACTGAGAGTGAGAAATAGAAGAGAAGAAGAACGTTACATTTGATAGAAGCAAGAATATTACAATAGAACAGCATATTTTGAGAGCATTAAAAACGTTACATTTGGTGGCAGCGAAAGAAACGATCTTTAACACGCAACCAGAGAGACTGAAAGCAGGCTAGTTAGTACAGAAGAGAAAAATGGCAGATATTGAACTACAGGCTCAAATAAGAAGCCTGCAAGAAACGATTAAAGAACTCAGAATCGCTAGACAAGATGAGCGACCATTAAGTATGAACCAGGCGTTACCACAATACGACTGGTCAGCGCCATTCCAAGTGTTTTGGAACAAGTTTCAAGCGATATCTCGCATTAACAGCTGGAATGAAGATAGACAGCTACTGCATCTACCAGCTTGTTTGGAGGGGAGTGCGGCCAACTTTGCATTTCTTGAACTCACTCAAGTTGACCGAGCAACACTTGGAACGTTTGTCGCAGCACTGAGCGCTAGATTTGACACCAGGGTGGGCACCGCTACACATCTGACCCAGTTAGAAAATAGAAAGATGTCAGCAAGGGAGACAACCGCTGAATACACGTCAGATGTGAAACGACTGACGGCCATGGCTTTCCCGTCAGCTGACCAAGCAACTAAAGCAACAGTTGCACTGCGCTATTTTCTCAAGGGGCTACAAGATCCTCACCTCGCAGGTATCATTGCCGCCCAGCGCCCAGTTAGCACAGATGAGGCCAGAAACATTCTGGACGAATACCTCAGTGCTAGAGACAGCACAACAAAAACGAAAATGTGTTCGGTGCAGGAGCAGAGCCAGTTAGATAGTCTACAGCAGGAGGTGAAAAGACTACAAGAGATGGTCATAAGTAATCAACGCAGGCCCAGAGATTCGGGATGCTATACGTGTGGGGGTAGACATTTGGCTAGGAATTGCCCTAGAAGTCATCGAAATCAAGAGATTAACCAACGAATGTCGAGTAATGGCAATACATACAGTTATCAAGCCCGGCCAACCCAATCTACAGCCAGAATAAATGAAATCCGACAGAATGGTACAGATAACAATGACGAAAATCTTTTAGGCCTTAACTTTCTGAAAGTAAGAGCCGCGGCAAGCAACAAGCAAGTGGACGTGCCAACAGAGATTTTAATCCGTAGCGTTGCCCCCGGGTGTTCAGTAGTGGTGACTGTAACGGTAGCAAGACACAATATGATGTTTCTGGTAGACACGGGCGCTGCTGTCACTGTTATGTCCACAAGAGCCTTCAACAAGTTACCACAAGCCATTAGAAACAAACTTAAACCCATGGACAAGAAGGTCACACTGCAATCTGCAGGGGGCGACAGAATAAACTGTCTAGACACATGTACAGTAGATATGAGAGCTGGCAATGTTGTCACAAAGTGGACAACAGTCATAGCTGACATTGACGAAGATGGTTTCTTAGGGATGGACTTCCTAATGAAACATGAGTTTCAATTTTCGGCTAAAAAGGGCTTATACCTCAATGGTAGAAGAGTCCCAACCCAGACCAGAGGCAGAGAAAAGATGTTCAAAGTAGAAGACCAAAGATGGCGGTCCAACTTCTACAACTTTAATGACGCAGTTCCAAGAAGCACACAAAATACACATAGAGTGGCACCAGTTGCCGCAATATTGAAAGCTTCTATTACAGACCAGAAACATGATCGATTCTATCTGCGGAAGGGTCTACTGTTCTCCCAGCAGGAAATTCGGAAGGCACAAAATGGTGATCATATATTGAAGAAGTGTATTTCCTGGGTACAGAACGAACAGAGACCTGAACAGAGGGAGTTAACCGCAGAAGGCCGGGAACTCCGCTATTACTGGCTGAATTTTAACAGACTGACACTTGCAGATGGCATATTATGTTGGAAGTGGGTGACAAAAGAACGGAAGACAGAACTAAAGGTGATAGTGCCACATCTCCTAATGTCTAAGGTTCTAGAGAAGTGTCACAATAACAAGGGCGCCAGACATGTTGACATTCAAAACACATTAGCCAAGGTACAAGAATATTATTTTTGGTTTAGAATGAAACATGAGGTCACCAACTGGGTGAACTGTTGCGAGAGATGTCAAGTTAGGCAACAACCTGTCGAGAAGACAGGAGGCCTACACTAGAGGAACAAAAGATACTACGACCTCAACATTGTCTCCAATGACTACAATGTTGGAGATGTAGTGTTGTGTCTAAAGGAGGCAAGGAAAGTAGGCGTGAGTAGGAAGCTTGCTCCCAGACACTGAAAAGGTCCATACGTCATCATAAGGAAACTGAGTGACCTTCTCTTTGAGATAGAGAACAAGGACAAAAAGACAAAAGTCGTGCACCACGACAAACTAAAACCATTTCACCAACGGGAACCAACGAAATGGATCGTTGACTTACAACTCAAACTTCATCCCGATGGTGGTTCACCTCAACTGTCGGAATACTGAACGGACGATGAGACAGGCGACGAAGGTCAAGCCACAGAGAATCAGCTGTCAGAGAGAGGCGATGATCACGGGGCTGATGAATCAAGGCCAAAACTAACTGTTACTACACACAACGACGCAAGGGGAAATACAAGACCCCGACGAGAAATCAAACGACCTCGTCGACTGTTGGATTAACAAAAATAGAGCCTGTTAAATTGATAAGTATAGACTGTTCTGGATTATCTGGATACCGTGTGAATTCTTAAAATAGTGTTCTGGATTATTAGGATACCGAGTGAATTCTTAAAATAGTGTTCTAAATTACTTAAATATCGTGTGAATTCTTAAATAATGATCTGGATTATTCAGATACCTTGTGAATTTTTGTAAAATCGGGTGTTTTTCATTACATTCCTGGATGTGAATGTATTCCAACGAAATGTAAGTAGATACAGTTTAACTTTGTGCCAGGACCAATATAGAAGCTTTAGAACCATTACAATTATGCTATGGGTTGGTCTGTGAACATACCACAGGAACATTGAAATTATAAGATGTACAGATCTAACCAGAAGGAACGTAGACATTACAAATGCAAAACAAGACTGTATAATAACTTCATGTTAATCGATATTACAATGGAGCCAGTTTCTGGTTGTTGTTTTTTTAATTTGAACATTATGTTGCATTTTGATAATTATAATGAATGTTTATGATGTATCACATTTATGAAGATGTGATTTAAGATGTTGAATATACAAAACCTTTAATAAATTAAATCAATTTTGAGGACAAAATTCTTAACTTTGGTAGGGTCAAATGTAGTGAATTTGTTAGAAATCAGTCAATTGTGCTTAGTAGGGCAAGAAGAAAAATTCATATCTTAATAAATAGTTGTTATTATAGCATGAAAATTGGAAGAACTATTAGGCCAAGCTTGATCTTTAATTAGAATATCTTAGTGTTAGTTAGGAGCAAGCCGATATTATGGAAATCTACTTTAATTAGGGGTATTTGATGATATTTTTACAATATTTGCATGTTTGAAGTATTATTGTTGAAGAACAACTTATTGATGTTTATTGTAATTTGTATCATTGTAAAGGGAATTGTCTGTGGTTTCAGAGATAAGCTTATTAGAATTTTAGGAGATCGCGTTAAGTTTTTATATAAGGTTATTTGGGGTCGGTTAGCACAAAAGCGGGAGAAATTTTCACAGGTAAGCGTTAGAATTCGTGCCAAGAGCAAGGTGTCATCCGAGACGCTCGCGGGTGGGGTATATAAACCGGTGGGTTAGCCTTAGAAGGGATGGAGAAACGACGGCCCTAGCCAGTAATTTATGCAGCACACGTATTGGCGCTATAGTCTTGTTAGATGCGCGCTACACAGACAATTCCCGCTCAAGAAAGATAGTCAAATAAAGATTTGCAGAAGACGGCTTATTCTTCATTCTTCATCGTCTGTGACTGTGACTGAGAGTGAGAAATAGAAGAGAGGAAGAACGTTACATTTGATAGAAGCAAGAATATTACAATAGAACAGCATATTTTGAGAGCAGTAAAAACGTTACATTAGTAATAGGTAGTTCAGTGTCGTTGATTTTTAAGTTTTATCAATAAACCTTACAAAGTCGTTAATTACATATAAAGAGACAGTATAAACACTTTAATATTAAGTTATTCTTCCAAAGGGTTGAAATATTAAAACCATAATAAGTTACATATTAATCATAGCGACTCGGTTACTTCGTCTATGACAAAGTATTTCATTCAGAAAATTTAAAAAATCAATAATTGTTTTTTTTTTCTTACCAAATTCCAATCTATTATTAATTTTCTAGTTATACCACATCCTATATTATTTAGACAGAAATCCGTTTTCTCCATACTAACCTTCATTTCCATTAACGCTAATGAATAGCGCCACAACAAGAATAACACGGCGAGGGTTCATTTCAAGTGACTGAAATAAATGTTACGTTAACATAAAATACAATGCTCGTGTTCTATGTGTTTTAGTACAGAACACATTTAATATTATTATATGAGGTCAGATTGAGTGCTTTGGACATTATTAAGCTTGAAGATAAAAGAAATGAGTTAATATCTGAGAGAAGAGTGCCATCAAACACTGACTGCTATATAGAGATCGCCACATTAGTCTTCTATGGCCCGTTGGTTCTGATAGTTTGAGTTGCTAGACTGTTGCTTAGATAGAACCGCTGCTACTGTTTACTTTGTTTCAAGTTATATATATATATATATATATATATATATATATATATATATATATATATATATATATATATATATATATATATAATGTTAAGCAAATATGATTGTGCTGATGTCGTTAGTATTCGTATCGCCACCAATTTACAGTCAATTTACAACCAATTTTGATTAATGGACTAATTATAGTGTACCAGTCATTGTTTTAAGGAATGATCATTGATCGTCCAATACACGTCAATATTATAAGAAATATAATGCTGATGGAAAGGCGTCATTGAATGGCAGAGCGTTCGTCTGCTAAGGCGAGTTCTAGTCTCTGGCTAGAGTCTTAGCGCGTTCCTCAGTCCACCCAAGTGGGATGGGTACCTGACCTACGTAAGGGTAAAGGTGGCTGGACAAAGTGCTGACCACACTATCTCCTTGTTTGTCGAGATCATTGAAACAGATGAGCTCTGCGTCATCTGCCTCGTGTGTTTTAGGCCAGTACAGTGAAGATGATAATACTGCACAACATCAATCAACGAAAATAAGCATTGCTACCAGAGGCGTAGCGAGGGGTGGGGGGGCGGGGGTGTGGAACGCACCAGGTGACACCATTTAGGGGGGTGACAACTAGGCAAAAAATAGTAACATACATCGAGAAAAATTTGAAGGGGGGGGTGTGCAAATCGAAAGTTCGAGGGGGGGGGTGTGCAAATCGAAAATTGAAAGTTTGTCCCCGGGTAGAGTCACTACGCCGCACTGGATGACACCCGCCCTCTCTACGCCACTGATTGCTACTTCTGTAGAGGAAGTCTGTGTTTCGATTAAAAGTTAAAGGTACTTACTTAATTTTTGCTCGAAACTTCTTAAATTTGTACTGTAATAGATGCGAAGCTATTCTGGAATGATGAAGAAAGCTTGCAGAAGTCTTGCTTTTATACACTAAACACCATTTATAGAGGAAAGATTCAGCCAATGAAGATATCAGCTTTAGATCCGTTTCCTGCCTTGCGATTCCAAGAAAAGTGCAGTGTCCTGGTTCTAGCTAGTCTCGAATTGTCCCTCACATCATGGGAAAAAACTACAACCTTCACCTTATATAACTTGCTCCTTGTCTCTAGACATGAACATGTCGTTGACATCTAATACTTGAAACACTCTTGCCGTACTGCATAATTTCTCATTCGTACAGTAATAGACGCTCTTGTTTAGGTCAGGATCCTTATTCGTCCGGTTTTCATTTCCCCTTTACTTATAGTTATTGCAGTTAGGTCATGGCGATCTTATGAATACATCTTTTCCTTAAGCTTTACAAACAGATTAATTTATCCAACAGATATTTATTTATAACATTGAGTAACTATATTTTGACAGACTATTGCAATTCTAGGAAACAAACTTTAAACTACAACAGTATTTCTCAGATTGCTTGATGTTAGCTTTTAATACTCCAGTAGACGAAATGTAATATATAAGTAAATTATTGTATTTTCTGGTTTCTGTGAAATTGTGAGTGATTTTTTATAGAACGCCTTCCCCTTTAGTGTTAGATAATAATATACGCAGGGGCGGAACTACAGTGCCGCCAGACCCCGCAATGCGGGGTGGGGGGGGGGGGTGGGGGGGGGGGGGGCAAGCCATTTAGGGGCCCAAAGCCGACCATAATAATTTTTTTAATAGTTTAAACCTTTTATAATTTTCTTGCAGTTTTGACTTGATGGTTGTTTTGTAAAAAGATTACCGTAGTTGCGGTTGGATTATCTTTATTCTATAGACACCACCTCCACGTTCTTGTATATTATTTTTCCCTTTGTTTTTAAACCACTGTGAAAGCCGAGTCCTCTTTCTCCTACAATCAAACTTATTAAACGTTCAAACCACTTCCGTGACTTATTTCTCTTTTCTAAATAGTCAAATAGGGGTGCGCATAAGCTCATTTTAATAGATTTGTACTAAACAAATTAAAATGCAATTATTTGCCCATTAGGGCATTTGTCCCATTCGGGCAAGTGTCCATTCGGGCATTTGTCGCATTCGGGCAAGTGTCCATTCGGGTAATCGGCCTTCGGGCAAACGGCATTCGGGCAAGTGTATTTCGGGAATTTGTCGTAGACCCCACGAGAAACCATTACTTATACAAAATGTCATGGTTTATAATCTTTTGATCGAGTAATGGTAATAGATTTAATAGCAAAAGAAAATGATTTTCACAAAACACACTAATGCACTTAAACACATGACATGGTTTTGTAATTTGTTTTAATTGAATTTTTTTTTTTCAAAACCGGAACAGGCCAGCAATGAGTACCCTATGTATTTTGTGTTTGTATATATATATATATATATATATATATATATATATATATATATATATATATATATATATATATATATATATATATATATATATATAGGCCTATATATAAAGATGGGGGGGGGGGCTAAAAAAATGTTTGCGGGGTGGCCAGTTTGTTCTAGTTCCGCCACTGAATATTCGAGAAAGTTTAGGGGAGATCCATACTTTATTTTACACTGTTGAACTTCAGTAGCATTACATTTACCATTTTGTGAAAGAAATTCCTACGTGCTAAAAAATCACAGGCTCAGGAGGTGTCTCCCATTAGCCAGACAGGCCTCAACACGGCAAACTCCGACTACTGGCTTAGATACCAGTTTGATTACCGTATCGGTCACTCTGGCCTATGGTTGTGACCAGGCTTATCTTCCACCCCACTGGACTCGGTCACTCTGGCCTATGGTTGTGACCAGGCTTATCTTCCACCCCACTGAACGCAGCCAGAACCAGGATATATCAGCTTTTTTTTTTCTTGTTTCACAGAACTAGTTGAAAAACGCTGACCGCTTGCGTTTTTTTTTTAGGTTAACTGTCCTTGACCAGACGAAAGTAGAACACGCAGTGTGATGGTTAAACAAAACACATTTAAATTCTTGTTATGCTTTGCTACAGTTCACAGTAAGAAGACAATAGACATTAATGACGTCACACACGGAAAAGGGGGGGGGGGGGAAGAAGAGGGGTCCGTAATTTTGTGACAGTGTGTGATGCGGGGAGGGGTGGGAATTCAGATGGTGTGACGTCACACTTTTTGAGTTATAAAATATCAGTGTACGAAAACTAATGTTAGCCATTATTTCGCGTTTTAGAAAACTGTTTTAATAAATTGAACCAGGAATTTATCAAAAAACTCTATGTTGACAGAGTTCAGACAAGATTTTGGAAAAATATTAATGTTTTAAGAAAAATTCAACAGCAATTTTGAGGGGGGGGGGGGGGGTTGTAGACTGAGTTGTGACGTCCTTTTATGGCGGGGGTGGGGGAGGTTCTGGTTTTTTGTGACGATGTGTGAAGGAGAGGGATGGGGGGGGGAGGTAAAAATCGCCAAAAAAAGCGTGACGTCTGACCCCATAACTCAAAAATAAATTTAAACATGATTTTACTATACTCTGTGCGGTGTTGGTGAAGGTGCATGTGTTAGTGGAAGTGTGTATGTGGAGATGTGTATGTGTTGGTGGATATGGGGGTGCATATGTGAGAAGGACTGCACGTATGGGTGGAGGTAGGTGTAGTGAGGAGTTGAATGTGTTATTCGGAGGAGTAATGCATGGGATGGTGTCTGTGTATGTGTCGGTGATGTTGCATGGTTATGTGGAGGAGTGATGCATGGGATGGTGTATGTGTATGTGTCGGTGATGTTGCATGTGTTATTCGGAGGAGTGATGCAAGGGATGGTGTATGTGTATGTGTCGGTGATGTTGCATGGTTATGTGGAAGAGTGATGCATGGGATGGTGTATGTGTATGTGTCGGTGATGTTGCATGTGTTATGTGGAGGAGTGATGCATGGGATGGTGTATGTGTATGTGTCGGTGATGTTGCATGTGTTATTCGGAGGAGTGATGCATGGGGTGGTGTATGTGTATGTGTCGGTGACGTTGCATGTGTTATGTGGAGGAGTGATGCATGGGATGGTGTATATGTATGTAATGTTGCATGTTAGGTGCTTGTGATGGTGTTTGTGTATGTGTCGGTGATGTTGCATGCTTTTGTGGAGTAGCACGATTGTATGGAGGTTTAAGAGTTGTACAATTATTACGTTCGAGTAGTTTCGACATATATTTATATTAATACTAATCACAGATAACTGTACTTAAAATTATTAAAATTTGAGCTTAGTAAAATGTAACCAAATTCAGCTCTGTACTCGCTACGATGTATTGGACTAAACATTCAAATTAACACATAACATCTGAGCTAAATGTAGCATTTCACTTAGTGTTTTCTTCGTTTAAGGTGACTCGCGTGCACAATATGGTGAGCTGCTACAATAACCTTGACCCAAAATATTCTCATTGGCTATTTCGATTTCTTTACATTTGGAGCTTTCCTTGAATTATAAATGTTTTCTTTATTGTCGTTTCAGAAATCCTGTTAAGCGTGTAATTGCAGTAGAAAATTTCCAATTTCTTTTGTAAATGTATTCTTAAACAAATTTTTACTCTTTTACGTTTTCAAAAAAGAAATATTGCATTATACTTTCTTGTATACAGAGTAATCGTGCAAAAAATCAAATAAGATTGTGTCAACTTTCGCCGTTTTACACCTCTCTTCCTTGTCAAATTCAGAGTAGAAAGGAAACAGGCCCCTATTGAAATTGTGCAAGAAGTCGTAATCGATGTTTTTTTTCACAATCCTTCCTCGAAGCTCCTGCTTTAGGAAAAGAAAACATTAGTATTTTATCCTATTTGATTGCAAAGTATATTCATTATGAGATATCAAATCACAAAAATTAGGATTATTTAGGGCATGAAATACTCGAGTTTACATATTTATTTGTAACTTATTTTATCGCCGTCGAAAATGATGAAAAGTGAAATTGATAGACATTAAAATGACAATCGTATGTTTAGTTTCTGTTTAAATTTACATTATTATGCGGTGGATGTTTTAAAAAACAAATTATAAATTCAACCTAACTTTGTAATTTAAAACTTGGCAAGCTACCCCAAGAGACACTTAATACTTTTTTTTTTCATTACAAACTCAAGAGATGCCCGGATTCAAGTATCAGTCTGCACCAGGCACTAGGATGTATCAGCTCATTCGTTGTCTAGGTTACTCTGACCTCCTAGTAAAAATATGCTTGTTTTGAGAACACCGCCCTTTCCAGATATAGGAAATTAGGACACAGAGTATCAGTCTGCACCAGGCACTAGGATGTATCAGCTCATTCGTTGTCTAGGTTACTCTGACCTTCTAGTAAAAATAGTAACCACTTGCTTGTTTTGAGAACACCGCCCTTTCCAGATATGGGAAATTAGGACACAGAGTGGGGATGTTTAAAGCACTTAAACAAATCCCACTGTAGGCAAAAAATAAAATCTTGTAACAGGATGCTTGCCGCTGCACAATATGAAGGTGAAGAAGTGTAAGTGTTGGTTAAGGTGTGTGTGTGTGTGTGTACGCGTTTGTGTGTTGGAGGAGGCGTGTGAATTGGTTGTTGCGTGCGTGTGTGTGCGTGCGTTCGTGTGTGTGTGTGTGTGTGTGTGTGTGTGTTGGAGGAGGCGTGCCACTTAGTGGGGTGCATGTGTTCCTAAACGTGCATTTGTTGTGCAAACATCGATTTAAAAAAGTGGTTAGCCAAATACGTCTACGAAATAACAATTAAAATAAAATCTGAATATTTTACTTCGTGCTTAGATAATATATTTAAACTAAAAAAAAACAATATTTAATGATATGTAACTAAACTAAAATATGTAATTAATAACATGAATTGTAATAAACAATCGAGTGAACATATCGCATCTGAACTAAATAGAATTGCACCGGTATTTTTCTCTTTTGATTTGACCCGCGGATTGAAACTACGCTTTCTTGCGTTGAGGTCTTTATATGAATATCTATATCAGTGGTACTTAGCCTTTTTGGAGGTACTGAACCCTTTCAAATGCGCATGCATCGAACCCTTCTTATCAGTTCTATCGTTCGCACTGACAAAATACTATCGTTAATCATATGAGTCGGGTGTCTTGCCTTCCGCACTCAACTTCTAAGACTGGCTAACTTAATCTCTGAAAGATCCGTAACAGGTTAAAAAACAAGCAGTCTTTTCTTTAGCAATATCACTAGATTTACCCCCCAAAGACTACTTTTTATTATTATATTTAATTGTTATGTTGTTTTATATACTCTATATAAACATCTGAATACCAATGTGACATAAATCTGTTTACATTTTGTTTAGTTTAAAAATGTACAGTGAAAATTTAGAATGGGTGAAACATATCACAATCTTGACTTTTTGGGAAAACAGTTCGTTTGGTGGTGGCCTCTAAATTTAAATATTTTCAACCCATGTGTTAAACGTTTTTATACAAACAGGAACTACAATGGATAAACAATAACATTTGGCTTTTAAGGACCACCCTAATATATATATATATATATATATATATATATATATATATATATATATATATATATATATATGTATATTTATTTATTTACTTTTGTTAATTGTATGTGTACTCAAGGTGTCACAACATGGCCTATGTGCAAGCGCAGGAAAACAATCTCTCATAAAAATGTAATAAACGATGGGGATAAACCTAGCAATCACCAACTGACAGGATCCAAAAATCTAAGCATTGGTCGAATATTAGCGAAGTTATGCCAATCAAACTGAAAAAATATCGTTGTAACTTGAACCACTAAAATAGGCCTACATCCATAAAAATAAATTAATTAAAAGTAAAAGAAATATTTTGGAAGAAATTAAAAGAAAATGACTTTTTAAATGAAAGAAGTCATGTTTTAACTGACGTCGTAAGGTATGATTGAAACTCCACAAATTGAGATCCGTTGGTTGTTATCAGTGACGACGCCTGTGCTCATTTGTTCAGCGAATCAAGTTGTCATTCGTTTTTAATTTACTTAATGTAACATGTTTTAGAGCAATCTGTTGAATTTAACCTATAAATAGCAGCGCTGTTTGACTTATAAAAGATAAGCCTTTGCTAAATAGTTACGAGTTAAAAGAAATTTAGAAATTGATATATAGTTTAAACATACTTATACGCTTTAGAATATTTTCCTAAAATATTTGAATTAATGCAAAGTTTTGATCTAAAAGTAAACATATTTTTAACCGATTGAACGTTATATATTCTATAACACAACAAATGAAGCGTTACCTCGTTTTGATAATTGGGCTCATCGCTTTCTCTTGTGATGGAATTAGAGGTAAGCTCTTAAATGGAGTTAAAAACAAAATGAAAATGAACAAAATTCATATTCTTATATTTATTGATACTCAAAAAACCCGGGAATAGCAACTTAGAGACAGTCAATAATTGCATCAACAACTCCCGAGTATTGTGTGATTAGGAATATTAAATATTTAAAACTTAATACTTAAGACATTTCTAGCTGGGTACTTAATATAAAATGCGTGGTTGACTTAATTTATGCAATAAATTATAAAATAATTATCAATATGTGAATGAATTTAAATAAAGTGTAACAAGAAGTATAATAAATGAACCGTAACTGGATGCTTTGCCAACATGTGGTTTAACCTTAAGGCTTATGAAAATTGGTGTTTTAACCACAGCAGGGCTTTGATCACAGGTGTTTTGTCCATCAAGTATTATAGGGGATGTACCCTGTTTCTTAATAAGACCGTATCAATAATTCTAATTCTATTGTAGGCTCGGAATGCTGGTGACCAACATAAAGGGCCTGGAATGGACTTTTATAAATAGCTTTATACAGGGAATATTAAATGATAAGTGGTTTGATAAGCTACTCACACAGCAGTATGGAAAGGGCAGGAAAAATCTCAGTGTAGCAAATAATTAGTAAATGAAGGTGGAGCAGAATAGACCATAACGTGAGGATACAGGCAACAATTATTACAACACAAGGCAGATCATGCAATAGACAAAGATCAAGAGAAAAGGTGAAATCCAAAAACACCTGGCCATTTAAGCAATACTAAAAATTTCTGTAATAGTAACAAGCATTTAAAAATAAATGTGGTCAAAGCACCTGTGTCCTAAGCTCATGTGAGTGAGAACCAAAAAGAGTGAGATTTCTTAGCGGCATTAGAATAGATTTAGATTAGAATATAAATGATTTGATGCATACAATTACACATGAATAAGTTAGTATCGTTTGAGATAATAACCTTTTACATTTTTTCCAGGAGCGAAGGTCAGCTTCTCATCCTCTCCTGCTACAGTAGTCACAGGTGTAACCAAAGCTTTAGAGATGACATGTATGGCTAATGTAAGTCTGGTCTACAGTAGTCATGGGTGTAACCAAAGCTTTAGAGATGACATGCACGGCTAATGTAAGTCTGGTTTACAGATCATTTCGTGGGGTGTTTGAGACACTAATTGTTCCCTCGCCCTCCCCCGCTGCCAAAAGATAGTAAAAACCAAAAAGCTAGATCTGCAGTTGACACCAGACATTAACAAACACACACACAAACACGCAATCACGCACACGCACACTTCAAGGTTTAAAATCGAGGAATATGCTCACCCATGTTACCAGTCGTTGTAACATGGGATTCCACCAGGTTTTTGCTTCCCACTCTATGCGTCGCATTACCTGCTTTGGACATGAGGGGAAGTTCGTTGTCTACCTCTAGACCACGCTGTCCCTAGCAATTTTTTGTTGATGCAGTGGATCCATTATATCATTGAAATTATTTAAAAATCTAAATTAATTATAAGCTAATTTTTTTTTACGTAGGTGACGAAAGAAACTGACCTCAAGATTTTATCAATACGAATCACCAGAGGTAAATTTTAACTGCCAATATTTCTGTAGCTGGTTTTAATTAAATAATTGTACCTAATCAAATGGGACTAGGTACTATCAAAACTCTGCTAGCTGGTTGGCTAATGCTCCCATATGTTGGTAAATATTTAGAAAAAACAGTTACTGGATGGCAAATAAAATTCAAACAGGGTGTTACTCAATCTTGGACCTAAGACTCTCCAAGTTTTCGATATTTTTCAAAACGTTAACATATGCATTAAGGTTCAGACATTGTTTGCAAATGGATATTGATTGCTTTAATGTTTGTGGAATATATCTTTCATGACTACTCATTATAACGTGATTAGGTTTTTAAAAAAAAACGTCTTGTTTATTTCGACAAATAACAAAAAAGTGTGAATACTGCATATTTTAAAGTTACTTACAATTTTTTTTTTATTGATTTCGAAAACTGTTTTCTTACTCATTAATATGTTTGAAAAATTAATTTAGTGAACGGAACAGTGATTGCTGTCATATCAACGTTTAACCCAGCCAAAGCGTACAGCGAATCAGACTCCATCTCAGTCTCAGGCACTCTCGAACCCACATCCCAAGACGGAATCTGCTACTTGAGTATAACATGGACAAAACCACTCCAGGCCCAAACTGGTCACTATAAATGCTCCGTCAATATCCTCAACACAAACTGGGAAATTCTAACTCTTAAACGCACCCTTACTGTGGAAGCAAAATCCCCCACTTCACAGGATTTGATGGCGTTGATTTCAGAATTAGAGACTAGAATTGACAATTCCATAACAAAGCTGACCAATGAAACTGCAGATCTAAAAATACATTTAGGAAAAACCGAAGAAGACATGAACCAGAAAACATCTGCACGCATCGAACAGCTGGCCCCACATTATGAAGAGGGCGAAACTCAATGTTTTTTAAAAGACTTTGTAACAACAGTTGGGGAATATAAAGAAAGGTTGCTGAAAGTTGTGTTCCGGAATCCTTACACGAAGATACCGAAAGTTTTACTTGCCGTTAACACTTTGGATGTCGCCAATAGCGCCAACACTAGGTACTACGTCGCCGCGAGGAATGTTTCGGCAGTAGGTTTTGATCTTATCTGCGGGACCTGGTGGGATTCTGTGGTCTATAGGCTTTTTATTTCGTGGATCGCCCTTAAAGCATAACATTCCAAAACTAAGATACTTTAAATTATAATTGATCCTGTTTTTTTTTTTTTTTTTTTTTTTTTTTTTAAGATTTGGCCCATGTTAGTTCCACAACCAAGGAAAAGTTCATGCTAATTTAACATTAGTGAACATTCTGAAAATGTAAGTTTTTTTTATCAAACTTTTAATTCCATAAAGACAGATTACTGCCTTAAACCTACGTAAACGATATCCAAATAAGAAAATGCATTGACCAAAAGCATGTATTAGTAAAAGTGCAAAATGTTTTTTAAAGAATTGACTTTTTATTTTTCATTCGAGTTTTGCAAGATGTATTTTTTTTTACAATTTTAAAACCTATGTGCTTTGATAAAATAACGCTGTAGACATGTTATATTTATTTGTTTACTGACGGTTAAAGTTGGAATAAGAATAAAAACCCTACAAAAATTTGATCAATTAAAAATTAATACTTTACGCATAAAATATTAAATGAAACTCTCTTAAAAATGGAATCTTGCGTGAGATTATCTCTAAACGAACTTTATAAAAAGCCTACACGATATTTATTAACAACACAATAAATAATACGTAATGAATTAATTCTTGTATTTTTAAATATGTTGCATCTCACATCAAAATACGCAATGTTTGGTTAATGTGGTATTTATTTATATTTCGCCAATAGCCAGGAATTACAACCCTAACGACTTTTATTCAGGTTATTATGTCTATTTTGGTAAGTTGTTTAGTACAAATACATTACATTCTAATTTCTTTAACATAAATATCTTGTGCACAGTGCCTATTATAAATTATTGTATTACTTTTTTAAAACTAGGTATCGCGAGCTTTTTTAATGCAACTTTATTGTGTGTTTTTTTTTATAATTTAGTTTTTGGCTTTTGTAATCGACATTGGGAAAGTTATACAATCACTAGTACTTTTCCGTCACGTCATGTGATGACATTTTCTGCTCTGATTTAAAAACCCTGGACGCGCAAGTTCTAGGCAGCCTTTTTCCAGAGATCTCGAGAGAGAGAGAGTGCCATGTGTGTGACGCCATTTTGTGTTACATAGTTTATAGCGGCAATTTGTCCCCTATTATTGGTGATTCTAGTGTCATATAGTGTTTTCAGTATTTTCCCTTAAGCTGTGTTCATTATCCAATGCCATATCTGTGATATTTGTAATCTAGACTAGTGATTTTTCATCAACTGTAACTTAGCTTTTGGTTTATTTTATATTCTTAGATTCTATATTATTTTGTACATACCTAGTGTCACTTTTCATTCCTGTACTCATATTAAACGGTTGTTGACAGATTAAAGTTGTTGTGAGTCACATTAGTTCAGCGTGTTATTCCCCTAGATTTTACTCACGAGCCCACGTTGAGTTGTTTTTATTGTGTCTGACACTCCATTAAAGTTGACATCTGTCATTAGCCATCTCAAAACGAACCCGGGGCGTTCGCTAGCTCTGCGACTGACAGAATAGCGTTCGTAATAGTGGTATTATATAAATCATCATTGTTGAGGTTTTGAGTATGATCAGATGAGTTGTTAAGCAGTTGATCCGTTTATTTTTGTTAGATCAGATTAACGCCTGTATTTCAGCTGGTATTAAAATAAATGTGAGGGTTGTGCATAGCGTTTAAAACTTAAAGTATTATAATGTTTTGCTTTGGAAATATAATATTGATACTAAATGTTTAATAACTATTTATTTGAAAAAAAAAGCTATTCATAATTAACTTTAACTCAAAGACCAGGTATAAAAAAAGCTAAAATTTAACAAAAAAAACGGTTAATAACTAACATAATTTGTTTACAAAATTAAACTACTTTACCGGAAAGTATGGACATTTTTGTACAACGATAATAAAAAGCATTTGAATCTGAAAGATTGTAAATATATTTTTTAGCTTTCGTTGTATTGGCAAATTCACTTTTACAATGATTTTCTGTACTCAACTTCGATCCAGTGTTTTTAAACATCTTATGTGTTAATGCATTTAATTTCATGGTATATTGGTGTATTAAACATCTTATGTATTAATGCATTAAATTTGATTCTGTATTGGTGTATTAATTATTAAAACTATACAAGTTTTCTTTCATTAATGTTCACTATATGTGTGTATTTAAATCTACTATGACTGGTGTATTTTCTCACTTTATGGTATTTTAGTGTATTCAACTTTATACTGTTCTGTTTAAGGTGATATTCTCATTTTTTTTCTATATTCTATAATATTAGAGTTGAAGCATTTTGAATACTTTTAACATATTGAGTACTAAACAACAAAAAGATGTTTGAAAACAATTTCGGCTGCTGCAAAGATGTTGACATACAATGATAGACAAACCAAGAGAAGATTTGAAACTAAAATGTATGTAAACGCAGTGCCTACTGTCGGTCACCTTCACCCCTGAGTCTCTTGTCTTATCTAACATAGAGAATCACCGTATAATGCTACAGCTGGTCAACTTTACACCTGAGTCTCTTGTCTTATCGAACATAGAGAATGACCGTATAATGCTACAGCTGGTCAACTTTACACCTGAGTCTCTTGTCTTATCGAACATAGAGAATCACCGTATATTGCTACAGCTGGTCAACTTTACACCTGATTCTCTTGTCTTATCGAACATAGAGAATGACCGTATAATGCTACAGCTGGTCAACTTTACACCGGAGTCTCTTGTCTTATCGAACATAGAGAATGACCGTATAATGCTACAGCTGGTCAACTTTACACCTGAGTCTCTTGTCTTATCGAACATAGAGAATCACCGTATAATGCTACAGCTGGTCAACTTTACACCTGAGTCTCTTGTCTTATCGAACATAGAGAATGACCGTATAATGCTACAGCTGGTCAACTTTACACCTGAGTCTCTTGTCTTATCGAACATAGAGAATGACCGTATAATGCTACAGCTGGTCAACTTCACACCTGAGTCTCTTGTATTATCAAACATAGAGAATCACCGTAGCACATATAATAAAATAACACATTAATCACCACATATCTCAATCGGCTTACCCATCCCAATCAGTAAATAAACCGGGAGTGATCTCCCCTAAACTTTCTCGAATATTCTTATATAACTCGGAATATAGACTTGATTTTTAATTACTTAAACTTTTGTAAATAGAATCTCGTAGAAAAAAAGAATTGCGCACCAACCGAACGCCAAAACAAAATGTGCATAATAGTGCGCAATATTATTAGTACTTTTTAAATTTACATGCGTTTTTGAAAAATCGGAAATAGCAAAAATTAGTACTTCCGGTCAACGGAAATTACTCAAACTTTGACAGAAGGTAGAGAATTAGATCTTTTACTTACATGTGAAATTTCATTTACCTATCTGAAATAGTACTCAAGTTATAGGCTTTTTAAAATTCAAAGTAGAAAAAGTACCACTTCCGGTTATCGGAAATCGCTCAAAAGTTGATACGAATCTACGATTTTGATAAAATACTTATATATGAAATTTTATCAACTTAGCTGTAACGTTACTCAAGTTATCGGGTTTACACACAGACAGACACACACACACACAGACAGACACACACAGACAGACACACACACAGACAGACACACACAGACAGACAGACACACAGACATACGGACAAGATTGCAAAATTATGTTTTTCCGTATCAGTGAGGTGTAAAACGTCGAGATTCTTGAAAATCTCGATTTTTTCCACGATTACAATACTTTCTCTATACTTCGTACATACGAGAAAGTAAAAAGAACTATGATAGAAAACTGATAATTTTTCCTTTATATGAAATCCTCAATAGAAGACGATGTATTAGCTACACATTCAAATACAAGACGAGCGCCATCGACTATTGTTTTATGTAAAAGTACCTTACATTATTGATAGAAAAAATGATGAAATGAAAAAAATGTAAAGACTCATTATATTTGGATAATACTTCAAATGCCGGATAATACCTTCATATGCCGGATAATACCTTCGTTTGAAGGATAATATCTGCATATACCTGATAATACCTTCATATGTTGGATAATATTTTCTTATTTCGGATAGTACCTTCATATTCTGATTATACCCTCATAAGCAAGATAAACTTGTAAAAGTTACTTTATCTGCACCATGGATGTCCTGTTATAAAGTATACGCCGTTGTTTTACGTCGACATTTTATTTTTGAAAGTATGACAATGAGTCTTGAAACAATAGCTACATAAGTATTTTGTTGATATAATACGCTACGTCATCTTCAATTCTCATAAATGGCACTTATCTGTTCCCGCCGTATGCAATATTTAAAAATAGCCTCTATGCAACAATTAATATAGATACAATAGTATGTTCATAAAATCAATGATCTAATCGTTACCTAACATATTTTTACCGTGTGCATTACCCATGCCGATTGTTTACATAACACATGTCGTGTTGAGTTGACCAGTGAACACATGGTTTAAATTTATGTAACAAAACTTTTTTCCTGCTTGCGTGGGCAGCTCGCCTATTTAGAGCCGTCAATAAAGGATTCCACCCCATGTGACGCTATTTCTCTACTGCTAATTACAAGCAAAATAAATGTGAGTCAATTATATATTTGTGTCTATTATCCTACACGTTATAGATTTTAACAACAAACCAATTGTCAGAACCTAAGTTATACTGCTTGGATGGAGTTCTAGAACTTGCTAGGAGATCCTAAAAGAGGAGGAGGGGAGAGGGGACGAAGACAAAATGTCGCTTGTTGTTGGTTAGTTTGTGTTTTTTTTGTTTCACCTTTATTACTCACATAAGAAGGATCACGTACCAGCCTAATTCAGTGTCAGCGAAATTGTTTCATTTCAAATCTTCTAAACTAGAGACTACACAAATGTATCAGGCATGAGCAACTATCGTACCCTGTACGACTAGTCTGGTTCTATGACCTGGGCGTTTAAAGAACTAGTCTGGTCAGGCACCATTGATTCTAAGATCAGCACTCTTAGCCTCGAACCATTCAACTAGTGACATACTAACAACTATAGGCGGTGGGTTTTTTTTTCTAGAAGAAAACTATATTGTAGTTATAAATCGTGTTGTGTTTAAATATTTTACTTAGATCAATTTTATCAGCATATTGACATAAATCACCCTTAATATTTTCTATTATAAATGCCATAAAAGCTTAATTGATTTGAAGCGTAAATCATGTTCTTAAAACCCGTGATTATTTTTGCACTGTTCTGCACTTTTAAAGAAATCTTAGACTAGCGCTCGAAATCGGAAGTAGAAGAAAACGCACTATTTTTAAATGGAGAAAATTGTGATGTATTTCTTGTTCTTCTAAGTATGATTGTTTTATCGATCGTGATCTGCTTGGTGCACACCTCAACCGCTCTAGCAGGTGACTAGAATAACAGACCGAGATAATCTCGGCACCTAGAATATAATATAATATAAATAGTAATTATATAAGTTTAGAATATAAGCAACTTAGTATTGCTAAACATGAAAAATAGACAATGTTTTTTATTCAAATTTGAAGTAAATTTTGAAGTAAACTAGCCTACATGGTAGGGAGGCTACTAAATGGTAGATAAAAGGAAAAAAATTCCCTACGCAATCCCATTTGATAAATAAATGTTGGATAAATAAAATAAAACGTACACGTATAGTTAAGTATAGAGTATAAATCTAGATCTAGTATGGAAATTTATTATAAAAAAACACAACCCAGGTAAGAACAACATCTTTTGTATTAATGTTAACGAATGGTTTTTAAAACTGTAATCAATGTGGAATCATGAACATCTCGAAAAATAATTGATATTTGTAACTCTGGTATCAGTCAAACCTTTTTGTATTTTGGTATAAAACACCGTAAAGTAAAGTATGCATAATGCACTTACTGTAGTAATAGATTCAAGGTTGAAGAATTCGATTACTCTCCGTATATTTTGATGGCAACATCCCATACTGAACTGAGTTTATGATAAGATGAACATTTTTTTCGGGGGAATTATAATTTAAGTTTTTAATGATACTTGATACACAATGTTTTATCTTTAAGTATGTCTACACAGAAAACTTTATTGAAAGAAAGCTATAATAGGCGGACTTTTTGAAAAAAAAAATACTTTATGGGGAAAATCTGCAGCGGCTTTTTTATATAACCGAGATGGGAATATGCGATTTAAATACAGCTTATTGACAGATCTTAGCAGTGAAAAACGATCCTAAAGACGCCATTTTCTGTTACCCTACAGAACACAACCATGTTAACAGAAGATTACACAACGACGATCTGGAGCCCCAAGACGAGCCCGAAGGGGAGCCGGACGAAGAGAGCTCCACATTTGGCGTGGAAATAGCGCTCTACTCCTGCCTCATCATCCTGGCCAGCGTCGGCATCTTCTGCACCTTCCGCAAGCCCAAACCCCCGCCCCCGCAGGAGCGGCGCGTCAGCAAGGAGCCCACGCCGGAACAGAGCAACGCCGGGACTATCCCCAACCTAGAGGCTATGGACGAGGCCCAAAAAACGGAAGGTTCTGTAGGTGAGTCGTGTCTCCTCAGGTGTGAAGGTTCTGTAGGTGAGTCGTGTCTCCTCAGGTGTGAAGGTTCTGTAGGTGAGTCGTGTCTCCTCAGGTGTGAAGGTTCTGTAGGTGAGTCGTGTCTTCTCAGGTGTGAAGGTTCTGTAGGTGAGGTCTCCTCAGGTGTGAAGGTTCTGTAGGTGAGTCGTGTCTCCTCATGTGTGAAGGTTCTGTAGGTGAGTCGTGTCTCCTCAGGTGTGAAGGTTCTGTAGGTGAGGTCTCCTCAGGTGTGAAGGTTCTGTAGGTGAGTCGTGTCTCCTCAGGTGTGAAGGTTCTGTAGGTGAGTCGTGTCTCCTCAGGTGTGAAGGTTCTGTAGGTGAGTCGTGTCTCCTCAGGTGTGAAGGTTCTGTAGGTGAGTCGTGTCCCCTCAGGTGTGAAGGTTCTGTAGGTGAGTCGTGTCTCCTCAGGTGTGAAGGTTCTGTAGGTGAGTCGTGTCTCCTCAGGTGTGAAGGTTCTGTAGGTGAGTCGTGTCTCCTCAGGTGTGAAGGTTCTGTAGGTGAGTCGTGTCTTCTCAGGTGTGAAGGTTCTGTAGGTGAGGTCTCCTCAGGTGTGAAGGTTCTGTAGGTGAGTCGTGTCTCCTCATGTGTGAAGGTTCTGTAGGTGAGTCGTGTCTCCTCAGGTGTGAAGGTTCTGTAGGTGAGGTCTCCTCAGGTGTGAAGGTTCTGTAGGTGAGTCGTGTCTCCTCAGGTGTGAAGGTTCTGTAGGTGAGTCGTGTCTCCTCAGGTGTGAAGGTTCTGTAGGTGAGTCGTGTCTCCTCAGGTGTGAAGGTTCTGTAGGTGAGTCGTGTCCCCTCAGGTGTGAAGGTTCTGTAGGTGAGTCGTGTCTCCTCAGGTGTGAAGGTTCTGTAGGTGAGTCGTGTCTCCTAAGGTGTGAAGGTTCTGTAGGTGAGTCGTGTCTCCTCAGGTGTGAAGGTTCTGTAGGTGAGTCGTGTCTCCTCAGGTGTGAAGGTTCTGTAGGTGAGTCGTGTCTCCTCAGGTGTGAAGGTTCTGTAGGTGAGGTCTCCTCAGGTGTGAAGGTTCTGTAGGTGAGTCGTGTCTCCTCAGGTGTGAAGGTTCTGTAGGTGAGTCGTGTCTCCTCAGGTGTGAAGGTTCTGTAGGTGAGTCGTGTCTCCTCAGGTGTGAAGGTTCTGTAGGTGAGTCGTGTCCCCTCAGGTGTGAAGGTTCTGTAGGTGAGTCGTGTCTCCTCAGGTGTGAAGGTTCTGTAGGTGAGTCGTGTCTCCTCAGGTGTGAAGGTTCTGTAGGTGAGTCGTGTCTCCTCAGGTGTGAAGGTTCTGTAGGTGAGTCGTGTCTCCTCAGGTGTGAAGGTTCTGTAGGTGAGTCGTGTCTCCTCAGGTGTGAAGGTTCTGTAGGTGAGTCGTGTCTCCTCAGGTGTGAAGGTTCTGTAGGTGAGTCGTGTCTCCTCAGGTGTGAAGGTTCTGTAGGTGAGTCGTGTCTCCTCAGGTGTGAAGGTTCTGTAGGTGAGTCGTGTCTCCTCAGGTGTGAAGGTTCTGTAGGTGAGTCGTGTCTCCTCAGGTGTGAAGGTTCTGTAGGTGAGTCGTGTCTCCTCAGGTGCAGGTGTGAAGGTTCTGTAGGTGAGTCGTGTCCCGTAAGGTGTGAAGGTTCTGTAGGTGAGTCGTGTCTCCTCAGGTGTGAAGGTTCTGTAGGTGAGTCGTGTCTCCTCAGGTGTGAAGGTTCTGTAGGTGAGTCGTGTCCCCTCAGGTGTGAAGGTTCTGTAGGTGAGTCGTGTCCCCTCAGGTGTGAAGGTTCTGTAGGTGAGTCGTGTCTCCTCAGGTGTGAAGGTTCTGTAGGTGAGTCGTGTCCCCTCAGGTGTGAAGGTTCTGTAGGTGAGTCGTGTCTCCTCAGGTGTGAAGGTTCTGTAGGTGAGTCGTGTCTCATCAGGTGGGAAGGTTCTGTAGGTGAGTCGTGTCTCCTCAGGTGTGAAGGTTCTGTAGGTGAGTCGTGTCTTCTCAGGTGTGAAGGTTCTGTAGGTAAGTCGTGTCTCCTCAGGTGTGAAGGTTCTGTAGGTGAGTCGTGTCTCCTCAGGTGTGAAGGTTCTGTAGGTGAGTCGTGTCTCCTCAGGTGTGAAGGTTCTGTAGGTGAGTCGTGTCTCCTCAGGTGCAGGTGTGAAGGTTCTGTAGGTGAGTCGTGTCTCCTCAGGTGTGAAGGTTCTGTAGGTGAGTCGTGTCTCCTCAGGTGTGAAGGTTCTGTAGGTGAGTCGTGTCTCCTCGGGTGCAGGTGTGAAGGTTCTGTAGGTGAGTCGTGTCTACTCAGGTGTGAAGGTTCTGTAGGTGAGTCGTGTCCCCTCAATTTTAGGACCAGGTGAGCTGCAGGATTTCACGTGTCAACAGGAGTGTTTTCATTAATCGTCATTTTAATAACATCTACGAGGTTTTTTTAACATTAGCTCGTGCCATAACATTTGAATGAACAATGTGTTAATGAGGTCTTAGATAAGTAAACTAATTGCATATTTGTATTATAACATTTTCATTAGGCGATAGCTTCATATGACGTATACACGTATATATATATATATATATATATATATATATATATATATATATATATATATATATATATATATATATATATATATATATATATCCTACTGTAGTTGGAGACGATAAGAAATCTAAATCGGGGTCTGGCAACAGTGGCAACAGTGGCAACACTGCCGTGTCCGCGCCTTCCGGAGCGTCGACTATATCGAAAATTTCCAGAGTCGATGAGGAGCCAAGCGACTCGGCGTCGTACGTGTCCGATACGTCCTCCGTGTCGCAAGCTTCCCGCCCAACAAAAGCGTCGAGTTGATTGGCGCATGCGCACTGCCCTTTCTCGCAGCAGAGACTGATCGTGTGGACGGCAGCTACGTTGAATTATAGTGAACTGTTATGGGGTTAGGCGTACCTGTATGAGTGAATAGAACTACTGGTGAATGTGGACTTTGATGAGCTGACGTTTTATTTATAAGCTGTGCTATCATGTTTTGTATAGAGTTACTCATTATTGATTTATATAATTTAAACCTAGAACACATGCATTGATATACATTACATGGTACGTTGTTTTTATTAAACAACACAAACATATAATTATTCTTATATAGATCTAGATTCAATAAATATTTTATAAAAACAAAATGTTTTTTTTTTAAATTGTATGTAGAGTTGTATGTTTGTTTATTATTCAGCAGATTCAGGATCAGTTTTGATTCCCACAAAATTATATGTGTAACGGTGCTTGCTTAACTGTAGAAATAAGATTTGAAACTCTTTTTGTTTGGAAAACAGAACTTTTCAAATTAATTACTAAAAATTAATTCAATATGCTTTATATGCACCATATTAAAAAAAATGTTTGCGACTTTAAAGTGCAATGAACTATGAGTTAGTCCCTTGCCTTTTCCCGGTACCTACTCTCTGCCTAAAATAGCACACGGCCAAAATGTTCCATAATCCGATATTAGAGCTGTTCAGTCGTTTTATTAAGTAAAGTTCCCTTTCAAACAATGGGCAAGTGAAGTAGAGTTTACTGTGGCATATGAAGTGATTATGTGGTCAGCATTTGGCCTAGCCGCCTTTACTTTCCCTAGCATGAGTTAGATACCCATCATAGTTGGGTGGCCTCAGGGACGCCCTACGACTTGTTTTATTAATTTTAAGCATGCGACAACTAAGTCCAGCACTTTGCCTGCTCATGTGGCCCGGCGAAAATGCTTTTACTAACAGGTGAAGGGATGGATGGCGGGTGCCTGGCGCAAAAAAAACCAGGGTGAAGGTTGGTGAAGAAGGTGTAACCTCAGGTTGTACTAGGATTATCTTTTAATGAAATTTTTATTTTGCTATTTTATATTTTTAAACACTTTTTAAAAATGTGAAAATTAATCACTAAATCTATCTAAACCCTGAATAGCTAAAATGTAAATTGTTAAATAAAGATTAGTGTATATTTCTACAAAATGTGACCTCTAAACACAGAATTAAAATGGTTGATATGCTAAGGGAAACTACTGATATAATATTTGGAAAAGCAAACTTAGCTCGGTTACCTCCCCATATAAAAAAAATTTAATGCGGAATTTGAAAAAAAAATATTGTTATATTTAAATTGTTATATTATCTGTTGAGTGCAATTTGAAACTTATTAGAACATAACTTCAAAAAACGTTGTATATATATAAAAACTCATAAGCAAAAAGTATTTTTTAATATTCAATCTATTTAAAATAAAAAAAAAACATGTAGCTGAAATACAATAAAAGTATAATGAACATTTTAGATATTACATTAAACATATATTTAATACGAAAAATAAAAAGTCAATCATAAAATTTCAATAAAATTGTAATAAAACATTTACGCACTTACATACATTTAAAAAATATATATTTTCACATACAATGACATTTTTACATTTTTAAAGTTTAAAACTGTATGTACAATCAGCACACACAGACCATACCTGTATTAAACTTGCATAAGTTCATGTTTTACTTTATACAAAATTGTAGTAGTTATATTATATATTTACTGCTAAACAATAAACTTTTGTATAATATTCCTCAAATAAAACATAATAATTAATTTAAGTTATTATAAAATAATTAAAATTGGACAACATTTTAGATTGTCTTTCAAATATAGCCTACTAGTGTTAACTTTTGTACAATCATAACATTCAAGGTTCAGAGGTCAATGCACTAAAACCCAAACATTTAATTTTCAGAAAACAATGCAGAATGAAAAAATTAGAAACATTTGATTTTAAATTCTAAGAATGTTTTTTTCTCTTGGTCAAAACTATAAATTAGCACACATGAATACTGGACAGTGAAGGGTTAAAGAACAGTTTAGCTCTTTAGTGGACACATGTCAAATGTTGGGTCATACCTTTATGCTGAATAACAAATAACACATAATTTAATATACAATATTCAAATTGTTCAGCAATACACATTTTCTTAGCAACTAAGCTAAAATTCAATCTAATATGCCATTTTAGGACTGAATAGAAAATAAAACTGGTTTTACACTAATCTCCATAAATGTTTAATAAAAAGAATGAAGTAATTCAACAGCTATTAAATAACACATACAAATAACAAAATGGTAAGAAGTTACATTTTCAACCGTGTTCTTGTGACATTTGTGTTTTGTACATACACTAAATGCTGGATTTATGAATAAAGCACCATGAGAGTTTTCTTGCATGGCTTTTGTTTACAGTTGGCCAAGCACTTGCTAGTTAAAAAGCAGATTGTATAGAGTGATGCTATTTTTAGAACTTCAAGGGAGGCTAGAGATATCACGCTTGGGTGGTATCCCTTTGGGTTGTTCTTTGGCTTTACCAAGTCCTTCAAAGAGGAGAATGCTGGGAAAAAAAGTTTAAATACATGTTAGCAAGAGATAAATATTTTGTCTAATGCTCATATCAAATTATTATCACATGATAGACATTGAAATAAAAATAATCTTTCTTAAACAAATATAAACAAAAGAAAATTTTAAATGTAAATGAGACATTAAAAATATTAACTAAAATGTTAAACAAAATGTCAGGTTAGGTACCTAAATTTTACAGAATAAAATTAATAATATAAAACATTAAATTTGTGTATGAATATTCTTATATAAATGAACAGATTAAATAAATAGCTCTAAAAAATGTGTGATGTTTGAAGATGGATGTAAAAATGGAACCCAAATAAATCTATTGGCTTACAATTTGAGGACACTTGATTTCTTGCCCAACATCATCTTGACGAAGTCGGTGTAGTTGATGGCGTCCTTGTGGGTGGAGTCCACCTCCTTGATCATGTTCATCACCTCCAGGTGGGTCTTAGCCTGGCCCAGCTTCTGGAGCAGGTACTTCACGTCCATGACATCTGGTGACATTGGACATTTGGTGCTTTGTTTTACATGTGTTACTTAGATTTACAAATGATGTATGTTGATATGTGACATGTGTTGCTTTGTTTTACACATGATGTATGTTGACATTTGACATGTGTTGCTTTCTTTTACACAAGATGTATATTGACATTTGACATTTGTTGCTTTGTTTTACACATTATGTATGTTGACATTTGACATTTCTTGCTTTGTTTTACATGTGTTACTTAGATTTACAAATGATGTCTGTTGACATATGACATTTGTTACTTAGATTTACAAATGATGTATTTTGACATATGACATTTGTTACTTTGTTTTACACATGAAGTATGTTGACATATTACATGTGTTAATTAGATTTACAAAGGATGTATTTTGACATATGACATTTGTTACTTTGTTTTACACATGAAGTATGTTGACCTATGACATGTGTTACTTAGATTTACAAATGATGTATGTTGACATATGAAATGTGTTGCTTTTTTTTTACAAATGACATATGTTGACATATGACATTTATGATATTGATCATGAGAAACTTGAGCACTCACTCAGATCACCAGATAAATCTTGATCACATTCAATAAACTTCACTGAAAATAAACAGAACGTTTTTCATGTCTTTATTTAAACAAATGTAAAAAAAAAACTAACAAGACGATAGTTTTAAATTATGATTAAATTAACCTCATACTAAAATATATATACATTCAAGTTACAAATTTATCCCATTTTATTCTCAAAATAAAATTTTAAAATTAATATTGATAAGTGGTAATAAGGTAGGTAAGCCAGGCGGAACTTAATAAAATTGTATTTCTAGGGTTACCTACCTTTGTACTCTTTCAGTTTGAACTCGAGATCTTCATCCTCGCTGTAACAGTCGTCACAGAGAAATTCCTGAAGAAAAAACGTACAAAGAACGCTCAAATTTTTGTTGTCAAGTAGCTATACACATATCTTCATCTAAACTTTATCTATTCACTAATTATAATTTAGTTTTAAGTTAAATCTTGGATAACATTAATTATTTAATTACTGAAAAAAAGTGTGACAGTAGTAATACATTAAGAATAGGCTACCTTATTAATTTCGTCTATTTCTGCTTCCCATCTTCTCATATACTCGCCGAACGCCTTTCCTCCTGAAAATATCCCAAGATTTTCATATATAGGCCTACACTTTATGCATTTCCATTCAAATATGAATACTATAGGTATATAATTACTCGAATTAATGATTTGATCAGTTGTAAAGGGAGATCATCAGATAACTTGGGTGTTAAATTATATGTGGTGTAACTGTTCGGCAATTATTATTTTTAAAATATTAATATTCTTTTTTCATGTGTAGCGTATCAAAACAATTGATAGGCTAATATTTTAGTGGGTTTTTTTCAAAGTAGACGCTTTTTGTTTCATCATGTCACAAGATTAATTGATCATTGAGATTAGTTCGTTTCTTTTTGAACGAACATTTTTAATTCTCAATCTTTGAGATTAGTTCGTTTCTTTTTGAACTAACATTTTTAATTCTCAAGTCACTTTTGTCTCAAAGAGAGCCCGACTCAAGTACCGGAAGAGGCTGGGAGGGGCGGGGGTGGGGGGTGTCTTGATGAAACAGATGAAAAAATACGTGAATGTTTGTCGTGCTTTTATCTGATTAGATCATCTCCTTAATTAGATCGTGATTTTAGAGGATGAGACAGAGATTGACATCTGCTTTTTGATGCGTGAGTATTATGACATGGAGTGTAGCATACCTATTTTTGTTCAGCCCCATAAAACCAGTTTGTTGGTAATGGTCTATAATGAAAATAACTAATTAAAACGTATGTCTAGAGTCTAGATATTACACTTAGCTAAGGTCGCTTTTGGTGTTTGAGCTTTATACGTTGTATTTGTTGTATACATATAATAATTTATTGTCATTAATTTGTATTTTGTTTTTAGTAGTAGAAGTATCAGTAGCATAAGTTTAGGAGCTTTACTGATCTAAATAATGTCTTCAGTGTGATAATTTTGGATCAGATTGGAATGCACCAGTCAGCAAAACTCGTATTTTGATTACGTTCATAAAGCTAAAATATTTATAAGAAATCAATCAGTCATAAAATGCTAATAATAAATACAAAAGCTGTGATGAAATACATAGGCGCCAGGCGAAGTACACACGTAGACGCCAGGCTGGCGTATACACGTAGACGCCAGGCGAAGTACACACGTAGACGCCAGGGTTGCGTTTACACATAGACGCCAGGCTGGCGTATACACGTAGACGCCAGGTGAAGTACACACGTAGACGCCAGGCTGGCGAATACACATAGGCGCCAGGCGAAGTACACACATGGGCGCCAGGCGAAGTACACACATAGACGCCAGGCTGGCGTATACACATAGACTGGCGTACACAGGCGCCAGGCGGAGTACACACAGGCACCATGTTGACCTCTGGGATGGCTGTAAACCAATATTATATCCTCTTGGAGATTTGTGTACATGACCTACACTCCTCAATCGATGAAATGCGATTCACGGGAAGATGTTTGGGTTGTATTTAGGGAGAGTAATTGGGAAGAAGAGGGTCTTAGGGTTGGGAGGTAGAGAGGGAGAGAGGGAGAGAGGAGAAAGAGAGTCGAGGGAGGCTGACAGAGCTGGGAGGGGGTAATGAGGGTTATGGAGGAGGCGGGAACAGAGGTAGAGGATGGCATAACCGCCAGCAAAAATATGAAACTGATCTCCGAATAATTTCATCATCCGAGTTATATTAGTGTGGGGGACAGGGGGGGTGGTGATGGGGTACGGCAGTGTTTCTTCCAGACATTTTTCTCCTGGGGGCACTTGAAATTTTCGGGGGGGGGGGGGGGCGGTAGACTTTCTTCGGGGGGGGGGGAGGGGCGGACACTGTTAAAAGTATATATTTTCTATATAAATTATATAAATTTAATTTCGTTCGGGGGGGGGGGGGGGGTGGGGGCGGTAAAAATGCCTGGAAAAAACTCTGGGTACGGGTGGTGGAATGTGAAGGTTGTGATGGGGGAGGTGGTGGGGATAGAGTACAGAACGAAACAGTTCGAACCAGCTGGCAAGATCTATAAATCAATGTGTAACGCACGTATTAAGGTCAAAAGGTTAAGGTCTATTTAGGGGTAATAAATAATCCATACGGGTTTGAAGTTCCAGATTTAATGAAGAAGGTCACATGGTTGACATTTTAATTATCATGATTATAATGAGCTAATGAGGGGACTGATAACATGGGCTGCTGCTTTACTCTCCGTACCTCTCTCCCTTTCTCTCTCTCTCTCTCTCTCTCTCTCTCTTGATCTTATTTTTCTGTCATATCTTTCTCTATCTGAGTCTGGCTATATTCTCTTTCATATAATTTTGTCCTTGTCATGTCAGATAGTATTTGACACATCTAGTATAACAATATAAGCAACAACTATTTCTATAGATAAAACACAAGAGTACCTACAGATATACTTACAATTTAACAAAACAACTATTTCTACAGAAAAGAAAAACAACAAACAGCCAAGTAGCCCTATTAAAAACAAATTACAACTTAACAACAACAGCTGTTGTACAACTATGGCTACAAATAAAAATAAACAACTATGGCTACAAATAGGATGTTTCCCAAGAGTCCGGCTTAAAATTTATCGCCACATGTTAGTCACACATCAACATTTCGTACTGTAAACAGGGAAGTTTATTTCTTGAAAGTTTTAACAAAGATTTAAAATGTAAACAAGAAATAAAGAAAAAATAACTTTCAACTAGAATCACGAGTAAAATTGTCTAATCTGATGTCAGACTGATGGTGCTTTTGTTTGTTTTTAGTTGTGATGTCCTTTTGATAAATGTTAGCAGCACTGTGGTATGTTACAGAAATATTTTTTCTACTTTCGATTTCTATTCACTGGATGCTGAGTGTGATCTGGTCACGTGATGTATTGTTTACTGGTAATTTGACCAACCCCCTCCCTCCCTCCAATTTACACACGCAGACATTAACAACAGCAATCAACCAGTTCAGTGTTGTCATGCTAGTTAATTAACTCTAAGTGTGACGTGTTAATTAACAGTAGGTTGACGTGTTTGTTTCACTGTGTTTTGTTGATATATCCTAAAGCACTATGCCTTTAAACAATACAAGATAACTGGGGGAGGGGGTGGGGGGGGTAGAAGGGCATGGTTATTCAAAGAACAGAAAATAATCGATGATAAGAAAGAAAGACCATCCTACACATGGTGCCCCTTAAAGACAAGCTGTGTGAATTACGTCACTTAATAGACATTTTGTTACTACTTCATTCATGCTGTAGCCACTCTCTAAAAATACACACGACAGGCAGCGTGGTGGTGCTTATTCAGGAACCAGAAACAGACGAACGGTTCTGTTTAAAAATAGCCAACTCTGGCACTAGGTCACCTGCAAGTCAGTCTGCTGGTACAGGTAAGGCGGAGATACCTGTTGAAATCTCAACTCACAAGAAACGGTTGATTCACAAGAAATCTGTCACGTGACTTTATTAGCTAGTAGAACAGCTGGGTGGAGGGGGGGGGGTGTGACAGAAGGAGGGGTGGGTTTTCTGGATGGGTCTGATTAGGGGTTGGTAAATCACTGGCAGCTTGTTTGAATGGGAGAGAGAGAGAGAGAGAGAGAGAGAGAGAAAGAGAGAGAGCGAGAGATCTATTTTTGTTCAAGCCCCGCTGTATGGATAGTTCATGACTAAGTTATCTAGTTTATTTCTAGCCATACACTATAGTAGCTATCAGCTACCGTGGTACGAAAAATGCTATTTTTTATCTTTTATTTCATCAAGAACTGATAAATTTAACTGGGATTTTCCAGTCTTACGTTTCTGACTTATTTTTCATTCCTACTGAAGTCATGTATACTTACTAGCAAAAGCCACATGTATTTGTAGTAAACAGTGTATCGTGTTAGCTCATTCGAAAACCATTGTAAAACGTGAGGAGGCCGTCCATAAAAAAATGGTTCGCACGATCAACTCTACGTGGATGGCAGTGCATGTTGAGTGAGCATGGAATGTGGAATTGGTTGAGGGGAGGCAGGGGGAGGGGGAGGCAGGGGAGGGAGCTCTGCATGGAACAATGGAGTCAGATGGTATCTATAATTGTTTGTGACGTTTCTGTGTCAGTTTCTCAACGTTGTGTGTCTAACCCTTCTTTTAATATCTAGATTTCTGGCTTCCTTCCCCTCCCCCCAACATTTGGATGGCTGCCTCCTTCCCCCACTTCTCCAACATAACAATGTCTGCGCCCCCCCCCCCCTACCCCCCCCCCCCCCCCCCCACACACACACACTTGTCTGGACATCTGGCTTGTCGAGAGTTTATTTTAGCTGTGTCATCGTGACACAGGAATCACAATAACGGTTATTGCTGCAGCAAACTACATTTATAGCTACCACTACAACGGCATGTATAGCTACCACTACAACTACATTTATAGCTACCACTACAACTACGTGTATAGCTACCACTACAGCTACATTTATAGCTACCACTACAACTACATTTATAGCTACCACTACAGCTACATTTATAGCTACCACTACAACTACATTTATAGCTACCACTACAGCTACATTTATAGCTACCACTACAACTACATTTATAGCTACCACTACAGCTACATTTATAGCTACCACTACAACTACATTTATAGCTACCACTACAACTACATTTATAGCTACCACTACAACTACATTTATAGCTACCACTATAACTACATTTATAGCAACCTCTACAACTACATTTATAGCTACGACTACAACTAGATTTATAGCTACCAATACAACTACATTTATAGCTACGACTACAACTACATTTATAGCAACCACTACAACTACATTTAAAGCTACAGTTGTTATGACAATATACCAAATTCTAAATTACAGATGTACTAAAGGAGCCATATTGCTTTCGAATTACATGTATTACATCAGAAAACGATTCCTTGAATAAAAAATCCTTCTTTTATTTACATTTTACACACACCTGTTAAACAGACTAATTACAGACTAATTACCCTCGCGTCAGATGGCAATGTTTAAGGAGCAAGCATCCCCCTTCCCCATACTAACAACCATACACAAAGCCCTACAAAGCTAGCAATAAAAAGACATGTACATGTATTTGAACTCAGCTCTCGTTATGTGTGTGGGGGTTTAAGCTGTGCAGTATGTCAACAATTAGTGTGGAGTGACCGCACTTCACTGGCAAGTGTTAAGACGATGGTAAACAAACACTCAAGTCAGATAACTCTCGGTGGACTAGGAAACGACAACTCCGGCGAGTCCGAGACTTAGGAGACGGTTCGCTTTGGGGTCGTCATCACAGAATGGTACAAGGATTACAGCAAAGACAAGCTGGGTTAATGAGTTAGTTTTTTAAATAATACTAACTTATTTTTCACATTTCAGACTTAACGAAACTAAAATATAGTAAAACATTGTTTATTAATAAAGAGTAACCTAATCTAGTATATCAAATAAGATGTATTATGGTGGAAAACTCTGTTGACTGACGTAATTTGTTTTTCTCTTTACAATAAGAATTAAAATGAAATAACATAAAATAAGAAATAATGATACTAAACAAGACACACGAAGGGACTTAACCTACAATGGAAAGGGGAAGTAATTTACACCAAAAAAAAAAAAAAAAAAAAAAAAAAAAAAAAAAAAAAAACAACAACAACAACAACAACAGCGGAGATAAATTACCTTGTTTGTCAGTTGGGTTAATGGCAGGCATCTTGTGAATGGAACTGTCAGCCCTGTAAGGTCTCGACTCTTGACTTCTGTACACAGCTCTGGGCTACAATCAAATCTTGTAGACTGTTCTTGTGTCTACACTGTCTACTGTTACAGCTAAATCTTCACATGAATCGGTTGAATCTGTCTGACCGTAAACAAAACAATGTGTCAGCCCAACAAGTTAACAATGAGATTTGGATCAGCACTTATATAGGAGCCTGGCGTAGAGAGGGATTTTAACGCGACCACTTCACTGTCTCATCTAGCCGGACATAGCTAGTTCACGCTGCTTCAAAAAACAGGACATTCACTAATTCACGAGGTTTGAAATTACTTGCTGGGTTTTTTCGGCAAACGAAACTTTCCTAAAAAAGGACTACACATTTAACTGTTGCAAAAGATGCTGTTTGTGTTTATTACTCAGTAAAAAGTGGGTAACCAACTTGATGCTATTTTTAGGTACACGATTCTACAAATAGAAATTATACTCTAGCCGGAAGTAATTACTGAGTCAGGGTCACAAGGTCACCTCTTCAACCAAATTTCTCCTGACATTTACGAAATGTCATGGACAGTATTTTATTCATTTTTTGTATTTCAGTTTCTAGATGTTTCTTTATAGTCTTGTATCGAAATAGACATAACCCATAAAACAGTACCCCCCCCCCCACAACCCATTAAACTTAACCCCTCATGACAAGTTTCTACTACACAGAATCTGTTTACGAAATTAAGATATTATCCATTAGTGACTGTACTGCACGGTACTCATTACTGCGTTACACGGCTTCCATGACAGCTAGAGGTGTAGAGAGGAGATAGAGAGGTGGGGTGGGCTGAGTAGCAAGTGTAAGGAACAAGTGTGGTAGTGGGCTGTAGAGTAAAAGGGGGGGGGGGGGTTGGGAGGGTAGGGATTGTTATGTAAAATAAATGTTCCTACTTTTGATAAAGAGATTGAAACACAAGCAAAAACTAAGTCCAGCTTTCCTGTTAGAAAAGTTTTACGAGATAAAACTGTTTAAAATGTTATCAGATAATTTACATTTTATTTATAGTTTTTGTTTATTCTAATCGCAACTACGCACATTCACACACTCAGACATAGATCTACATACAAACATAGACATACACGAAAGTAATGACACACTCACACGCATAATCACACCAATACAAAGACACAAACTGCTCTCTCACACACGCATATGCTGACACACACATGAATAAACACATACACATACACACAAGCACATACAGACAGACAAGCGCACATCTGATTGCTGTAGTGCTTAATCGTATGAATCAAATGTTTAAAATTTTCTTCCGGGTTCTTATGGCCTGTGTAAGTGTGTGTGTGCGCCTGTGTAACTGTGTATGTGCGTCTGTGTAAGTGTGTGTGTGTAAGTGAGTGTGTGTGTGCGTCTGTGTAACTGTGTGTGCGCCTGTGTAAGTGAGTGTGTGTGCGTCTGTGTAAGTGTGTGTGTGTGTGTAAGTGAGTGTATGTGTGTGAGTGTATGTGTGTGCTCCTGTGTAACTGTGTGTGTGCGTCTGCGTAAGTGTGTGTGTGTGTGAGTGTGTGTGTCTGCGTCTGTGTAACTGTGTGTGTGCACCTGTGTAAGTGTGTGTGTGCGCATGTGTAAGTGTGTGTGTGTGTAAGTGAGTGTGTGTGTGCGCCTGTGCAACTGTGTGTGTGCGCCTGTGTAAGTGTGTGTGTACGATTATGTAAAAATGTGTATGCAGGGTTAATATTTGCAAAAGTGAGGTATGAAGTTCAAATAGAACACATTTTGAACATTACATTTTATCTTAAGTCGTTAAACTCATCTGACTACCATCCGAGGCTACGGGCAGGGAGGGGATTAAGGTCATTAGTGTTTCAACAACCAGTGTGTTACCGAATCTGCGCATTTGGTCTGCCAGTTTGGAGTGGGTTATTCTTCTTTTGCGTCATTAAATCCTGGCCATAGTTTTTTTTTTTTAAACCCGGAAACTTTCAATTAGACGGAACAGGAATTAAATAATCCCGAGATATTAAAATCTTCTGGTCGTTACTCACCGTTATAGAAAACCTTTCAGTATTTTAACAATGTGTTACATTAACTGGTTTTATAGTATTACGACCTAAACACAGCAGTCTTAGAGTCTATAGATTTGTGTTTCTGTTATGTAACAGGAGTGTTGAGTTTATTGGTCTATATACACATTCGCCTAGGTAGGTACGGGAGGGGGGGGGGGGGTAGGCCAGAAATGTGACTAAATAAAAACAATAATCGGAAACATTAACTGTACTAAAACAGTGTTGAGAGAGGGGACGGTGAACTTGGTGACGTCATTTTGTTTCGAGAGGGGGGGATGTCTAGATTTTTGTCACAACGTGTGATAACATTGTGTGTAGAGAAACTATTTTCAAAAAAACGTTATGTTCCACTATGTACCTTGGTGAAACTACAAGATATGTCTGTCCTTGTGGTTAAGTCCAGAGCTCTGGTTCAATCACCGAACAGTGAAAACAAACAAAAAAAGTAAGCGCTGCTGGTGGGCAGAGGTAGGGGCGCTGCTGTTACAAGTCTCGACCGTTTACGAGAAAGGGCAATAGCCCATTGTTCACTCGTGTAGGATAATCGAGTTGCTCTTGTCTTCTGGTATAGACAACTGATGTAGTATTGTTCAAGGGAGGCCAGTCACGTGGTGCTACTCATAAGGTCATACGAAGGTCATACAAAGGTCAGTTGAAGGTGACACTTATTAAAGACGTTGGACTACTGTCGCTTGAGTCAATGGTTGGACTTAAACAATTAAGTCACGGTTGGGATAACCATGACGGCTAATTTTAGTTAATTGATGATACGTGTGGGACAAATATTTAATTTAATGTTTTGATCATGGGCTGGGTTTATAACTGGACGATCATCAAAACATTTCACTATAGGCACTGAGTATTGACAGGGACGGCGTGGTCGAGTGGTAGAGCGTTTGGCTGCTGGTCCGAAGGTCTCGAGTTCAGACGTGACTATAGGACGTTCCTGAGTCTACCCACCATTGATGGGTACTTGCCTTATTTTGTGAAAAGGCGGCGGGGTATAGTGCTGACAACACCATCCCTTCAAGGAGCAGATGAGCTCTACTTCACCTGCCCAGAGGCATAGCGAGGGGGGGGGGCGGGGGCCGACCTTATGGGAGGCGCCAAAAGTTTGAGGGGGGGCGGTGCAAATGAAAAGTTCGAGGGGGGGGTGCAAATCGAAAGTTTGTCCCCGGGTGCCGGGAAGGGTCGCTACGCCTCTGCACCTGCCCAATGGATCGCTAGTTCTAAAGAGGAATCTTTAACTGGGTATCGGCACTCATGCTAAGGCCGGCAACAACACCATACAGATTACAAAAATACGAGTCAAGCAAGGTGATAAAAATAATACATTCACGGAACAACCACGAAACCGCGGGAACAGGGCATTTCCCCCCTGTCAATTACCCCCCGGACATTTCCCCCCCGACATTACCCCCCGGAGTAATTACCCCCCTGTCAATTACCCCCCAGTCAATTACCCCCCGCCCAGTAGGACATTACCCCCCCCCCCCCCCTCCGGACAGGGTTAGAGTTAGGGTTAGGGTTAGGGTTAGAGTTAGGGATAGGGATAGGGATAGGGTTAGAGCTAGGTTTTGGGGCTAGGGTTAGGGTTAGGTTTAGGACTAGGACTAGGGCTAGGGTTAGGGTTAGGGTTAGGGTTAGGGTTAGGGTTAGAGTTAGGGCTAGGGTTAGGGTTAGGGTTAGGGTTAGGGCTAGGGCTAGGGTTAGGGTAAGGGTTAGGGTTAGGGCTAGGGTTAGGGCTAGGGTTAGGGTTAGGGTTAGAGTTAGAGTTAGAGTTAGGGCTAGGGTTAGGGCTAGGGCTAGGGTTAGGGTTAGGGTTAGGGTTAGGGTTAGGGCTAGGGCTAGGGTTAGGGTTAGGGTTAGGGTTAGGGCTAGAGTTAGAGAGGGTTAGAGCTAGGGTTAGGGTTAAGTTTAAACCAATGACTAGCGTTGGTTTTGGTTTTGTGTAAAGTTTTAGGCTAAGGTGGATGTTTAGGTTTTGGTCTTTTTCTTAAGGTTTGGATTAAAGTAGTATATAGGTATAGAATTCTAGTTAGAGTTAGGATTCTAACTTGAGAGGGGGGGGGGGGGTAATTCCCCGGGGGGGTAATTGACAGGGGGGTAATTGACAGGGGGGTAATTGCTCCGGGGGGTAAATACGGGGGGGAAATGTCCGGGGGGTAATTTCCAGGGGGGTAATGTCCTGTAGCCCGAAACCGCACATAAAAAAGCAGGCATTTCTTCTATAAGAAAACACTTTGCTAACATAACCATCTTTGTTAACGTAACACAAAGGTTTGATTCTTTAAGATTTTCTCTCTCTCTCTCTCTCTCTCTTTATATATATATATATATATATATATATATATATATATATATATATATATATATATATATATATATAAAATATTTATTTAACGTTAAGTATTAAGGATTATTAATGAGGGGTCAGCTACATGTATTATGTATTACAAAAGCTTGCTGCATTTATCCGTAACAAAAGACCAAGAACAGAATTTTTAAAAAACAATAAGTTACTCAACTTACCCAAGTCAAGACCTCCACATACAAAATGAATTTTTTTAAACCAATATTTCTCAAGCGTCGTCAGAAGTTATGCAACAACTTGTGAAAATGTTGATCAATAACTATCTTGAACGGGGAAACAAGAAACTCCGCTGGAAAAGGGAAGTAAATCGAGTCAAAGAAAGCGTGGTCTAAAAATAGCCACTTCTCTTCAGATCTACTAGATAGCAGATAGGCTGTATATCAACAGGACAGGGTTGGTAGAGTACGCAGGAAAACAAAAACATGAACGAGGAAAGAAGACGAAACAGGATGTGAATAAGGCATTACTAGTAAAGAAAACCCGTTGTGTCACGGGCTGATTCATGCTGTGATAGATCTACTACTTACATGTTATCCCCGGCCACTGGCTGCTGCTGTTACTTGTAAACAGACTCTCCGTTACAGCCAGGCCGTTCACTGGTCCAGCCCTCCCCTCCCACACACCTCCCCCTCCCCTCCCCACGCGCCCTCGCGCGTGTTAAGCGGCGAGACATTATCCTTCCTGTTCACATAAGTGTACGCTGAACATGCTACATAGCTAAACGTTGCTACATAGCTAAACTTTTCTACATAGCTAAACGTTGCTACATAATTAAACGTTGCTACAGAGCTAAACTTAGCTACATAGCTAAACCTTGCTACATAGATAAACGTTGCTACAGAGCTCAACGTTGCTACATAGCTAAACCTTGCTACATAGATAAACGTTGCTACAGAGCTCAACGTTGCTACATAGCTAAACGTTGCTACATAGCTAAACGTTGCTACAGAGCTAAACGTTGCTACAGAGCTAAACGTTGCTACAGAGCTAAACTTAGCTACATAGCTAAACGTTGCTACAGAGCTAAACGTTGCTACAGAGCTAAACTTTGCTACATAGCTAAACCTTGCTACATAGCTAAACGTTGCTACAGAGCTAAACTTTGCTACATAGCTAAACCTTGCTACATAGCTAAACGTTGCTACATGGCTAAACGTTGCTACATAGCTAAACTTTGCTTCAAGTCTTAAATTGGTTATAAATCTTAATTTGGCTACAACGGTTAACTTTGGCTACAACGGTTTACTTTGGCTACAACGGTTAACTTTGCAGTGTAAAGTTAAACTTAACCTACCACAGTTTAACTTTGATGTAACTCAAAACTTAATTTAAAAAAAACAGCGCCTCGCTTCAACGGTCCAATCCATCAAATGTTTCACAATCAGCTTTGTGTTATCTTCAAACTTTACAGTATCAATCTAAAAACGTGTTGTCAATTTTTTTTTAAACCCCACAGTGCTCTATATAACACGTTACATTTTGAATTAAAATAAATTAGTAAATTAAACCAATAATTTTTTCAGAAAAATCATATCACCAGCAGAAAGCTTATAGATTGCCGTTTTCAGCCTCTCACACGCCTCATCAAATACAGAGGGGTGGGGGCGGCACGGGGCTTCTATGCCAGGTTTATTATTACATCAAAAAGAGGGGGGGGGGGGGGGGCTGACAGACACAGCCGGTTGATGCAGTCTCCCATTTTTTTAAAAAAACTCCTGGTGTATTATAGCTAGCACATTTTTGGGGGGTTTTTAAGTAGTTTAGCTCCATGTTGTGCTTAGCCAAAGTTTTATTCTTAACTAAGCCTGACTTTGCGAAAGGCTCACCCAAATGTTACACGCCAAGCGCTTGAGTGGAACCCCCAGGGAAAGCGGAAGACAGTCCTGGAGGCGAAGCCTTCTTGAAGAACTGAAGCCAACAGGGATGTCGGGGAGAAGACAAAATTAATAGCCGGGGATCGGATGAAATGGAAGGAAATGGTGGAGGCCCTATGTTCATAAGGAGCAAAGAGGACTAAGTCAAGTCAAGCAGTGGCGTCGTCAGGATCGTCTCATAGGGGGGGGGGGGGTTCAATTTTTTTTCCCGCATAATAAATGTATATCAGAGGCGTAGCGTCCCTCCCCGGCCCCCGAGGACAAACTTTTGATTTGCACCCCCCCCCTTCAAACTTTTCATTTGCAACCCCCACCCCCTTCCGACTTCCGATTTTGCACCCCCCGCTCAACCTTTATGTATCTACCGAGGGGTCTATGGTGGGGGGGGGTTCTGACTCACCCCTACCCCCCCCCCCCCTGCCTACGCCACTGAAGTCAAGCCCGACTGTCCCCAGTATTTTAACTCAACATCAGGTCCTTTAATGAGTATTTAAGCAAAGATAATGCACATACATCTGAAAAATAGGACGTAATCTGGTTGTTAGATAAACTGACATTTAAAAAAAATCAGACTACTTTTTAAATTAGGGCATTAGGTTTATGGATTGATATACGTTTTTAAAAAAAAAATCTGATTGCCATTGAATTAATTAGAGATTTTAAAATACGATTACTTGGTTGTCTGGCATTCTTAGCAGATGTCGGCCTTAGCTGCTGTCTTATAGGTTTTCTGTGGAAGCAGTTGTCTGTCTAAGTTAGAAGTCTGAGTTAGCAGTTGTCTGTCTGAGTTAGCAGTTGTCTGAGTTAGCAGCGGTCTGTCTGAGAGTCTGAGTTAGCAGCTGTCTGTCTTAGAGTCTGTCTGAGTTAGCAGTTGTCTGAGTTAGCAGTTGTCTGAGTTAGCAGTTGTCTGAGTTAGCAGTTGTCTGAGTTAGCAGCTGTCTGTCTTAGAGTCTGTCTGAGTTAGCAGTTGTCTGAGTTAGCAGTTGTCTGAGTTAGCAGTTGTCTGAGTTAGCAGTTGTCTGAGTTAGCAGCTTTTTGTCTTAGAGTCTGTCTGAGTTAGCAGTTGTCTGTCTGAAAGTCTGAGTTAGCAGTTGTCTGTCTGAAAGTCTGTCTGAGTTAGCAGTTGTCTGTCTTAGTGTCTGTCTGAGTTAGCAGCTGTCTGAGTTAGCAGCTGTCTGAGTTAGCAGTTGTCTGTCTGAGTTAGCAGTTGTCTGTCTGAAAGTCTGTCTGAGTTAGCAGTTGTCTGTCTTAGAGTCTGTCTGAGTTAGCAGTTGTCTGTCTTAGAGTCTGTCTGAGTTAGCAGTTGTCTACTGATGCAGTGAGGATTCTGTATGTTTTAACATGAGAGAAATTTTCACCTCTGACCCACTGGGACTTGTGTACAAATGGGTTGCTGTGTTTTTTCCAGACTTTTTTCTCCCGGGGACACTTGATATTTTTGTGGGGCGAACTTAATTTTCCGGGATGGGGACCGGGGGCGGTCACTGGTAAAAGTATGTTTTCTATATATATTTCATTTAGTTCGGAGGGCGGTAGACTTTCTTCGGGGGGAGGGGGGGGGGGCGGCGCCTCCCCAAAGAAATGCCTGGAAGGAACACTGATGGATTTCATTCAAAAAACTAAAACAAATCAGTGATAATTTTTTATTAAAAAAAGGAGGTAGCTCAAAAAAATATCTGACGCTTATGCAGGTGAAAGTCATTCCTTTCCTTGATTAAAAAGTACGAGCTTATACACAATTTACTATGTAGGGGGTATAATGTTTGAAAATAATAGTGCATGAAATACAAGTAGAATTACTTCCCTTTCTTGTCAGCAGGAAAGACTAACGTAAAATAAACACCCAGTGTACATCACAGTTCGTACCAACAGTAAAATGCAATATAACTGTGTATGGATTTTAATGCCGCCAATAAATTGTTGAACAAAATCACACCATAATCACACCAAAACCACAGGATAACCACACCATAACTACACCATAACCACATCATAACCACACCATAAACACCAAAATCACACCACAACACCATAAACACCAAAATCACACCATAACATACATACTTACCATGGCTAGTGAGTGGGAGGAGTTGAGAGTACCAAGTTAACATGGCTCAAGTCGAGGCACCACAAGATGTTGAATGGAAATTAAAAGTAGTATTCTACTACACTACCTGAGACATGGCTATAAAGTCTACTGAAGAGAGATTCCTACCGTTATAACATCATAATTTTTTATTTGGCTTACTTTATTATCAATCCAATATCCACAAATATACTCCTGCGGATATACTTACTGACTACAAACATTTAGAAACGTGGTTGGCGCATAAGGCTAATAAAAATATTTATGCTGAAGACTTCCAAAGCCTATGACACCATCAGATGTTGTTTCCTTGAGAATACGATTAACACTTTCAGTGTCCGTGACTAGAGGGAATCGCAGTTTTCAAAATTGATATTAATTAAAACTTACTTGCGTTCAACTATGCCGCTAAACAGACTCATGAGCTTAGCAACTATTTCAATAGAATGTAATTACGCTTCGACACATGCACTGCTCTTACTATTAAGTAATAACTATTTCGAACCTGGCGATCTATGGAGCAGGTGAAATAGAGTAAAAATAAACTTTTAATATTGAGATTTAAAGGAAAACCAACTTTTAAAGCCTTGTGAACATTTTTAATAAGTGGCATTGGAACAGTCTGTTTTTCTGCAAGCGATAAATGTTTAGTTTGTTTTACGGAAACGAGTAGTTAGTCCTTTGCACAACCCCTAACCTGGAGGGCCAGGGTGTATCGTTTGGTCCGGCACAGGGCCAGGGCATATCGTTTCGTCTGGCCCCACCCACACAGACTTGTTCGAGATGGTTAAACCTACCAGGAGCACTAGGCTCACGAGATGGTTAAACCTACCAGGAGCACTAGGCTCCCGAGATGGTTAAACCTACCAGGAGCACTAGGCTCACGAGATGGTTAAACCTACCAGGAGCACTAGGCTCCCGACTTGGTTAAACCTACCAGGAGCACTAGGCTCCCGCCGGCATAGCTCTGTGGGTGGCTGGGTAAAATAAGCCACCCCACCACTTCAAGGCTGTGTGCCGGTAGAGTGGTATCGACACAAGATCTAGTCCTAAAAAAACACACGAGTGAGTTCTGCTTTAGGCATTTTCTGCCGGAGACCTGGCGAGATGTAATTTATTAAGGACAACAAGATAACTCACGTAAGGAATACTTTGACTGACCGCTTCAGGTTGTTTCACCTTGCAACTGTTAGAAAACAAAAAACTTACCAAGTCTCCCATTGTACCGTTTCAAGACATCCAGGGCCTTTCGACAGTGCTTGAGCTTCTGCTCAATCAAGTACAAGATTGAGTTCTGCTTTAGGCATTTTCTGCCTAAGGCCTGGCGAAATATAATTTATTAAGGACAGCAAGATAACTCACGTAAGAAGTCGTTGACTGACCGCCTCAGGTTGATAGGGGACTTCCACTTGAAACGGTAAGAAAACAAAAAACTTACCAAGTCTCCCATTGTACCGTTCCAAGACATTTAGGGCCTTTAGACAGTGCTTGAGCATCTGCTCAATCGTGGAATACTGGTCGCTTGTACGAGCCACATTTTATAGCACTGGGATACATCAAAGTCGTTCAACTCAGAGAAACCTGCGGACCACCGAGGCCCTATGTAGGTTATTTTATTATTTTCGATGCGCTTGAATGTGTCTTATTTCTTACTGCTAGGTTTATTAAAGGCATTTAAAATTGTTTTTTTTTTGCAATAGAATACGTGCATAAAAACTAAAACCTAAGTTCTTTTTTTTCCAAATGCGCTTAAAATAAGAAAACTGCAAAACCATATTATTATTACTTTCTCGGTTACGGATTGAAACCTTCTATTTGAAATCAAATAATTATTTAACAACCATATTACAAAGTAGAGGTAGAGAGTAATATTGCTTGTTTAGCTTAATTTCCAACGCTGTATGTTAATTCTAATTTTTGCGCACGAGCGCGTAGCAGATGAGAGCTTCCCAATTAAAAGCAAAATCTGCTCCAAAACGGAAACTCAAAATGATAGAGTACATCAAGAAGTAAGGAACAATTTACTATGATATCAACCTCTATGATATCAACTACTAGTTCTCGTCTTCAGAATTTCTTTCGGACTGCCTACTTTACGCTAGTATTGCTAGTTATTTATGAGATCGCTTGAAAAACAAACAATCGTTTCGAATTGAATACAAGCTTGTCAAGACATAACCTTCTATCATATAGTTTTAAAGCGAGTCGTGTTGCTCTTCTCTTTAGGATCATTTAAACTTTTTACCAGGCTAAATGTTGATTTTGGTAAGAACTTAATTGCCTTGCTTCATCGGTTATAATAATGGTGTCTTGTCTTTTACACATTGTTTTTTACAAATGACTTTCTATTTACTTGAAGTAAAATCAGTATTCATTGCGTATTTCGCTGTTACAAACTTAAAATAAAAATACTTCTTTTAGTGTGTAAAGTACGTGATTTACAAACCATGACGCTTATCTTAAATTAGTTAAACTATATTTTAGATTAAAACATATAAGTTTGAGTTATTAATGCTTTTGTTTTATATTGACATTCTGTAGTGATACTTAAGTATTTCCAGACGTGACTAAGAGAAAATATAAAGAAAATGAAAAGAAAATGTAAACATGGAAGACAGGAGTAACAAAGCTGAATCACAAGAAGCATCACCTGACTCACCATTTATACTTTCAAGGTGAGTTTAACTCAAATGCTGACGTTCATTAAAAGCTAGTTTTCGTTTTTTTAAAAACTTTAATAAGTTCCACTATACTCTGTTAAGTAAAAATTGAGCAAGAAATTGGGAATTACTCAGGTATACTTAGCAGTATTTATTTTTAATCTTTTTTAATCTTTCCTGATCTACCAAAATGTTAATTGTTCCATATTATGCTGTAGTTGGAGAATAATATTAATGATTAATGTACTAAACGGAATTTGAAGGTATAACCCTTCATTCTCTCTAAATACTGTTTGTGTCCAAGACACATGGGGCAGATGAAGTAGATTTCATCTGATTCAGAGACCTCGGCATATGAAGAGATAGTGTGGTCCACACTATGCCCAGGCGGCTTAGTTTTCCTAACGTGTATAGGTACCCATCAGAGCTGCGAGGTCACAGGGACGTTCCACTAATTTGAACCGGATTCGAACTTGAGACTCTCGCTAGGCTACGTTGTCCCATATAACCCTTCATTACACCTATACTTACACTGGCTATCAACTAAATCTCTGGACCACGTTGTCCCATATAACCCTTCATTACACCTATACTTACACTGGCTATCAACTAAATCTCTGGACCACGTGACCCACAAAAATCTTTGACCAAGTGCTCATAGTTGACTGTGAATCCGCGTGAAATCATGAACCAGTCAGATCGCCAATAAAGATGTTAACATAGGTATGTCCCCTTTTTCTGATGTCCATTTCTCTAGTAAGATTCTAGTTCACCTATACATAGTGTTACATATTGTTACAGATCCCAAAAGACAGTTCGATGCCACCTGAGCTATGGTAACATGACTCTGTTGTTGGTTTGTTTCCTTTTTGTCCCTGGTAAGTTGCTCACTCAAACAAACACACGATTTTAATGTAAACGTTTAACACATCTTTTAGAGAAGTTTAAAAATGTAACTTACATTTTATCACTAGAGATAACATCGTTTTAATTAAGGCGATAGAGTCCTATTAAATTGTTCAGAAGAGATCGCTTTGTGGTGACCTAAAGATATCATTTTAATTAAGACGATTGCTCATTGGGATTTTGTAGGCTTGCGATAGTTACCAGACAGAGATTTACACAATTGAGTTGTTCCATTAAAAAAAGCCGATTCACTTTAGCTAAACTTGATTTAAAAACAATGTATAATTTACCTCGTAATAATCAAAAATATTTCTTTTAAATAAATAAAACCCTCTTTTGATACCTCGACACTAACAAATGTCCAAATCACAAGGTACGTGCGAGTTTTGCATCAGCTCGCATAAAATAATAGGTGATACGGTTTATAAAGAATTCATCTATTGCCCACTCTACTGCTGTGGTACGTACGGAAGTGGATACTGTTGTAGTAATGTGAGGTATGTTTGATTTTACCAGTCTTAGATTAGAGATTAATAAGAATTTACGTTTAATACAAGTGTAGTTGTTGTCCATACCGTTTTATTAACTTCACCTGGTACAAATAGACAAAGCTTAGACGAATTTTGACGCTGAGATGGATGGACTTGAAAATTGATTTTCATTAAATAAAGGAATCATTATATACATACACGAGTTAAACCTTTATTAAACAAGTCAAATACTTAAAGTTTAGATTAATAATAAACTATATTTTGGTAGGCATGAATGTTTTGCTTAGAAGGGCAGACTACTAATTATTAGCTCAATCGTTCATGCAACCATTTATTCCTTAATGAGCTCATCCGTTATTCTCTTAATCCATCATTCATTTGTTCGTTCGTTAATTATTTGGTTCTTTCGTTTATTCGTGCGATCGTTCGATTGTTCTTTCCTGCGTTCGTTTGTTTGTTAATTATTTTGTTCATTCCTTTATGTGTGCAATCATTTTTCGTACGTTCGTTCGTTTGTTCGTTCATTTATGGGTTCATTCTCTTAATAATTATTCTTTTTACAGTGAACAAAGATATTCAAAAAATGAGATCGATTGGAAGGAACAAGTAGACTTGACATGTGTAGTCTCTAACTGGTCATGGACATGGTGGTCAATGCAAACACTCAAACATTGCCCTTATGGATGTTGCGGTGATGACAAGGAGTGTTGTATCAGGTAAGATATATTAAGCGGTGTTGAATGTTGCATCAGGTAAGATATATTAAGCGGTGTTGAATGTTGCATCAGGTAAGATATATTAAGCGGTGTTGAATGTTGCATCAGGAAAAAAACGGCGATATTTTTCAAAACCTCATTTTTTTTATCATACTTAATATTCTGTATGAGATAAATTGGGCTGGTATAAAAAGGCGAAAACTGCCAAAATCGTTATATATTTATGAGAGATTACAGTATTCTCCAAATGCTGTATAAAATAAAATTGGTTATTTATATTAAAATAACTAAAAAATAGTGGCGCCTAAAATGTTTTACTTTTGTATTATTGACGTGAATATATCTAGTGTTTAATTTAAATATGTAGAAGGTATGTTTTTGTTTTTATCCACAGTGATGTGAAATATTTCATATTCTGCAATTGGCTTGCTTTCTCAAATATTTTTCTGGCTCCCATATCGTATTGCCTTGGGCTTTATTTGTGTCTCTTCCTGGCAAACCAACTCTGCAAGCTGATGAGACTTCCAATCCAGCGACCAATAATGCGTAAGCGAATCTTTCTTCTCACTTCATGATTTATTATTTCAATTCACGGAAATGAATTATGTGGCACAGTGTAGTATAACATCGGCGAGATCTAGCGTTAGATAAGCATCCAGTGTTTCTTCCAGACTATTTTCTCCGGGGGGGGGGGGGCACTTGACATTTTTGGGGGGGGGGGGGGCGGTATACTTGCTTCGGGGGGGGGGGGGGGGCTCCGAGATGCCTGGAAGCTTCTCCTTGGCTAAATCCTCTCTCTTGTTTTAAGGACAGGAAAATTTATTCAGTAATTGTTTTCTTGTAAATTTGAGCTTCTCTTTGGCTTGGATATAAGTTATATTATAACTGCTTTGAAAAGGACCAGCAATCAACGTGTGAGTGGTAGCTATGATTTTAGTAGTCATGTATATCATATAATTAAATTATGATAGAATGTCATATATATATATATATATATATATATATATATATATATATTTTATATATATATATATATATATATATATATATATATATATATATATATATATATATATATATATATATATATATATATATATATATATATATATATATATATTCTTTGTCAGCACGAATACGTGGATGGTTGCGACGGTTAGGAATACTACCTACCCCGCCTCAGCGACCTCGGCCCCCAATCCGGAGAGCTTTTCGTCGACAGTATCGCGGTTTTTGAGTATCTTAGATTACTGTACATTTATTCCTGCTCCTGTATTTGTGTTTAACTTTTTTAAATAGCTATTTTTAATACATCGTTATTTTCTCTATCTTTACTTTAATACACACACAATCATATATATATATATATATATATATATATATATATATATATATATATATATATATACATATATATATATATATATATATATATATATATATATATATATATATATATTAACTATTAATTTCTTATAACATTATATCGTTTTTGTTGCCACAATTCGGGAAGAATATGCGCAGTTGTAGTTAAATCGTTCAGTCCAAATGTCTATCCACCCTGATATTGTTTTAATAAAGAAAACTTTATAAACCATTATAGAGTACAGAATCTTGTGATATTTCTACAACATTCTACAAAGCTTTTGTATTGATTATATTTCCTTTAATATTTGAGTTTGCATGCGTGTCAGACATTTTTATTTCTCACTTTTTCTTTCAGTAAAATGTGTAGCAAACATTTCAATGCAACATGTCGAACATCATTTTAGGCAGTTTGTTTCGAAATACTAATATATTTAAATAAAAACAAAATAACATCTAGAATTTAAGAAGAGTAATAAAAGAAATAGGTGCATTAAATCCATGCATTTCAAATCACTCTTAACGCATTTTAAAATGAAAACTGATAAAAACAAAACTTTACAATCCATAAAAAAGATACCATTAAATATTTAATTCCATATTTTATATGAATATTTTAGACAAATAATCATTAATTTTTTATTTTTAAAAACGTCTATTATATGTATAAATCTTTAAGCAAATATAGGACCGTTATATCTTGAAATGTAAAATATATATTATATATTACAAAAACAAAAGCATTATAGACGTATAGGCCTACTGTTTTGCAGAATTGAACATAATATAAATAGTGCAAAATAGAATCTGGTACACACAAGTCCTTTTAATCAATAAGGTCAGTGCTACAAGTTTACCCTTCATATATGGGGTTTACTCAACTGAAAAAAATATATGCAAGAAAAATTAGTGTTCAAACACAGGTGTTTTGACATTAACATTGACATTATTTGAAAAATGTAACATTTATAATGGAAATAGCGAAAGCATCTTTGAAATCTTTAAAATAGTTGTTATGGATGTTTCAGTTTCAGTTGAAAATTATAAAGCATACAATTATTTTTCACTTAAACTCAGTTTCATTTAAAATTTAGTGAATTTATTTTTAGTGGTGGAGTAATGTTTAACTGCTTGTGCATGTTTTATCGAACTTTTGAATATTGTCCATTATTTATAGCGGTCAATCAAATCTGCTATCAAAGACAATAGTCTGTTTTCAGATTATTTTTCTATCAGGACTAAAGTATTTAATGCTAAATTAAATGGTGTTTTTACAATCTGTTTTTAGATACAATTTTATTTCTCTAGTTGACTGTTAGCATTGGCCTGCCTGCGTAAGAAGTTGTCTGCCTGTTTTAGAAGTTGTCTGCCTGTTTTAGAAGTTGTCTGCCTGTTTTAGAAGTTGTCTGCCTGTTTTAGAAGTTGTCTGCCTGTTTTAGAAGTTGTCTGCCTGTTTTAGAAGTTGTCTGCCTGTTTTAGAAGTTGTCTGGCTGAGAGTCTGTCTGAATAAGCAGTTGTCTGATTAGCACTGACACAAGCTGACACAGTGAGGGTTCTGTATGTCTGAGCCAGTGAGCAGCTTTAACCTCTGACCCTATGCTCTCCCTGTCCACTTAACGACAATTTCAAGGCTTTTACTACACAAAGATTGGTGGCGATTTACACTGCAAATGTGACATTTGCTGAAACACATTTCTAAATCAACTAAACTAATTGAGAAAAGAAAAACGCGATTGAGATTAGGGTCCTTATGGATGTCTCCACAAAAAAGGCATTTATTTATAAGGGAAGAAAATCAGGTAATTTCTTGCTGATGGAAGCGAAGTTGATTCCTTCCCTTGATTTAAAAAGACAATCAACACGTATTTACAAAAATATAAAAAGGGAGATAATAACATGGATGGATGAATTACGGGTTACTTACCTTTCGTTTTATTCTTGTTTACGTAAGAGAGATCAACGTAAACTTCACACATTGAAAATCAAAATTTAACGCATATTCCCCTACTTGTATTTCTATTGAGATAGGTAGATTGCTGTATGCTATGGTATTCTATGCTGTGTTCAGAAGGAATTATGTAACCACTGACCATACCATCACATCCGGTCGGCACCATACAGGATTGTGTAACATGTTGTGTATCACTCTCCTCCCACCAGCACCTGCCTCTCAGCACTGAATCAAACTCAGGAACTCACATCCGTTTTTCAGGCCGTGTCTCTCAGTGGAACAAATCTCAAAACTCCTAAATATTAGTTACGTTGTGCGTCCATTTCTAATATAAAACTATCAAGTCTATAACTGACCATCTTCATTCGTGATCTACAGTGTTATCCTCACACAAACCTTAAGTGGTTTTTCATTAGCCACATCATGCATTTAAAAAAACCTAGTGTTAGCCCCCTTCACAGTCACCAAATTTCGCCCCCCCCCACACACACACAATACGTTAAAGAAAAAACACATACACATTTTATAATTTCACCCCCCCCCCCATGTGTCCAAGGAGTGCTATATCATACATGTATGTCCCTTTCGTTGTCATTATCTACACAATAGTTTCACCATATCCACACTATAACCACACTATATTCACACCATATCCACACTATAACACCACACAATAAACATAACATAAACACACCCTAAGCGCACCACAACCACACCATATCCGCACTATATATACACTTTAATCACACCAGAACAACACCATAACCACATCATAACCACACCATATCCACACTATAACACCACACTATAAACATACCATAACCACCCCATAACAACACCATAACTACACCATAAACACACCATAACTTCACCATTACCACACCATATCCACACTATAACACCACACTGTAAACATACCATCAACACACCATAAGCGCAGAATAACCACACCATTTCCGCACTATATCCACACTTTAATCACACCATAACACCATAACCTCACCATAACCTCACCATAACCTCACCTTAACACCATCCCACACCACAACAACACCATAACAACACCATAAACAACCAACCCAATCTGTAGGCATATACAGGCCACGTCTCATGCTACCATACAACAGATAAGTACCCCAAAAACGTAGTAAATAACCGCCATGTTGTACCAGACCGTACCTCGGTATTACAACATCGGGGCTAATCTATCATGACAAGCTAAATATAGACATTGTATTACCCGATGTGGATATAATAAATGTGTTTACATGCGGGGATGGGTGGGGTAGAGAGTACGTACCTGGGAATGTTATTCAGACGATCACAGCGAGGGGGGGGGGGAATTTGAGATCTTGATGACCATGTTGATTGGAAACCATAATCCGCTCCATGACAGCTAGACTGTTGGGGGAAGTTAATTACTCACCTTGTTTTTATAATTATCTTATTTATCACAGACAAAAAAATGTTTGCTGGTTGCGATAAAAACATCTTGTTTAGCCGTCTGATAGGATTTTACGGACCTTTAAGCAGAGGTGGGGATTGTGCGGTTGATTGGGGGGGGGGGGGGGTGGAAGCCCCGGGTGGTCATATTTATTTAATCTACGTACAGATATATTGTGTTGAGTTATAAGGTAGTTAAATAGGACCTCGACCTTACAGATGAGAAATATCGAGTCAATTTGAGAAGGCAACGCCCTTATATTTTAATGCTAAAAAGACTGCTTTTTTTTATTTTACGCCAGATGTATTAATTAAAATATAGAAAAAATTATTTTGACAATTTAGACTATTGGAGATTATTTACATATTTCTAGATAGCCTTCACCATTAATCGTACTACTCTGTGTACTACACACACTAACACGCGCTATAATACCAATATCACCCCCTCCCCCCAGCATTTAAATCTTTACCCCCCCCCTCATCTCCCCCGAACCACCACGCTATTGAAGTTTATGATAGATAACATCTAGGGTCGATGTTCAGTACACTGTCACCTACTGCATTACCGCAACATCAAAGTCTGTTTGAGCTACATGTATGGGGACAAGAAGTTATTGTCATGAATAGCTTGTTACATTTTTACAATGTATTGGTGATTTGAGCAGTAATGCAGCATAATGAAAGGCTTAAGTATCAAGTGAATTTGGGAAAGTAAATCTAAACTGAGCAGGAACCACAACTCGGTGATGTGTTTCACTTTATATTATTAGTTTAACAAAATATTGAGATACAGGATATCACAGTTACATTATCCTGTTATAGTGGTATAAAATACATACTGGTATTGAAATAATTTAAGGTGCATCCGAAGTAAGTGTAGATACACTGCCTTGTACCTGGTTAATTGGTTTAAAATGTGTTGTAGTGACAAAATATACTTGCCTTATCTACAGATCACCTCAGTAACAATGCCCTTGTCCCACCTATCTATGTAACAATGCACTTGTCCTACCTATGTAACAATGCCCTTGTATCACATATAGAACAATGCCCCTGTATCACCGATGGAACAATGCCCTTATATCACCTATGGAACAATGCCCTTGTATCACCTATGGAACAATGCCCTTATATCACCTATCTATGGAACAATGCCCTTATATCACCTATCTATGGAACAATGCCATTGTATCACCTATGGAACAATGCCCTTGTATCACCTATAGAACAATGCCATTGTATCACCTATAGAACAATGCCCTTGTATCACCTATAGAACAATGCCCTTGTATCACCTATGGAACAATGCCATTGTATCACCTATAGAACAATGCCATTGTATCACCTATGGAACAATGCCATTGTATCACCTATGGAAGAATGCCCTTGTATCACCTATGTAACAATGCCCTTGTATCACCTATAGAACAATGCCCTTGTATCATCTATGGAACAATGCCCTTGTATCACCTATGGAACAATGCCCTTGTATCACCTATGGAACAATGCCCTTGTATCACCTATGGAACAATGCCCTTGTATCACCTATGGAACAATGCCCTTGTATCAACTATGTAATAATGCCCTTGTATCACCTATCTATGTAACAATGCCCTTGTATCACCTATGTAACAATGCCCTTGTATCACCTATGGAACACTGCCCATGTATCACCTATGTAACAATGCCCTTGTATCACCTATCTATGTAACAATGCCCTTGTATCACCTATGTAACAATGCCCTTGTATCACCTATGGAACAATGCCCTTGTATCACCTATGGAACAATGCCCTTGTATCACCTATAGAACAATGCCATTGTATCACCTATCTATGGAACAATGCCCTTGTATCACCTATAGAACAATGCCCTTGTATCACCTATGGAACAATGCCCTTGTATCACCTATGGAACAATGCCCTTGTATCACCTATAGAACAATGCCATTGTATCACCTATAGAACAATGCCATTGTATCACCTATCTATGGAACAATGCCCTTGTATCACCTATAGAACAATGCCCTTGTATCACCTATACATCAATGCCCTTGTCTTACAATGCCATGACGTTTTAAAAAAAAACTTATAAGCAACTAATGACATAAATATTTTAACGAGATAATGCCTCTAACAGGAACAATCATTAAAGTCCATTGACAGTGACATAAAGAATAATAACGAGAGTTAGAGCCCTGACTTGAAGAATAAAAGAGTTGTAGCACCTGAGTGAAACTTAACATTAAATTCTGCAAGATTTGAGTTGACTGATGACTTAAGTACAATCTCTATGACACCATGGTACCTGTGTTGACCTACAACTAAGTACAATCTCTATGACACCATGGTGCCTGTGTTGACCTACAACTAAGTACAATCTCTATGACACCATTGTGCCTGTGTTACAACTAAGTACAATCTCTATGACACCATGGTGCCTGAGTTGACCTACAACTAAGTACAATCTCTATGACACCATGATGCCTGTGTTAACCTACAACTAAGTACAATCTCTATGACACCATGGTGCCTTTGTTGACCTACAACAAAGTACAATCTCTATGACACCATGGTGCCTGTGTTGGTCTACAACTAAGTACAATCTCTATGACACCATGGTGCCTTTGTTGACCTACAACAAAGTACAATCTCTATGACACCATGGTGCCTGTGTTGGTCTACAACTAAGTACAATCTCTATGACACCATGGTGCCTTTGTTGACCTACAACTAAGTACAATCTCTATGGCACCATGGTGCCTGTGTTACAACTAAGTACAATCTCTATGATACCATGGTGAATGTGTTGACCTACAACTAAGTACAATCTCTATGGCACCATGGTGAATGTGTTGACCTACAACTAAGTACAATCTCTATGGCACCATGGTGCCTGTGTTACAACTAAGTACAATCTCTATGACACCATGGTGCATGTGTTGACCTACAACTAAGTACAATCTCTATGGCACCATGGTGAATGTGTTGACCTACAACTAAGTACAATCTCTATGGCACCATGGTGCCTGTGTTACAACTAAGTACAATCTCTATGACACCATGGTGCATGTGTTGACCTACAACTAAGTACAATCTCTATGACACCATGGTGCATGTGTTGACCTACAACTAAGTACAATCTCTATGACACCATGGTGCCTGTGTTGACCTGCATCTAAGTACAATCTCTATGACACCATGGTGCCTGTGTTGACCTACAACTTAGTGCAATCTCTATGATACCATGGTGAATGTGTTGACCTACAACTAAGTACAATCTCTATGACACCATGGTGCCTGTGTTGACCTACAACTAAGTACAATCTCTATGACACCATTGTGCCTGTGTTACAACTAAGTACAATCTCTATGACACCATGGTGCCTGAGTTGACCTACAACTAAGTACAATCTCTATGACACCATGATGCCTGTGTTAACCTACAACTAAGTACAATCTCTATGACACCATGGTGCCTTTGTTGACCTACAACAAAGTACAATCTCTATGACACCATGGTGCCTGTGTTGGTCTACAACTAAGTACAATCTCTATGACACCATGGTGCCTTTGTTGACCTACAACAAAGTACAATCTCTATGACACCATGGTGCCTGTGTTGGTCTACAACTAAGTACAATCTCTATGACACCATGGTGCCTTTGTTGACCTACAACTAAGTACAATCTCTATGGCACCATGGTGCCTGTGTTACAACTAAGTACAATCTCTATGATACCATGGTGAATGTGTTGACCTACAACTAAGTACAATCTCTATGGCACCATGGTGAATGTGTTGACCTACAACTAAGTACAATCTCTATGGCACCATGGTGCCTGTGTTACAACTAAGTACAATCTCTATGACACCATGGTGCATGTGTTGACCTACAACTAAGTACAATCTCTATGACACCATGGTGCATGTGTTGACCTACAACTAAGTACAATCTCTATGACACCATGGTGCCTGTGTTGACCTGCATCTAAGTACAATCTCTATGACACCATGGTGCCTGTGTTGACCTACAACTTAGTGCAATCTCTATGATACCATGGTGAATGTGTTGACCTACAACTAAGTACAATCTCTATGACACCATGGTACCTGTGTTGACCTACAACTAAGTACAATCTCTATGACACCATTGTGCCTGTGTTACAACTAAGTACAATCTCTATGACACCATGGTACCTGTGTTAACCTACAACTAAGTACAATCTCTATGACACCATGGTACCTGTGTTAACCTACAACTAAGTACAATCTCTATGACACCATGGTGCATGTGTTGACCTACAACTAAGTACAATCTCTATGATACCATGGTGAATGTGTTGACCTACAACTAAGTACAATCTCTATGACACCATGGTACCTGTGTTGACCTACAACTAAGTACAATCTCTATGACACCATGGTGCCTGTGTTGACCTACAACTAAGTACAATCTCTATGACACCATGGTGCCTGTGTTACAACTTAGTACAATCTCTATGACACCAGGGTACCTGTGTTGACCTACAACTAAGTACAATCTCTATGACACCATGGTGCCTGTGTTCACCTACAACTAAGTACAATCTCTATGACACCATGGTACCTGTGTTGACCTACAACTAAGTACAATCTCTATGATACCATGGTGCTTGTGTTACAACAAAGTACAATCTCTATGACACCATGGTGCCTGTGTTACAACTAAGTACAATCTCTATGACACCATGATGCCTGTGTTACAACTAAGTACAATCTCTATGACACCATGGTGCCTGTGTTACAACTAAGTACAATCTCTATGACACCATGGTGCCTGTGTTACAACAAAGTACAATCTCTATGACACCATGGTGCCTGTGTTACAACTTAGTACAATCTCTATGACACCATGGTACCTGTGTTGACCTACAACTAAGTACAATCTCTATGACACCATGGTACCTGTGTTGACCTACAACTAAGTATAATCTCTATGACACTATGGTGCATGTGTTGGTCTACAACTAAGTACAATCTCTATGACACCATGGCAGTGTTTCTTCCAGACTTTTTTCTCCGGGGGGGGGGGGGCACTTGAAATCTTCGGGGGGGGGGGGGCGGTAGACTTTCTTCGGGGGGGCGGACACTGTTAAAAGTAAATATTTTCTATATAAATTATATAAATTTCATTTCGTTCGGGGGGGGGGGGGGGGGGGGGAAGGTAAAAAAATTTCGGGGGGGGGGGGGGGGGGGGGCTTCGTCCCCCCGAAGAGATGCCTGGAAGAAACTCTGCACCATGGTGCCTGTGTTGACCTACATGTTGGCCTAGTGTTCACTACACGTATCCGTGGTAATCGTAATCGTGATACGTGTTTAAGATAGTCCATATGTGAACATAAACAGATTTACCCGGACAAAAGTACCGCTAATACTTTAGGATTACTTCACATCGCTTCTGCCCTACCACCCACCGGGGCGGGGAGGGTTGGGAAACCTTGCGCCAACGTCACGCCATTCAATGAAAGCGCGTTATTTATGGGGCCTATATAAGCACCGGTCTCACTGGTTTGATGAGACCTTCAGGCCGAGGCTCGTGATGTCTCTACTTTTGCTGGTTCATAGGCCCAGTGGCATTTATTTATTGCTTTGTTGCTGTCAGTACATTACTCTACGGCTAAATAAAATGCCTACATATATACATATATATATATATATATATATATATATATATATATATATATATATATATATATATATATATATATATATATATATATATATATATATATATATATATATATATATATGTGTGTGTGTGTGTGTGTAAATATATATGAATATTATATATTGGTGGCGTAAATATATATATATATATATATATATATATATATATATATATATATATACATGCTAGGATCAATTTATATACACGCAAAACTAAAGTATATAAATATATTTATATTAATGCTTCTAGATATATAAACATGCATCATATATATATATATATATATATATATATATATATATATATATATATATATATATATATATATATATATATATATATATATATATATATATATATACAGATGTATGTATGTGTATGTGATGTTAATTTTAAACTGTTATTCACAAGATGTGACAATACATTAGACCAGGGGTCTCCAAACTACGGCCCGCGGGACGGATGCGGCCCGCGATGTCCTCTTATCCGGCCCGCGGAGATCTTTTTGTCCACGGAAAAAACGTTTGTTGGTGATGGCTAAGGAACTTTGCCCAGAAAAATCAAAGACATGCCTGGAAGAAACTGGCCCCCGAACAGAAATTTGATACTTAATGCGGCCCTCGGGCTAAAAAGTGTGTAGACCCTTGCATTAGACTGTCGTGTTTATCAATTTATCAATGAAACAGATTGCTTGTTTCCCCTAGTGTATTGTATTTATCAATGAAACAGATTGCCCGTCTATCCCCGTATGTTGTGACATGTGGACAGAGTTTCTTCCAGGCATCTCTTCGGGGGGGCGAAGCCCCCCCGAAAAATTTTTACCGCCCCCCCGAACGAAATGAAATTTATATAATTTATATAGAAAATATATACTTTTAACAGTGTCCGCCCCCCCGAAGAAAGTTTACCGCCCCCCCGAAGATTTCAAGTGCCCCCCCGGAGAAAAAAGTCTGGAAGAAACACTGCATGTGGATAAAAAAAACAAACAACATAAACTACGTATGACGTGTAGCGAGGTAATCTGACGAGTAAACACTAGAACTGTGTTGTCATCTGACTGTACTCGAGTTAAGGGCAGGTTAAACCCCCAAATTGAAATTTAGGTGTTAGGACTTTTTTGAGTGATAAGGAAGTTGTAACTAGCATAGTATATGAAAAAAATGCAAAAAAAATCACTAAAAAATTATGGTTTTGTGAAAATATTTTCTAAAAAGTGTCATTTTTAGGGTAAAATAGCTCAAAATTAGCTCTCATTGAAATCAAAATAACACAGCTTCTGTTTGTCAGAATAACACAAATCTTTAATATAGTGTAATATACGCAATTACAAAAAAGTTGAACTAAAACAATTAGAAAATAATAAAAAATTGATTTTAGCCAAATTTTTTAAATGTGAGACCTAAAATGTTTCCAAAAAGTAGGGAGTAGACTTTTTTTTTATAAAATGAGAAGTTTCAAAGATATAGAAATTCTTTTAGCTCAACTTTACAAACAGTGTTTAGTAAACATGTGTGCAAAATTTCAGCTAAATATCTCAAGTAGTTTTTGAGTTATAATGATTTAACTGGTACAATTTTGTTGAAAAGTAACATTTTGAGAAAAACGCTAAATAGTGAAAAATATACTAAATTTGAAAAAAACGAGAAAAAGCGAAAACTATACCAAATAAGTCATTTTTAAAACCTTCCAGTTACATAAATTGCATCTGGGGCCTCTTACTCAGCAATAAGAACATCTATTTCAGTTAGTTTTTAATTTTTATGTTGCTAATTAATACAACTATATTTTTCTCACTTTTTTATTTTTGCCTTTTATCAGCCTCCTGAATTTTCCTAATTTGTACCGGCTGTTGTTAATATAATGACGTATATATCGTGACTCAGTGGCTTAGCGAGGTCCGGTGTCACCCGGTGCGGCACTTAATGGTGTTGCCCCCCCCCCCCTCCCCCAGAGGCTTAGCGACCCTTCCCGGGGAAAAACTTTCAAATTTTCGATTTGCACCCCCTCCTCAAATTTTCGATTAGCACCCTCTCAAACTTTCGATTTTCACCCCCCCCCCTCAAGTTTTTCTCTATATATTTTACTATTTTTTGCCTTGGTGTCACCCCCCATCCCCTAAACGGTATCGTGACTCTATTTAAGTGAAATATCATCTAATTTATAGTCGTAGTGTCGCTAGTTCATCTCATACATAAAGCTGCTGCAGTACCCATTGTCCATTGTAGGTAATGTGTGAAAGGAAACTGTCTTGCTTTAGAACATTGTAGGCATATGTAGGGCACCTATTTGCGTGCTTGGTCTACCAAGTTTGAATTTTTAATCTGGCGGATTCATTTCGGACAATGCGCAATTCGACTCGCCTTTCCTGAGCGACTTCCTGCATCTAGAGACCTCAAGGTCGGCACTGTGTTTAAATATAGCTCCATCGTGATGTCACAGAGACTTCCGGCATCTAGAGAAATGTCAAGGTCGGCACTGTGTTTAAATATAGCTTCATTGTGATGTCAAGGTCGGCACTGTGTTTAAATATAGCTCCATCGTGTTGTCATAGAGACTTCCTGGATCTACAGACATCAAGGTTGGCACTGTGTTTAAATATAGCTCCATCGTGATGTCAAGGTCGGCACTGTGTTTAAATATAGCTCCATCGTGTTGTCATAGAGACTTCCTGGATCTACAGACATCAAGGTTGGCACTGTGTTTAAATATAGCTCCATCGTGATGTCAAGGTCGGCACTGTGTTTAAATATAGCTCCATCGTGTTGTCATAGAGACTTCCTGGATCTACAGACATCAAGGTTGGCACTGTGTTTAAATATAGCTCCATCGTGATGTCAAGGTCGGCACTGTGTTTAAATATAGCTCCATCGTGTTGTCATAGAGACTTCCTGGATCTACAGACATCAAGGTCGGCACTGTGTTTAAATATAGCTCCATCGTGATGTCAAGGTCGGCACTGTGTTTAAATATAGCTCCATTGTGATGTCATAGAGACTTCCTGGATCTACAGACATCAAGGTCGGCACTGTGTTTAAATATAGCTCCATCGTGATGTCAAGGTCGGCACTGTGTTTAAATATAGCTCCATCGTGATGTCAAGGTCGGCACTGTGTTTAAATATAGCTCCATCGTGATGTCATAGAGACTTCCTGGATCTACAGACATCAAGGTTGGCACTGTGTTTAAATATAGCTCCATCGTGATGTCAAGGTCGGCACTGTGTTTAAATATAGCTCCATTGTGATGTCAAGGTCGGCACTGTGTTTAAATATAGCTCCATCGTGATGTCACAGAGACTTCCTGGATCTAGAGACATCAAGGTCGGCACTGTGTTTAAATATAGCTCCATCGTGATGTCAAGGTCGGCACTGTGTTTAAATATAGCTCCATCGTGATGTCAAGGTCGGCACTGTGTTTAAATATAGCTCCATTGTGATGTCACCCTACAACGCCTGTCACGACAACTGACGCCGACATTTGACACGTGACCTCAACTAATTGTCGTCTCATATATTCTAAGAAGCCAGACAGCGGATCTCCGTTTTCATTTACAACAAATAAATTGAAATACGCCCTGGCATGGTCTCTCTGTGACAAAGTCAATTATCTGCGCACTGCTTGTATCCTGCTATCGTCTATCCTACTGCATGTAAGATGTAATAGATCTACTTGGAATAGTGATGTAATTAAAAAAAACAACTTAAAGGTATATTCCATATCAGTTTTTCTCCGGGAGGCGGGGGGGGGGGGGAGGGGGGCACTTGAAATTTCCGGGGACGGACAAAAATTTCCGAGGGTGGAGGGCGGTCATCGTTAAAAGTATATATTTTCTGCCTGGAAGAAACATTGTACCAAATTCATGTATATTTCTGACATTTAGTATAAACAATCCAACCGCACACATTGCAAGTGAAAATAGACGTTTATGTTGTTTACACTTAGTTACATGCATTTTGTTTTACACTTATAAGCTACCCGCATCCATTACATATACAAGTACATTCTTTACATACACATTTTATAGAAAAATTGGCGGAATGTTCGAGAATAATATTTGACTCAACAGATTTGAAATGTTACATAATATCTTTCTTTTGACCATGCCGGTACTAAAATAAACATGAGCCCTTCAGCGCCACGTCCCACCACCAAACGACATCACCCATATCTCGAAAAAAGATTTTTAAAATTTTTTTTTTTTACAAAAGTATGAAGTTAAACATTAGTTTTCTTCTACGCTTAGTTTGTTTCTCTGTACCCACGGTAGCAAAGTTAAACTCCTCTATCTAGCACAACGCTTAACCCATTGTTCCAGAATAATGTTAAACCTGCAGAAGTGCAGATATCAGAGGGAACATCAGTAGCACTAGACAGCAGATATAAGAGGGAACGTCAGTAGCACTAGACATCAGATATCTGTTGGGAACATTAGTAGCACTAGACAGCAGATATCAGAGGGGAACATCAGTAGCACTAGACAGCAGATAACAGAGGGAACATCAGTAGCACTAGACAGCAGATATCAGAGGGGAACATCAGTAGCACTAGACAGCAGATATCAGAGGGAACATCAGTAGCACTAGACAGCAGATATCAGACGGGAACATCAGTAGCACTAGACAGCAGATATCAGACGGGAACATCAGTAGCACTAGACAGCAGATATCATAGGGGAACATTAGTAGCACTAGACAGCAGATATCATAGGGGAACATCAGTAGCACTAGACAGCAGATATCTGATGGGAACATTAGTAGCACTAGACAGCAGATATCAGAGGGAACATCAGTAGCACTAGATAGCAGATGTAAGAGGGTAACATCAGTAGCACCAGACAGCAGATATCAGACTGGGAACATCAGTAGCACTAGATAGCAGATATCAGACGGGAACATCAGTAGCACTAGACGGCTGATATAAAAGGGGAACATCAGTAGCACAAGAGAGCAGATATCAGACGGGAACATCAGTAGCACTAGACAGCAGATATAAAAGGGGAACATCAGTAGCACTAGACAGCAGATATCAGAGGGGAACATCAGTAGCACTAGACAGCAGATATCTGATGGGAACATCAGTAGCACTAGAGAGCAGATAGACGGGAACATCAGTAGCACTAAAGAGCAGATATCAGACGGGAACATCAGTAGCACTAGACAGCAGATATCATAGGGGAACATCAGTAGCACTAGACAGCAGATATCAGACGGGAACATCAGTAGCACTAGACAGCAGATATCAGATGGTAACATCAGTAGCACTAGACAGCAGATATAAAAGGGGAACATCAGTAGCACTAGACAGCAGATATCAGACGGGAACATCAGTAGCACTAGACAGCAGATATCAGATGGTAACATCAGTAGCACTAGACAGCAGATATAAAAGGGGAACATCAGTAGCACTAGACAGCAGATATCAGACGGGAACATCAGTAGCACTAGACAGCAGAGATCAGAGCTAACATCAGTAGCACTAGACAGAAGATATCAGACGGAACATCAGTAGCACTAGACAGCAGATATTAGAGGAGAACATCCTTAGCACTAGACAGCAGATATTAGAGCTAACATCAGTAGCATTAGACAGCAGATATCAGACTGGGAACATCAGTAGCACTAGACAGCAGATATCAGACTGGGAACATCAGTAGCACTAGACAGCAGATATAAGAGGGAACATCAGTAGCACTAGACAGCAGATATCAGGCGGGAACATCAGTAGCACTAGACAGCAGATATCAGACTCTGAACATCAGTAGCACTAGACAGCAGATATCAGACGGGAACATCAGTAGCACTAGACAGCAGATATAAAAGGGGAACATCAGTAGCACTAGACAGCAGATATCAGATGGGAACATCAGTAGCACTAGACAGCAGATATCAGAGAGAACATTAGTAGCACTAGAGAGCAGATATCAGACGGGAACATCAGTAGCACTAGACAGCAGATATTAGAGGAGAACATCCTTAGCACTAGACAGCAGATATTAGAGCTAACATCAGTAGCACTAGACATCAGATATCAGACTGGTAACATCAGTAGCACTAGACAGCAGATATATGACGGAACATCAGTAGCACTAGACAGCAGATATCAGACGGGAACATCAGTAGCACTAGACAGCAGATATCTGATGAGAACATCAGTAGCACTAGACAGCAGATATCAGACGGGAACATCAGTAGCACTAGATAGACAGCAGATATCAGAGGGGAACATCACTAGCACTAGATAGACAGCAGATATCAGAGGGGAACATCACTAGCACTAGATAGACAGCAGATATATGATGGGAACATTAGTAGCACTAGACAGCAGATATCATAGGGGAACATCAGTAGCACTAGACAGCAGATATCTGATGGGAACATCAGTCGCACTAGACAGACGATATCAGAAAGGAACATCAGTAGCACTAGACAGCAGATAGAGGGGAACATCAGTAGCACTAGACAGCAGATATCATAGGGGAACATCAGTAGCACTAGACAGCAGATATCATAGGGGAACATCAGTAGCACTAGACAGCAGATATCTGATGGGAACATCAATAGCACTAGACAGCAGATATCTGATGAGAACATCAGTAGCACTAGACAGCAGATATCAGACGGGAACATCAGTAGCACTAGATAGACAGCAGATATCAGAGGGGAACATCACTAGCACTAGATAGACAGCAGATATCTGATGGGAACATCAGTCGCACTAGACAGACGATATCAGAAAGGAACATCAGTAGCACTAGACAGCAGATAGAGGGAAACATCAGTAGCACTAGACAGCAGATATCAGACGGGAATATCAGTAGCACTAGACAGCAGATATCATAGGGTAACATCGGTAGCACTAGAGAGCAGATATCAGACTGGGAACATCAGTAGCACTAGACAGCAGATTTCAGACGGGAATATCAGTAGCACTAGACAGCAGATATCATAGGGTAACATCGGTAGCACTAGACAGCAGATATCAGAGGGGAACATCAGTAGTACTAGACATCAGATATCAGACGGAACATCAGTAGCACTAGACAGAAGATATTAGACGGGAACATCAGTAGCACTGGATGTACAAGTGTAAGTGCAGATAATACACTTGGAACATCAGAATTACTGAAACGCAAACAACACTTGATTTTATACGCCCCTTAAGATCAATACCCCTTTTCTGGACATTAATAACCGTGACGCCCCAAGTGAAACTATTTTTATATGCAGCTACCCGTGTTGGAAAAAAATTCCCCACCAGAATATGTGGGACAAATAAACAGAGCAACAAAAGATTCGCCCCGTACCACGTGACATGAGTCACATCCGACCGCTCCCCCGCCCCGGTGTCTCAAGTCACATAGCACACAAGCAGACCTGGCTTGACGTCTGCTGGTCGTGTGGTTTCGATGTGTGCCGCTTTAGATTTGGGATCTGATCGCTGTTGATCTGTGGCCTTGTAAAGTTAAGGTGGGAGATCTTCTCAACAAATTACCGATAGGATCAAATGATACGATAGCAGAGGAATACCTAGATATAATGGAGTCATAGCAGGTGAGAGATGACTGCAGCAATTTTTGTTTATAATCAATCGTGACTTTAAATATATATATATATATATATATAAATAAATAAATAATATATATATATAAATAAATAAATAAAATATATATATATATATATATATACATATATGAGATATATATGAGTTATATGTATATCTTTACTATACAGACATATATATATATTTATATAATTATGTGTATATAATATATATATATATATATATATATATATATATATATATATATATATATATATATATATATATATATATATATATATATATATATACCATGCATGTTTAAAACATACAGACACAGACTACCCATACAGAGTTTGTGGTTTCATAAGCTCCGCTTGTGTACCAGGCAATAGCTGGTAGCTTATTAGTTTTGTATGGCTTGTGAATTGCTTCTAAGGTTGTGTCGGGTAGTTTTTGTGTGTAGGTTGGTAGATAAGATGTCGATTAGGTTGGGTCGGGTAGTTTTTGTGTGTACGTTGGTAGATAAAATGTCGATTAGGTGGGGCCGGGTGTGAGACGGGTTGCTTAAGTGTACTGTAGTAAGGTTTGGACAGCAATTTTTTAACTAGATAAGACAAGAGTTTCTCTAAGCAAAACCTCAGTGCACGTCGTCGAACAGGGTAGAGCAACTCTCTTTCAATCTGTGCTATCGGGAGACATGATTGTTCAGCTAGAATTTCAGACCGACATTGATTGATTGAAAATAAATAATCCGAAACAGCTGTGAAATACAGGTGTGGTGGACGGTTGGGTTAAAAGAGACGGGGAATAGATTTTATAAAACTTGTAGCTTCTTCTTCTTCGTTCTTAATGTTTAGTGTTGGAAGGGATCGAGCCTTATCGAATGTATCAACCATGAGCTTTTGCCTATTCGACCACGCCTCCATCACAATTAAGGATACGTGTCAACTGGTTATGCGCCATTGAGGCCATTGACTCCGATTTCAGCCTGCTTTCCTTTTAGAATTTGCTTCCATAGCCTTTGTCCAACCAAGAACAAACTACAAGGCAGCAGTTGTTTGATTTTGGGTTCGAACTCGAGACTTTTCGGTTTAGCAGCCATGAGCTTTACCGACTCGACCACGCCGTATGGTTTTTTTAACTGCTTATTGATTATATCACGAGTATGTTTGATGTTGTACTTCTACTTAGAGAAATGTCGAAGATAGCCAACCAGCTCATCACATGATTGGCTAAATAAAGAATATGTCTGTATGTACGTCGCTTACACATAGCTTTTGTCAAATCTATCCAAGCAACCATTCCTGTTTCTAATGCACTAAACTATTCATGGACCTACCCATCATTTAATCTACAAAACGATTCATGTGCCCATTTACTTTGTTTAAAAAATAATCATGCACTAATTTACAGAACGGTGTTTAAAGGACATTACGAAATATATTAAAATTGTAAAGTGACGCGAGTACTCAGTCCCCAATAGCTGTCACTTTTCGTGAGTAAATTTTCATTTTAATGGTACAAGAGGGGGGGGGGGGGGGGTATATGACCTTCCCCCCCCCCCCAGCTCCCTCCTAGCTGGGTGACTACCTACCATTCGACCACATGGTGCATCTCCAATAATCGATACCTTTTACATATCTGTGACGTCGAAAGACATTGTTTACTTCCTTACCATGATTTTTAACCCACCTGTAGTTCATGTTTACAAAACTAATATAACAATACGGAAACACAAGTTTTAAACATAAACACTTGTTTGAGTAATGGTGTCGTAAATCTTTCTCTCTCTCTTACGTAGCATCAGAAGGATTCGAACCTACGACAATAATTGTCATTTCTGTGCAGAATTATTTCAGATTGAAGACGCGTCTAGCAGGATCCATCAGTGAATGTGGGGGCGTAGGAAGACATTTGTCTTGGCAGAAACATGGTTTAACATGTCTGACATCTGGGGCAGTGTGGAGCAAGATCAGTAACTCCTGGGCCCACCAAGCTGGTCCCACAGGATAGGGTTACGTGGGATGTTGTGATGTGTTGTGTTAGACTTTAGAGGGACATTACGCTGGCTGTCGTTTGATGTTATGTGGAGTGTTGTGGACGTCATTGAAACTTTATGCCAGACGTCAAACGGACGTGATGTTGGACGTATTTCAAACTCAGAAGCCAAAGGGACGTTTTATTGGATGCAGTTAAAATTTTATGTCAGACGAATGACAGACGTAATGTTGTACTAAATTGAATCTTAATGTCAGACTGCAGATTGACGTAATCTTGGACGTCAATCTGACGTCATGCCAGCCGTCTGAAGGAAGCTAATCTGGACGTCAATGGGACGCTTATCTTATAAAATTCACGTTCCTAACCTATCTGGTTTGACATCATCACAATACAGAAAACTCACGATACATAAAATGATCTAATAAAATTCACTGATCTTAACTGATCAGGTTGAAGTCCTCACAATACATCAGTTTTATACGTAATCTTGTTTGGCCTATAGGTCATTAATATCGTACAACACAATGTGGGAATGACAACAATGATTCATTCAATGCCCGTTAGATTCCACGTCTTAATGACTGTTGTTTTAGTGAGGTGTGGATTCCACAGCTGATTTGTTTTTGTTTTCAATTACATGTGTGCTGCATTACTGACATGGTGTGCTAGTTGATGTCATGTTTTATTTCATGTTATGTTGGCCGTTGATATCATAGTTTTACGTTTTGTTTCATGTTATGTTGGCTTGTTAATGTCATAGTTTTCAGAGGCGTAGCGAACCCTCCGTGCGCCCGGGGCGATCTTTCAGTTTGGCGCCCCCCCCCCCATATATATATATATATATATATATATATATATATATATATATATATATATATGCGTGTGTGTTTGTGTGTGCGACAGTCTGGAAAAAAAAGTAACAATTACGCTCATTGTCGTTCCCTAAAACTTCACTGGACGCCAATCAAATTCCCCTTAAGATGCCGAAACGAATAAAAAGTAGAAAATCAAAAGAGTTTAGAACAGTGGGCTCCATCGAACCCGAGAGGTTCGGTAATTCAGTCTCAGGGCTTCCGCGGAGGTCAAGACACACACCCGACTCATAGGATTCACGATCGGATTGTGTCATTGTAGACGATACAACTATTAAGGAGGGTTCGGTGATTGCGCATATGAAACTGGTGGGGTTCGGTACTCCAAAAATTTAAGAACCACTGCTTGGAGTGTATTTTGTAGAAGGTGCAAGCCTTATTTGGTCAACTTTTGGTCGTGTCTTTAGAACTATTTCGATAGGTCAATATTGCAATTTTGAATTATCAGTTAGGTTGAACAAAGTAATAATCAGTACAATATACTAATTTTCTTCTCTCTTAAAATTTTGGCAAAGAGTGTTGCTTCCCATCCACCCGCTCCGTCAGTCTCCTATTTTACTGATCGGATAGCGATACAAGAATCCGTTATATTTATTTCTCTTTAATGCAGTGATCCAGGCAAGATGTAACGCAATCAAGTAAAAGTATCTGATCTATCACGATCAAGTTGAGAGAATCGTAAGAATCGTACAAAGAACTAGTCGCGTTATTACTTAGCAAAACTGGGTATTGAAATCGTACACTAAGTGTTAATACAATTGATTTCTTTTCTAAGTGTTAAAAGAGTTATCTAGCAATCGATCCAGTACAAATCCTGCGATTTTTATTAGTGAAAAAGCGCCCCACCATTTTGGACAAAAATGTTACAGCGGATTTTAAACGCCAATAGCTTTTTTTATGTTACACAATCGTAAAATACGTTTTAGTTCAATGGGTTTCTTGATATCGGTTATTTATTCCTTAATCCGGTGTGAATTTTTTCGATTTTAGTCTTCGAAAAAGCGCCCCCCCCCCCCCCCCCCCTCCCCATCTAGGAAAGCGTTTTTTTCAGTCACTGTTTCTTAAACATATACGTTTTACAGTTACACAATCAAGGTAGAAAACAGTTCAATCAGTATGCAAAGGCTCTCAGCCGTTAAATGTCTTTACTTTGACTGTTTATAATTCAAAACTGCAGCTTAAAATGAGCTTTTAAATTTTTTTCTACCCCTTTTGGCGCCCCCTTAGGGTCGGCGCCCGGGGCGGCCGCCCTCCCGCCCTCCCCTAGCTACGCCTCTGATAGTTTTACGTTTTATTTCCTGTTATGTTGGCCGTTGATGTCATAGTTTTACGTTTTATTTCATGAATATGTTGGCTTGTTAATGTCATAGTTTTACGTTTAATTTCATGTTATGTTGGGTTGTTGATGTCATAGTTTTACGTTTTATTTCATGTTATGTTGGCTTGTTATGTTATAAATATACACTTGAATTGGGTGTTATTTAATATTCGCTTTATTTGAGGTTATGTTGGCTTGGATTGTTATTGTTATAAATATAAATTAGATATCAGGTTGGGTTGTTTTGTTTGTGTTATAAATAAACGCTTTATATCGTGGTTTTTTTTTCGTTTTATTTTATTTAAACTTTATTTTACGTTTTATTTCAGGCTTTGTTAGGTTTTTCAAGGGATAAAGCCCAATGAATGGAGTTACAATCAAGAAAAACTACTGATTCTGTTGGCCTTTTTATCCTGGAATACTGCAAGTTTGTGGTATAGCAACACGATACAATGTGCGTGGATTATTCAAACATGTTAAAAATGTGCATTTAACTGCAGGAACGTCGAAACCGTAGATTTCTCATTTGTTTGAAAATAATTCTTTGGATTGTGTTAACGTGTATTGATTTAGTACAATCAAATAACGTTTAATTATATATTTTTATTATGTATACGGCTAACCTATCGCTATAACAACATAACTTAGATTTTATGCTAAACAACTACATTGTGCAATTCTATCTCTGGTATTTTGGTGAAAATATATTGCCGATACTTGTTACAACGCTTATAGCTATTTTGTTGGATTTCAATCGTTTTATTCTATTTTGTGAAACAACTACAAAGCGAGTTAGATTTGTCGTTGTAATTTGGAGATAATGTGTTCAATGGTCAGATAAAAATTGAAGAGGGAGATAAAACTGAAGTCAAGTGTCCGCTAGAAATGGCTTCCTCCTGACGATTAGAGGTGTTACATCGATGAAAGACGCAACGACATCAAAGATGTAAGTTGTGTGTGTTTGTTTAACGATGTTTGTCTAATGGTGTTTGTCTAATGATGATTGTCTAATGGTGTTTGTCTAATGGTGTTTTTTTAATGGGGTTTGTTTTATATGAGTCGGGATTTTATAGATGGCCATGTTTTAAACCAATACTAAACACATAACATACACATGACCGATAAGAAGAAAAGACCTATACCAAGACAATTGACCGGACAGATCACCAGTCAAATTACCAGACAGACATTTAACAAGACAGAAAAACAGACATTTAGCAAGACAATTGACATGACAGAAAAACGGACATTTAGCAAGACAATTGACAAGACAGAAAAACGGACATTTACCAAGACAATTGGCCAGACAGAAAAACAGACATTTAGCAAGACAATGGACAAGACAGAAAAACAGACATTTAGCAAATAATTGACAAGACAGAAAAACAGACATTTGGCAAGACAATTGACCAAACATAAAACAGATATTTAGCAAGACAATTGACCAAACAGAAGGACAGACAATTGATCAGTCAGAGGACCAGTCAGAAGAGCAGACAGACAATTGACCAAACAGAAAAACAGACATTTAGCAAAATATTTAACCAAAAACAGACATTTAACAAGACATTTAACCAAAAACAGACATTTAACAAGACATTTAACCAGAGTGCCGACCAGTCAAATGACTCGAGTTGTAAACAAACGGACAACTCACCATCACGTAATTGACTTAACCTTTGAGGCCCTCCGTTTGTTATGATAACCTGTTTGGGCGTGATCACATTTTGATATTGATTCAACTTGGAGGTTCAGATAACAGCCGTCAAGCTGTTAAAACCCGTTAGTTTATAAAGTGTATCGCCACTACAGGTCGATACTTGCTGTTGGGGTAACTCTTATCTCATCAGTATCACATGCTAGCCCTTACCTCAACATCTCACACATGCTAGCCCATACCTAAACATCTCATCAGTATCACATACTAGCCCTTACCTAAACATCTCATCAACATCACATACTAGCGCATACCTAAACATCACATCAATATCATAAGCTAGCACATACCTAAACATCTCATCAATATCATATACTAGCCCATACCTAAACATCTCATCAATATCACATAGGCTACTAGTCCGTACCTCAACTTCTCATCAATTTCACATACTAGCCCTTACCTAAACATCTCATTAATATCACATAGGCTACTAGTCCGTACCTCAACTTCTCATCAATATCACATACTAGCCCTTACCTAAACATCTCATTAATATCTTTTAGTAAGCCATACCTAAACTTCTAGTTTTTTTTTGTGTTGTCTTATAATTTCAGCATTACCACTTGCTTTTAATTTAAGAATGTATATTTATTAATTTTTTAATGTACTCAGATCTTGGTGCATATAAAATTGGCCTAATAAAGACGGGTATTTCTCACACTCTACATTAAAATTCATATCAAATATGTACATTAAAAACGGCTTCTGATTAACAGTTATTATTTCAAGAATCTCTCCGGGGTGGATAGAGGAGGGGTTAACCCCCCCCCCCTTTTCCACCCCCTTCCCATCTTAAGTATGAACGTGTCCACCAAACACGGACGAAATTCACAAAGAATAACACAAATAAATCTATTAAACTGACAATATTTTGTTTAACGGTTATTATAGTTGCAAATTCTAATATATGCTTTCAAATAAATGTGCAGGAAAACTACCCGCTTTTCCTTTTATTAACAAACGCATCATTGTCCAAATGACTGACTGACGCTCGTCTCCTGACACCGGTAAAATTATGTTTTCGATGATGTAGCCTATAAGTTAACCTGTAACATTGAACAAGATTTAATGAAGCTGATAGCATAAGTTAACCTGTAACATTGAACAAGATTTAATGAAGCTGATAGCATAAGTTAACCTGTAACATTGAACAAGATTTAATGAAGCTGATAGCATAAGTTAACCTGTAACATTGAACAAGATTTAATGAAGCTGATAGCATAAGTTAACCTGTAACATTGAACAAGATTTAATGAAGCTGATAGCATAAGTTAACCTGTAACATTGAACAAGATTTAATGAAGCTGATAGCATAAGTTAACCTGTAACATTGAACAAGATTTAATGAAGCTGATAGCATAAGTTAACCTGTAACATTGAACAAGATTTAATGAAGCTGATAGCATAAGTTAACCTGTAACATTGAACAAGATTTAATGAAGCTGATAGCATAAGTTAACCTGTAACATTGAACAAGATTTAATGAAGCTGATAGCATAAGTTAACCTGTAACATTGAACAAGATTTAATGAAGCTGATAGCATAAGTTAACCTGTAACATTGAACAAGATTTAATGAAGCTGATAGCATAAGTTAACCTGTAACATTGAACAAGATTTAATGAAGCTGATAGCATAAGTTAACCTGTAACATTGAACAAGATTTAATGAAGCTGATAGCATAAGTTAACCTGTAACATTGAACAAGATTTAATGAAGCTGATAGCATAAGTTAACCTGTAACATTGAACAAGATTTAATGAAGCTGATAGCATAAGTTAACCTGTAACATTGAATAAGATTTAATGAAGCTGATAACATAAGTTAACCTGTAACATTGAACAAGATTTAATGAAGCTGATAGCATAAGTTAACCTGTAACATTGAACAAGATTTAATGAAGCTGATACCATAAGTTAACCTGTAACATTGAACAAGATTCAATAAAACTGATTGCATAAGTTAACCTGTAACATTGAACAAGGTTTAATAAAGGTGATAGCGTAACTTTACCTGTAGCATTGAACAAGATTCAATAAAGCTGATTGCATAACTTTACCTGTAACATTGAACAAGATTCAATAAAGCTGATAGCAATCGGATATTGAACTGGAGCATCAAATCATGGGAGTAATGTAGCCCGCGGGGATCGGTGTAACGACATATACATGCACCGTGCAGTGTAAAACATTTTAAGTGATACCTCGGTTTTCGTTGATTTTTAAGTTGACTCGGTCACGGGCTTCAAAGTTTTTTCTTTCAAATGCACTTTTTTTTTGTTTGTTTGTGTAGCAATGTGATCATGTCGAGCGAGATTCCTGGCGCCCTTACTATTTCGTCTTTGATATGTTAGTTGTATCCTACTTATGGAAACCTTAGAACCAATCCCGTGTTCTAGATGAGAAAACATTATCTGCGTGCAGTTTTCTTCTGCCGAATGTTACTGCTTTAGGCAAAAATATCACAAAATCCATGATGAGAAGAAAACAATAGGTGTTGCAATGATACCTCTATGGGAATAGATATAGTATATCGCTGTAAGATTTGGTGTTTAATGTAGCGGCCGCGGCTACCGCGGGGCTATACAATATCGTTAGTCTAAATTCTGGGATAGCGTTCGTTGTTTTGTGACTACATAAATCTGGATTTGTTTTTTATAAAATACAAGACTGCTTTTATCAGAATTGTAGTAAACATTTACATCAAATCTATATAAAAGATGCATCTGCAAAACAAGACAGCAGAAGTAAAAATATTTTTGAAAGCGCAATCCATTCAAAATAATGTGCGTAAAATCTAGACATTATTCTTTGCATAAAGGTGTTGTTGACCCCTGTTACCGTGACCTAGAGGATGTGATAGTTCACCATCTGGTAGAGGCTGTCTATCCTCTTCACTATTTTATCACCGGCAGAGACTGAAATAATAGTCAGATAGAAGCAGTTAACTACAGTTAATCTAGTAACTCTAATAATTCCCCATTAATCTAGTAACTGTAATGAATTATCATTAATATAGTAGCGCTATGATTCATCGGTTCTCCTCCCTCAACTCCTCCCCGCGATCCCACAGTTGCCCATGTTTTAAAATTGTCCCACACGGAAACTATGGCAGGTTAACTAATTAATTTAGCAACCCTAATTTATGTCTTACATTAATAGTTATAACTTTCCATTTCATGTTTGATCTCAACATACTTTAAAATAAACCCGCCGAACATCAAAACAATTTGAAAAACGATTCGTTTTTAACTCCATGAACGAAAGAAAAATCTCAAAAATTATTTATCTAATTTATCTGACGTCATTAACTTATGGGTGGGGTCTAGTGTGATGCAGTTTAAAACAAATGAGATTCAAACATCGACAAACATTGTTTCAAACAAGTCTACCTTGAGATTTTGGCCATGGTTTTTTAAAATTTGCTTTATCTGAGATTTCTTTTTAACAATTATTTAACAATTATTGTTGCTACAAGGTTAAAACAGTAGACTAAACATCAGACTAAACATCAGACTAAACATCATAATAGACATCACACTAAACCGTAGATTACACATCAGACTTTACTATAGTACTGTAGAGCAAACTGCAGATTAAACATCAGACATAAAAGAAGACTAAATAGCAGACTGGACAACAGACTAAACAACAGACTAAACAACAAACTAAACAGTAGACATAAAAGAAGACTCAACAGCAGACAAGACTATGATGTTGACGAAAGATGCAGTCAAGCGGTTACAGAGCTTAACTCAGTGATTAGTTAGAGCTTTGTGATTGGTCCTTTGATAGACACAACCTGTCATGTGTCGAGGACAAACATAATGTGATGTAGCAGGGATTAGAGAAAATAATTGTCACCCAAGGTTTTCACACGGGCAGTGAAGGTGGTTAGAGTAGAATAACGATACATGGACACACAGTGACGGTGGTTAGAGTAGCATAACGATACATGGACACACAGTGACGGTGGTTAGAGTAGCATAACGATATATGGACACACATACAGTGACGGTGGTTAGAGTAGCATAACGATACATGGACACACGGTGACGGTGGTTAGAGTAGCATAACGATACATGGACACACAGTGACGGTGGTTAGAGTAGCATAACGATACATGGACACACAGTGACGGTGGTTAGAGTAGCATAACGATACATGGACACACAGTGACGGTGGTTAGAGTAGCATAACGATACATGGACACACAGTGACGGTAGTTAGAGTAGCATAATTATGTCATAGACACACAGTGACGGTGGTTAGAGTAGCATTACGATACATGTAACACAGTGACGGTGGTTAGAGTAGCATAACGATACGTGTACACACAGTGACGGTGGTTAGAGTAGCATAACGATACATGGACACACAGTGACGGTGGTTAGAGTAGCATAACGATACATGGACACAGAGTGACGGTGGTTAGAGTAGCATAACGATACATGGACACACAGTGACGGTGGTTAGAGTAGCATAACGATACATGGATACACAGTGACGGTGGTTAGAGTAGCATAACAATACATGGACACACAGTGACGGTGGTTAGAGTAGCATAACGATACATGGACACACAGTAACGGTGGTTAGAGTAGCATAACGATACATGGACACACACACAGTGACGGTGGTTAGAGTAGCATAACGATACATGGATACACAGTGACGGTGGTTAGAGTAGCATAACAATACATGGACACACAGTGACGGTGGTTAGAGTAGCATTACGATACATGGACACACTTGGCGGTGTTCAGAGTAGCATAACAATACATGGACACACAGTGACGGTGGTTAGAGTAGCATAACGATACATGGACACACTTGGCGGTGTTTAGAGTAGCACAACGATACATGGACACACAGTGACTTATTGTTTTAAAGAAAACAAAATCAAACGCTTGGGTGGGGGGGGGGGGAGGCAGGACATTATAACTAAATCTAAACTGATGATGTCGATTCTCTAGGATGTCCCTAACTCCAAACGTAAAACAGACTGACATCATATCGTCACATAAAAAAAATGCCTTGTCTAATTTTAGCAAATTGTGCGTTGTATTTCAGAAAATGTCACTCAGCTTGCTAGGAATGTTGCAGTCGATTTTATCAAGCTTATCTTAACATTCTAATCCACGCTCTACAAAACTGTCATTTTGTTATCGGTCTATTGTCGCCCAACCGCACCCCACTCTGCAACCAAACCGGAAACAGTTTCTCTAATGACAGCTTGTGTCCCGAGATCCACCAGCACCAACCTCATAGGTTGGTGTAGCCTAGATAGCATGGAGTGGTGGTGCGAGAGCCAGTGTCATGTTAAGTGCTTTAGACGCCTCTTCTTTAAATTACAGCCACTGGTGATAACACACTTATTGCTTTCAGTGTGTTCATTTTCAAAATTTGAATTTCATAATACCACATGTGAGACATCTGTACATCCCCTATATATATTTATATATTTATATATTTATATATATATATATATATATATATATATATATATATATATATATATATATATATATATATATATTCATATATATGTGAAAACTGACACCTCCCCATGAGGAAATCATGCCTTATCCAATGACACAAACTGACCTGTTGACCTGGTGACCTTGTTCTGTCAACAATGCCCCCCCCCCCTCAACGATCAACCTAAACCAAACCTTAACACCATCATCTCTAACGACCTTGCTACCCAACACACCAGCCGTTCTTTTATCCTAACCCTAAACAAATTTCTCCAATATCAAAACCACTTTCAGTCATTAACATTTTTTTTTACTGTACCGTGTCAACTTGTATCGTCGTCTGCCGTGAGAACAGCCAACCCCTGCATGGTTGGCAGCCAACCTCTGAATGGTTGGCTGCCGACTTCTGAATAGTTGGTATTTCTCCGACTCGGTCTATGCAATCTTTGGTTCCGGATCGCTGGTTATTAAATAGCGCGAACGTCGGAATGCTTTCAGTTATGTGTATTAAACGTGATGGTATAAGAAAACTTGGAGTGTGTGGGTATGTTACTTAACAGGTGTGTAAGTGCTGGGTTAGAAGTAAATGTACAGGTGTATGATGATGTTGAGGGTAGACTTAAAACAGCTGAATTCTCGTTAATTCTCGATATTTGTAAGCTTTCACCTTGATACAATACAAAAAACACTGACCCTATCACTGTACCATGTACCTATACTCTAGACTTTATTGTGGAGTTTGGTAATCAAAACATACTATCTTAATAATTGTTAATTAATAAATTTAATAATGAGTTTCTTCACTTTTCTATTTCACTCTTCGATTGCACTTAAACATTGAAATAAAATCTTTGGCTTCACTTGTGGATACTAAAAATTGAAGAGTTCTTTTGATCAACACAACTTTAACCCTCAACTATTTATTTTATGACCAGTTGTAGGCTCGATATATTATATGGTCTGACTGTCAACGTGGTATAAAGCTAGCCTGTAGTAGATCTGTACATAGCCTGCGCGTCACTGCAGTCATATAAATGAAGCTAGCCTGTAGTAGACCTGTATATAGCCTGCCTGTCAGTGTCGGCATGCAGTCATATAAATAACTAGCCTGTAGTAGACCTGTATATAGCCTGCCTGTCAGTGCAGTCATATAAATAACTAGCCTGTAGTAGACCTGTATATAGCCTGCCTGTCAATACAGTCATATAAATAAAGCTAGCCTGTAGTAGACCTGTATATTGCCTGCCTGTCAGTGTCGGCATATAGTCATATAAATAAAGCTAGCCTGTAGTAGACCTGTATATAGCCTGCCTGTCAAAACAGTCATATAAATAAAGCTAGCCTGTAGTAGACCTGTATATAGCCTGCCTGTCAATACAGTCATGTAAATAAAGCTAGCCTGTAGTAGATCTGTATATAGCCTGCTTGTCAGTGCAGTCATATAAATAAAGCTAGCCTGTAGTAGACCTGTATATTGCCTGCCTGTCAATACAGTCATGTAAATAAAGCTAGCCTGTAGTAGATCTGTATATAGCCTGCACGTCAGTGTCAGTATGCAGTCATATAAATAAAGCTAGCCTTTAGTAGACCTGTATATAGCCTGCACGTCAGTGTCAGTATGCAGTCATATAAATAAAGCTAGCCTGTATTATACCTGTATATAGCCTGCACGTCAGTGTCAGTATGCAGTCATATAAATAAAGCTAGCCTGTACTATTTACATGATAATTGAAACACAAGAACGATCGCTCGGATCAGTTGTTTTTAGAATAATTGACACTGACTTGTTAAAAACAATTTAGCTCTATACGATATAGTTCTCTCATGTGCTCAATTCTTAAGTATGTATTGCAATCGTGGGCGTAGGTTGTCGTTAAATTCTGTGTAAGGTTTTTTAAAACGGGGGAATATTTATGGTGAATTAGACCATAATGTCTCAGAATTCATCAAATTTTTTTTTAAAACAAACAATGTATCTGAAAACATTGCGTTTCAAGTTTTAGTTGATTGATTTAAATACTTACACGTAAAATTAGATTGTTAAATTACAAGGTAACAAATTGACGAAACATTTTACTAAAAAAACATTTGGATTGAAAAACTTCACATAATATTAGATTACAAAACATTTGTGTCACAATCTAATTAACATTATTTTCACGCTCTACTTAACATGTGTGTCACACACTCTACATAACACACACACACACTCTACATAACATTTGTGTCACACTCTATATAACATTTATGTCACACACTCTACGTAACATTTGTGTCACACTCTATATAACATGTGTGTCACACACTCTACATAACACACACACACTCTACATAACATTTGTGTCACACTCTATATAACATTTATGTCACACACTCTACGTAACATTTGTGTCACACACTCTACGTAACATTTGTGTCACACTCTATATAACATTTATGTCACACACTCAACGTAACATTTGTGTCACACACTCTACGTAACATTTGTGTCACACTCTATTTAACATTTATGTCACACACTCTACGTAACATTTGTGTCACACACTCTACGTAACATTTGTGTCACACTCTATTTAACATTTATGTCATACACTCTACGTAACATTTGTGTCACACACTCTACATAACAGACGTCGAATACAACCGACGGGCTAAATTTTTGGTGTTAATTTTCGAGCAGTTTCACCCACATCCTACCGATCCACTACAAAAAGAATCCATATGTATCAATATCAAAGGTGAACTAAACAAGCTTTAAGATGTTATTCACCTGCATGTGTCTGAGAAAAGCTCTGGTTTAACCTGACAGGTTTATGTTAGACTTGACCCCGGGTGGTTTAACCTTACCTGTCTGTTCCAGAAAGACTTCAAAATTTTTTAATGCCAACTTCAGACGAGAGAACTGACAAAGCAAGGGTCTGTGTTCTAGGATAGATGTCGATCGTTTATACAATGGGTACATATTCACATGCAAACGGTTCCAATATAACGCCCCACTGTCGGATGTTTTGTTACAGTAGTGTATGTTAGCTATCTAGTTTTGATTTTTGTATGTGGCGGTGCTTCCTTATGTTTGTATTTCATGTTCCTGTCTTCATACTCAAACTGCGAGTTGTGTGAATATGTCAGTGTTCGCTTGTCTGCTCGTATGTGTCGGTCAGTGACCAGCTATCGTATGTGTCCGTCAGTGTCCAGCTATCGTATGTGTCCGTCAGTGTCCAGCTATCGTATGTGGTCAGTGTCCAGCTATCGTATGTGTCCGTCAGTGTCCAGCTATCGTATGTGTCCGTCAGTGTCTGGCTATCGTATGTGTCAGTCAGTGTCCAGCTATCGTATGTGTCAGTCAGTGTCCAGCTATCGTATGTGTCCGTCAGTGTCCAGCTATCGTATGTGGTCAGTGTCCAGCTATCGTATGTGTCCGTCAGTGTCCAGCTATCGTATGTGTCCGTCAGTGTCTGGCTATCGTATGTGGTCAGTGTCCAGCTATCGTATGTGTTGGTCAGTGTCCAGCTATCGTATGTGTTGGTCAGTGTCCATCTATCGTATGTGTTGGTCAGTGTCCAGCTAACGTATGTGTCCGTCAGTGTCTGGCTATCGTATGTGTTGGTCAGTGTCCAGCTAACGTATGTGTCCGTCAGTGTCCAGCTATCGTATGTGTCCGTCAGTGTCCAGTTATCGTATGTGTCCGTCAGTGTCCAGTTATCGTATGTGTCCGTCAGTGACCAGCTATCGTATGTGTCGGTCAGTGTCCAGCTATCGTATGTGACCGTCAGTGTCCAGCTATCGTATGTGTCCGTCAGTGTCCAGTTATCGTATGTGTCCGTCAGTGACCAGCTATCGTATGTGTCGGTCAGTGTCCAGCTATCGTATGTGGTCAGTGTCCATCTATCTAGTTGTGTGTGTCGTCTAGTGTCCAACTATCGTATGTGTCCGTCTGTGTTCAGCTATCTGCTTTACGTACTCAATGATTTCCCTGTCTAGATTGCCCCCTCCCCCCCCCCCCTTCCCCGCTGTTTCTTTCCACACCTTCATGCACAGATTAAGATATCTAACATACCATTACACGTTTTAAGTGCTATTCCCTTTACTACATACCCCCATTATGTTATATTTACACAGATCATAAACTCTCCCATACTGTGCAGCGTACTCTGCCCTAACTAGAAGGTATACCAACACTTCCACCCACACACACATACACACACACACACACACACATACACACACACTGACACCTTCTACCACACAACCTGATTTTTCAGTTCAAGCAGTATAAAATCAATCACTAGGAATGCTTCAAACATTGGCATTTGTTTTCCGTTGTGCTTGACTTGGGTAACATTCCATAAAGTTGTGGAAATGCCTGAAGTGGTCTCAAGATTTACAACTCTCTAGAACCTTCCCAAAAAAAAATCAGTACGCTTTTTTATACTAATAAGGAACTACTTACTTGATTTTACATACCTATATAGATATAAACGAAACAATTTTTTTTATCTACATCGCACATTGTGTAATTCAAGATGTCGGTAAATGATTATTACCAAACTATCACACGAAAATTAATATTTTTGTAATTGACATATTTTATCTCCTGGTTTCTTTAAAAAAAAAATATTTTCATTTTGTTTAAAAAAATGAATCACACTAAATCCAGCGAAATTTTTTTTAAAGCTCAATGAAAACATCGGTTATGTAACAAAGTCTGAGTACATCAGGCTTCAAAACTTAAACCTGCGGCGTTGCCAGGAGAGGTGTGGAGGGGGGGGGATAGAGTGGACTTTTTGTATCTTAAGGATACCTTAAAACATTTATTATCGAATCCATGTGCATTATTTCGTTGTCGTTTCTAAATGGTCCACCATAATTGACATATGAACGCTTAACATACACAGCCATACACCTTTGACAGGGGAAATTGTGGCGTGATTTTTTTCAAGGTCAAGGCCAGGCGTAAGCCGATCGGGTGGCGCGAGTATTCGTCACACTGAGAACGTCACACTGAGAACGTCACACTCAGAACGTCACACGTCGAAGCATTGTCAACCTGCGCCCATAAACTTTAACGATCAGGGAGGGATATATAGCGTCTGGGCGCTAAAGGATATAAATCGAGAAATTGTTCTCTTAATGTTTCACACGTCAGGTTCTGAAATTTGCAGCTAACTTAGTCAGGCCCCAACTTACCCCCCCCCCCCCTACTGCAACTAAAAAAACTTTTAAAAAATATAATTCCTGTGGGAACTATATTATCTTTCAATCTGTGACCTCATGAAGTAGTGAATGTTGTGGCTTGCTTGGTTGAAGGAAGTGTTTACGAGCATTTCTTTAGAAAACATGAAACACGAATCTCAACCGACTTGACTCTATCGTTTTATTGCTTTATTTTTTATGGTAAGACTCAAACCTTTGTCTAGTTAAAACATAATTAGTAAACTTTGAATATTGATATTGATGATTCGATACACTGTTATGCTGATACTGACATCGTACATGATCGCATGGCATTTTACCTACGCACGCCTGAGTCTCAGACTACAAAACCAATCAAAATATTGAGAGATCGATTGTTACGTTCTACAAGAGACTAATTAGGCGCCTGCAGACAATCGAATCACAGGTCAATCGAGTGTTTTTATATATTATGTGGACCAATTAAATGTGTTCTGACAACAAATTTAGATCTAATGAACAGAAATTGAAAATTCGGGGATTGCGGCCCTTCGGAGCATCACATGGATTTAATTGAATGTTTTAATTTTATCTCCCTTACTTCAGCTCATTAAAATTGCGCTCAGTCAAAACTTGTGTTTTCAAGTCATTTGAAGTTTTCTAGCGATTGATAGCTCGGTTTTTAAAATAGCGGATGTCGCTAATTAGTAAAATTAAAATTTGATTTGATGTCAGATTAGCTTAAAATATGCGCTACAAATGCTGTGCGCACTAAAAACACAATTTTTTTATTTTTCAGGAGAGTCACATCAAAGAGAAAAATGCAAGTCATGTCTACACACATTCATGTCAGATCTTCTAACGGCAGAACTTTGCCTGCTTGCAGTAGAACCCAGCCTACTTCCAGTAGAACTACCATCTGCCGTATGAGCGTGATTGTGCTTCTGCTGACTAGTCTCTCGTTGGTCCCAGTATCCAATGCCAGTAAGTCTGTGTGTACATCTTGTTGTCATGATCCCAGTATCCAATGCCAGTAAGTCTGTGTGTACATCTTGTTGTCATGGTCCCAGTATCCAATGCCAGTAAGTCTGTGTGTACATCTTGTTGTCATGATCCCAGTATCCAATGCCAGTAAGTCTGTGTGTACATCTTGTTGTCATGGTCCCAGTATCCAATGCCAGTAAGTCTGTGTGTACATCTTGTTGTCATGGTCCCAGTATCCAATGCCAGTAAGTCTGTGTGTACATCTTGTTGTCATGGTCCCAGTATCCAATGCCAGTAAGTCTGTGTGTACATCTTGTTGTCATGATCCCAGTATCCAATGCCAGTAAGTCTGTGTGTACATCTTGTTGTCATGGTCCCAGTATCCAATGCCAGTAAGTCTGTGTGTACATCTTGTTGTCATGGTCCCAGTATCCAATGCCAGTAAGTCTGTGTGTACATCTTGTTGTCATGATCCCAGTATCCAATGCCAGTAAGTCTGTGTGTACATCTTGTTGTCATGGTCCCAGTATCCAATGCCAGTAAGTCTGTGTGTACATCTTGTTGTCATGGTCCCAGTATCCAATGCCAGTAAGTCTGTGTGTACATCTTGTTGTCATGGTCCCAGTATCCAATGCCAGTAAGTCTGTGTGTACATCTTGTTGTCATGATCCCAGTATCCAATGCCAGTAAGTCTGTGTGTACATCTTGTTGTCATGGTCCCAGTATCCAATGCCAGTAAGTCTGTGTGTACATCTTGTTGTCATGGTCCCAGTATCCAATGCCAGTAAGTCTGTGTGTACATCTTGTTGTCATGGTCCTAGTATCCAATGCCAGTAAGTCTGTGTGTACATCTTGTTGTCATGGTCCCAGTATCCAATGCCAGTAAGTCTGTGTGTACATCTTGTTGTCATGGTCCCAGTATCCAATGCCAGTAAGTCTGTGTGTACATCTTGTTGTCATGGTCCCAGTATCCAATGCCAGTAAGTCTGTGTGTACATCTTGTTGTCTCATGGTCCCAGTATCCAATGCCAGTAAGTCTGTGTGTACATCTTGTTGTCATGGTCCCAGTATCCAATGCCAGTAAGTCTGTGTGTACATCTTGTTGTCATGGTCCCAGTATCCAATGCCAGTAAGTCTGTGTGTACATCTTGTTGTCTCATGGTCCCAGTATCCAATGCCAGTAAGTCTGTGTGTACATCTTGTTGTCTCATGGTCCCAGTATCCAATGCTAGTAAGTCTTTGTGTACATCTTGTTGTCATGGTCCCAGTATCCAATGCCAGTTAGTCTGTGTGTACATCTTGTTGTCATGGTCCCAGTATCCAATGCCAGTAAGTCTGTGTGTACATCTTGTTGTCATGGTCCCAGTATCCAATGCCAGTAAGTCTGTGTGTACATCTTGTTGTCATGGTCCTAGTATCCAATGCCAGTAAGTCTGTGTGTACATCTTGTTGTCTCATGGTCCCAGTATCCAATGCTAGTAAGTCTGTGTGTACATCTTGTTGTCATGGTCCCAGTATCCAATGCCAGTAAGTCTGTGTGTACATCTTGTTGTCATGGTCCCAGTATCCAATGCCAGTAAGTCTGTGTGTACATCTTGTTGTCATGGTCCCAGTATCCAATGCCAGTAAGTCTGTGTGTACATCTTGTTGTCATGGTCCCAGTATCCAATGCCAGTAAGTCTGTGTGTACATCTTGTTGTCATGGTCCCAGTATCCAATGCCAGTAAGTCTGTGTGTACATCTTGTTGTCATGGTCCCAGTATCCAATGCCAGTAAGTCTGTGTGTACATCTTGTTGTCATGGTCCCAGTATCCAATGCCAGTAAGTCTGTGTGTACATCTTGTTGTCATGGTCCCAGTATCCAATGCCAGTAAGTCTGTGTGTACATCTTGTTGTCATGGTCCCAGTATCCAATGCCAGTAAGTCTGTGTGTACATCTTGTTGTCTCATGGTCCCAGTATCCAATGCCAGTAAGTCTGTGTGTACATCTTGTTGTCATGGTCCCAGTATCCAATGCCAGTAAGTCTGTGTGTACATCTTGTTGTCATGGTCCCAGTAGGTCTGTGTGTACATCTTGTTGTCATGGTCCCAGTAAGTCTGTGTGTACATCTTGTTGTCATGGCCCCAGTATCCAATGCCAGTAAGTCTGTGTGTACATCTTGTTGTCATGGTCCCAGTAAGTCTGTGTGTACATCTTGTTGTCATGGCCCCAGTATCCAATGCCAGTAAGTCTGTGTGTACATCTTGTTGTCTCATGGTCCCAGTATCCAATGCCAGTAAGTCTGTGTGTACATCTTGTTGTCATGGTCCCAGTATCCAATGCCAGTAAGTCTGTGTGTACATCTTGTTGTCATGGTCCCAGTAAGTCTGTGTGTACATCTTGTTGTCATGGTCCCAGTATCCAATGCCAGTAAGTCTGTGTGTACATCTTGTTGTCATGGTCCCAGTATCCAATGCCAGTAGGTCTGTGTGTACATCTTGTTGTCATGGTCCCAGTATCCAATGCCAGTAAGTCTGTGTGTACATCTTGTTGTCATGGTCCCAGTATCCAATGCCAGTAAGTCTGTGTGTACATCTTGTTGTCATGGTCCCAGTATCCAATGCTAGTAAGTCTGTGTGTACATCTTGTTGTCTCATGGTCCCAGTATCCAATGCCAGTAAGTCTGTGTGTACATCTTGTTGTCATGGTCCCAGTATCCAATGCCAGTAAGTCTGTGTGTACATCTTGTTGTCATGGTCCCAGTATCCAATGCCAGTAAGTCTGTGTGTACATCTTGTTGTCATGGTCCTAGTATCCAATGCCAGTAAGTCTGTGTGTACATCTTGTTGTCATGGTCCCAGTATCCAATGCCAGTAAGTCTGTGTGTACATCTTGTTGTCATGGTCCCAGTATCCAATGCCAGTAAGTCTGTGTGTACATCTTGTTGTCATGGTCCCAGTATCCAATGCCAGTAAGTCTGTGTGTACATCTTGTTGTCATGGTCCCAGTATATGTACATCTTGTTGTCATGGTCCCAGTATCCAATGCCAGTAAGTCTGTGTGTACATCTTGTTGTCATGGTCCCAGTATCCAATGCCAGTAAGTCTGTGTGTACATCTTGTTGTCATGGTCCCAGTATCCAATGCCAGTAAGTCTGTGTTTACAGCTCGCCCTACACACAACGTCAGAAGATATTTAAAAAATGAAATGTCAATTATTTTCAAAGTAACTTCGATATCTTTACTTCTTTTCAAGTAATTTAAAATGTATCTCTATATTTTTACTTTATTTAAACGAATTAAAGTTAACTGCTATATTTTTACCTTTTTTCAAGCAACATACATCGGGCAGACTGAAGGGGACGTAATTGATACGACTATCCCGTTCACAGACACCTCTTCAATCTACCCTACCCCTTCCTTCACACCCGCTGTGGGTAAGTCGAGAAATCAGTCGACCGCACATAGTTAAATAGAATAATACTTAATATAGTCACACTCCTGTTATGAAAAGTACTGAGAAGTTTATAGCAGTATAAGATATATTTCGTACCAGCTGCAGGTATAAAAAGCACATTTGTAACATCTATTTATAAACCTTCTGGCAACTTTGAGTCTCTTTATTGCAGGTGTTGTAGCTAATTCAGGAGAAACCAATCTTTTCTATAGTGCAAACCTACCTAGTCTTTCACAAACATCAGCAGAAACGGCATCAAACACAGAAAATGTTTTAAGTCCTTCAGAACCATCAGTCTCTTTTACGCTATCTTCACCAACTTTTATGCTTCCCATGTTAGATACACCAACATATTCATTTACGTCAGTAGTCGCGATAGTTCAATCATTGTTCGCAATATCGGAAACATCATTACAAAGTGCTTCGTCAAGTACAATGACACCACCACAAATAAAACCACCTGACAAAAATAATATCCTATCGTCGTCATCCCTTGAGGTGACTCCAATACAACTGACATCAAAACCAATATCAATTGACTCACAAGATACCATAAAATTACAAACAGAAACACAACAACTGCCTATAATTACATCTCACATAACAACAGAACCACCACAACTACCAACAGAAACATCACAACTAGCAACAGAAACACGACTAGCAACAGGAACACCACTACTAGCAACAGAAACACAACTAGCAACAGAAACACAACAAGCAACAGAAACACCACAATTACCAACAGAAACACCACAACTAGCAACAGAAACACAACTAGCAACAGAAACACCACAATTACCAACAGAAACACAACAACTAGCAACAGAAACACCACAATTACCAACAGAAACACCACAACTATCACAACAACTTTCCCCTAGCCAGACAGTAGCGTCACCATCCACACCATCATCACCACAATCGCTGACAGCAATGAACCCACCAGAAATGTTAACATCCCCACCATCACCAGAACCACTGTTAACATTGAACCTCGTACAGTCAGCATCTTCATCCGTTACCTCAGTTCTAGAACTTTCAACCACCAAACCAGTACAACCACCATCACCATTTCTAGATGTATCCGCCGTAGTTTCACCAGACTTGATATCCCCAACAATGACACAGCAGAATCCAACTCACAACTCTGCAAGCTGGACTCTAACTTTAGCATTCGAATCATCAGTAACAGTGCACATTTCAACAGAAGACACAGCACTATTAAATAACTCATATACACTAGAGCTTTTAGAAACAGATTCACAAACAACAGTAGATGATCTAAGCACGTCTCTAACAGATTCGTCCGATAATATAGATTTACCTAACTCACTAGCAATAGATTTGTTCAGCACTCCCGAACTTGATCCGTATTTCATGGATTCAAGGTACATGAGTACTACAGAATTGTATCTACTTAGTACTACAGAAATAACTCCACAAAATACTTTGAATATAGATTACATAGATACATCGGAGATAGATCCACAATGTGCAACAGATATTGACACGCTAATATATTACATAGATACATCGGAGATAGATCCACAATGTGCAACAGACACGCCAAATTCATTTGAAACAGTGTCAGAAAGTACAACAGAAACACCAAGTTCTAATGTAAATACTGAGATGTTTTCATCACAAACAACAGCTGAATTCAATACAGAAAATGGAGGCATAACTTCCGTGTTAAGAACAACAGAGTTATCGGTCCCTTCGTTCACACAAGTACCAAATACCACACTGTCGATGACGTCTGTAGACCCCAAGACTTTGCCACACATTACAACACCAGCTCAAACATTTACAACACTAGCAACATCAGCAACTACAAAATTAAATCCAACAATTGCGTCATCAACCACAATAACTACAGGATCGACAACTACAGCACCAATCCCAACAACGACTATAACGTCAATTCAAACAAATACAACCCCAACAAAAATTACAACAACAGCTACAACAACATCGTCTAAAACAAATGAAACTTCAACAATGAGAACTCAAACTACTACAACTCAAAGAACTACAACATCAAATACAACAATTAGAACAACAGCAACTACAAATACTACAATATCAATTCCAACATCTACAACCCGAACTACAGCAATATCTCTTCCAATTTCTACATTAACAACTCTAGCTCCTACAAATCGAACAGCTACAACATCAACAGCTAGAACGCCAACTCCACCAACTAGAACATCAACTAAATCAGATGATGAAACTACCACAACTAGATCAACAACTCCAATAACTAAATCTGCAACACCCACAACTCCAAAAAGTACAACATCAATTCCAACATATTTAATTCCAACAACTGCATCAACAATTGCACCTACTATAAAATCAAATACAACAACTACAGCTCCAACAACGCCTTTAGCCACAACTCCAACTCCATTAAATTCAACACCAACAACTACTACTCAAAAAGCTACAATATTAGCTCCAACTACTGCTACATCAACTACAGCAACCCCAACATCATCATCAACAACTACAACGTCAACTCCAAGTACCAAGGCTCTTATAAATACTACATCTGTTCCAACAACTACATCATTAAAAACTACAACGTCAACTCCAAAAGCTACATCATCGATCCCAACAACAACAATTCAAACAACTACAACATCAACTAAAGCAACAACAACATCAACTAAAACAACTCTAACTACAACAACTGAAACAAAAACAACTGCAAAATCAACTACAACTACAACAGCTTTAACTACAACATCTATAAAATCAAATCCAACTACTACAACATCTACACCATCAACTCTGGTATACCCCAACCAACCCTCGACAACTTTACTCACAACACAACCTAACTCAACACCCGCACCCTCATCTATCTCAACTTTGACCTTGACCTCACCGCAACCGGAGACTCCCCGGAGCGCAGAGCCTACGAATAGCTTTCCGCCAGTAGCGTATACTGCTGGTACGTCATCCCACTTTCTTAATAGACGCTTGCCACCCCTCAACTAACCAACCCCCTATTAACATACAGCACCCTGTATCCCTATACTCACTACTAATCTATTGCGACAAAATGGTTGGGGAATGCGGGCTGAACTTCACAAAACACACATCATTTAAAAGATAGTTTTGGTCGTGTTTTAGTTTAGCCTTCAGCTTTTGGTGTAAGAATATAATCCGCTTAGGAACCTACGGCACAGAGCTTCGCATGAATCACTACCATTACATTTACCTCAGGGTTATAATGGTTTCATGAGACATTCTCTCGAAACAAATCTTATCATGACAAATGATCGCAGATAAAATATCCATGACAAATGATCGCAGATAAAATATCCATGACAAATGACCGCAGATAAAATATCCATGACAAAATATCGCAAATTTCTCAGGACAAATGTATCAGGACAAACGATATCACAGACAAATTATCGCAGACTAAATACCCGACTGTGAATAACTTACAGTATTTTTAAAGATATTAGTCAATTGAATCATTCAAATTAACATATCTTGCATGCTGATTTTCATAATTAATTAAACTAAATTAAATAACATATGACTAATTTAATTCTAATAACACTTTACTTTAAAAATATAAACATTTTTCTTAAAAGTCTAATTTTACATTAAAAATTTAAAATACTTAAATTGATGAAAGTTAATAATAGCAAATTAATATTTAATACACATGAATGAAATATTTTTTTAATGATTTGGCCATCAGTGTAAAATCATGGTAAAAAAATTTGTATATGGCCTTGGTTGGGTAATCACCATTAATACTGCTTGGCTTGCATGCACACAAGAAATATAATTGACATTGACTTGCTGTCAATCAAATAAACATGTGTTACCTAATCAATATCCTGGGATCTAGATAACTATTTAACTATCCAAGACAGTATTTGTTATTTATATTATTTTACATGATGCGGTTTTTTCTCTTTGATATATTTTGTTCTGGGATATTTTGTTATGGGATATTTTGTTATGGGATATTTTGTAATGGGATATTTTGTTATGGGATATTTTGTCCTGGGATATTTTGTCCTGGGATATTTTGTCCTGGGATATTTTGTCCTGGGATATTTTGTTCTGGGATATTTTGTCCTAGGGATATTTTGTCCTGGGATATTTTGTCCTGGGATATTTTGTCCTGGGATATTTTGTTATGGGATATTTTGTCCTGGGATATTTTGTCCTAGGGATATTTTGTCCTGGGATATTTTGTCATGGGATATTTTGTTATGGGATATTTTGTCCTGGAATATATTGTCCTGGGATATTTTGTCCTTAAGCCTTTTTGTTTCGGCTATTTGGTATGAGATCATTTGTCCTGTCACCGGTGTAACATATTTATGATATATAAGAAAAAGTATAATGTAGGTTGATGTGGATATACGGAGTCAAGTTTTTTTTTGCAATTGACATGTAGATATGTAAAAAGCTAATCTTATATATATATATATATATATATATATATATATATATATATATATATGTATGGGTATGGGTATGGGTATGGGTATGGGTATGGGTATGGGTTAGGGGTATGGGTATGGGTATGGGTATGTGTACGGGTACGGGTATGGGTATGGGTATGGGTATGAGTATGGGTATGGGTATGGGTATGGGTATGGGTATGGGTATGGGTATGGGTATGGGTTAGGGGTATGGGTATGGGTATGGGTATGGGTATGGGCATGGGCATGGGCATGGGCATGGGCATGGGTATGGGTATGGGTATTGGTATGGGTATGGGTATGGGTATTGGTATGGGTGTGGGTGTGGGTATGGGTATGGGTATGGGTATGGGCATGGGCATGTGCATGGGCATGGGTATGGGTATGGGTATGGGTATGGGTATGGGTATGGGTATGGGTATTGGTATGGGTGTGGGTGTGGGTGTGGGTGTGGGTGTGGGTATGGGTATGGGTATGGGTATGAGCAACATTACATACCAGAGCAGTGCTTACAGTGGCACTGTCATTGTATTATCAAATGATCTACCCAGACTGCCCTTCACCAACGCATGAATAGTTTGATACCAGTTTCACGTGAACAAAATATTACAATGCTTAAAACAAACAACAGCCTGAGACGAATTCACTGAAAACATTCGCTTGACCTGCCTGGCCACAGTGACCCCTGATGGTTATGTTGTCAATAGAGCATAGATTACAATTTGTCTTTGCTTCATACATTTTGAAACCATTTTTATTACACTGCGACATCTGAATGAGTAACCTGATAATGGTAGGGTATAGATTATGTTTAAATCTCACAGGATTTCAGCTTACTATACATTATGATTAAATTAATCGAAGTAGTTTTTAATATGTGAAAGTAGTAATTTAAAACACACTTGCATTATATATATATATATATATATATATATATATATATATATATATATATATATATATATATATATATATATATATATATATATAATATATATACATATATACACACACATATGTATATATATATATATATATATATATATATATATATATATATATATATATATATATATATATGTATGTGTGTGTGTGTCCCCATATCTATTCAAATCTAATTTTAAACTTTGTATTATAGTTCCGATGTTGTATTATAGACTAATACACTTATTTAATCAATTGATTGCATGCAACATCCATTTCTACTAATATAGTGTCATGTATTACTGTTATATTTTGTAGATTACATGTGTGTACTGAGAACTATGAAGTATGTACTATACTGACTTCTAACGTTATGCCATGCATGGAGTAGCTCACTGTATGTATGTTTGTCTATTTTGTGACAGCCTTGTTCTGTCAGCCTTTGGGTATGGCTAATCAAACGACGGTGATTGCTGAGATGTACTGGGACGTGATGTCAATCTCCACTGGAATTACCTTGTACTTGAATGATACAGAAATGATACAATGCAATATCACAGCAAATGGCTGCACATACACAAAATCAAATACATATTCAGTCAAGGGGTCTTCCGTAAGCATCGAATTTTTTTTTTTTAAATTTAAAATTGTATATATCTGTATTCATTTATCTTGTGTGTTTTTGTTCCTTATCGATGAAAAATTACTAAAATACTACATTGATTTTTGTTTTAATATTCTCTAGTTCGAGATATTTAATTGGAACCTCGGCTATGCGGTGAGTTTTGACGTAGGATTCCTAAGGGTTGAGACACTGAACTTCTCAGTGATGATAACTGCGGGGGGACAAGTGCAGAACGCCAGCTGCTCATCTGTCCATCAGAGTGGTAAATGAAACACGATTTTTTACATTGGCTAGTTTCATAAAAACATTAAATTTTAGGAGCTGGGAAACAAATAAAAAATATTAAATGTGTAAACTGCAATAGTGGAAATGTAGGTTAAAGTTGTACACTTTGAAAGAATTAATATAATTAAGATTAGTCTAGTTTAGTAAATAATTGAATGGCGAGACGAAATGAATAGAATACCAAAATATTCAGTAAAAAGTTGGCTGGAATTCAGGCGTAGGGTATCCGATGTGTAGCGGGAGATTTAAATCAAATTCAACGTCATACAACACACGTGACGTATTTCAGAGCCTGTTGACGAGTGTGTGACGCAGCCTGACGTGTGTGGACACGGAGGTCAGTGCCATGATGAGACGCTAGGGTTCACGTGTAACTGTAGACCCGGATACCAGGGACATACCTGCTCACAAAGTAGGTCGTGTGTTTATATCGCCTGTTTTATAGCTTGCCATGTTTTTTTTTTAATTGTTACAAAATGTTTAAAAGCAAAATTGGACCATATAATATACTTATACTCTCAATAAACACAAAGAAAGTAAACGAAACAAAAAAAAACAAGACCACAACCTGTTAGCTTGACAATTTTAATTCTTTCCCTGAAACTGTAACCCTTTCAACAGATAAAAATATATCAACTAACACAGCTTTTTTTTTTTTTTGCAATTGATGCCATTAATCAGCCCCGTCCTATTTGAGTGAAGCCCTTTTTTAAACACAAAACTAAATCGTCGTCCTATAGTCATTGTTTCTTCCAGACTTTTTTCTCCGGGGGGGCACTTGAAATTTTCGGGGGGACGGGGGGGGGGGACGGGGGATCAGTAGACTTTCTTCGGGGGGGGGGGAGGGCGGAGCCTGGAAGAAACTCTCCTTATAGTACTACTCCATTAACTAACCCCCTCCTCCACCCACCCCCACCCCCACCCCCACCCCCCCCCCCTCCCGCACGCACCATCAGCATAGTTTACTATATCAAGTGTGTGACGTATTTTTAATTTGTTATCAACAGTCTATAGAGAGCTACTTGATTACTATTGTTACTGCAACAATAAGCTGTAAAATTAAATATTACATTATTTTTACTCTATGTGTTTCCCAAAATTAAATGAAATTATACGCGTCGATTAGTTTACAAGACGCCGGTCCTAACATTGAATCATAAGGCTACGTATGTTTTGGCAAACAGTGACTTAGAGATACGGAGATCAAATTAACGCAATTTACCTTGACACAAGTAATTGAAAGCTAACCTCGGAGCTAGCTTTATTTTCTCTGACAACTTTCACACGTTGGAGTTTTGCTCATATGTGAAGGGGCGGAGGAGGGGGGGGGGGGCGGGGTGAAGTTTTTTTTAATCAATTCTTGCATAGGCCTAATACTAATGCATGGTCGCTATGTATGGTTTAAGGGCAACACAATATGTTAAAAACGCTAATGTATGTGTTAAATTAAAAGTTATGTTAGAAACAGATAGCTTTTACACTCCCCAACCTATTTCTAAATTAAAAATAGTATGTGCATTTTAAAAAAATGTAGTTATTTAGTAAATTTAGTCCATATAGTAATGCTTAGAGCAGGGGTTCCCAACCTTTTTTTACTCTAGAGCACATTCTAAAATATCGGTAGGGTGGCGGGCACCACCTATTTTAAATCGACAAACTCCTTCCAGAGGCGTAGCGACCCTTCCCGTCACCCGGGGACAAAACTTTCGATTTGCACCCCCCCCCCCTTCAAACTTTCGATTTCCATCCCCTTCAACCTTTCAATAATGTTTATGAAAAAAAATTCTGTCTCTGTCAAATAGTGAGAGGCGGACACATACGAATCGTCCGGCGGGCGCCATGGCGCCCGCGGGCACGGGGTTGGGAACCCCTGGCTTAGAGAAATACACGGTGTAATAGTGCTACATATGTTATCCTGTTCTACGCAGGCAACAACGGTGTGTACTGTGGGGTAGACCAACTGACGATACATGTTCTGTACCACGGCCTTGATGACGTGTGCTTCACGTCATCGACCCCCATCAACTGCACCATAGCCGGGCCTGCGTGGAACAGTTCTGGTGACTACTCGGCTACTCTGCTGAACTGGAAGCACGTAGACCCCGCCACCAACTTGGCTGTGGCAGTTAACGGTTCTCACTTGGATCGTCAGCTTTGCTTAACGCCTGATTCTCTACCTGGAATAAATGAGGTGAGTTGTATTTAGGACCTTCATGGGACGGTGGGGTCAAGCGAAAGGTCACTGACCTGAAAGTGTCAAGGTCAAGAATTCTCGCTCTTGAATTCTTAGCACGTCTCTGAGTCTACCCAGCTCGGATAGGTACCCAACTAAAATCGGAGAAAATAAAATCGGTAGGGCCTAGAACTGACCACATTAATTCTTCAAATGCTGAAAGGAAAGGATCAGGACAACTCTGCTTCCTCTGCTTTATTGCTTTTAGAGATTCGATAGTTATCGATTGTTGTTTAATCGCGCTATGAACTCGAGTCAGTTATGTTGTCATTGTAAGGAGATTTTTATTTTATTTTTCTTGAAAATAACCGTAATTTCCTTTTTTTAAAAGATTTAGAAACAACTGTGTATAGCAATTACTCTCTGGATTATCGCCCTTTACATTTGCAGGTTGTGTACAACATAACAAACCCAAAAGCCTCGTTTGATTTCACCTTCACCTTGACGCTGGACATCCAGTTCAACAACACACCTCCTCGGTTTAACAGTGACATGTACACAGTAGCCATCAGCAGCTACAAGAGCGTGTTGGTATATGTTAACAAATCATCAACTGTCACGTGTCTAAACAGTCCCTGTATTGAGGTCATTGACCCGGATAAAAACTCAAAACTTGGAGTCAGTTCACTAACATTATCTGTTGTCAGAAGTAAGTAGACTGCTCACTCACACACAACATTATATGTTGTTACAACTAGACTGCCCACTCACACACAACATTATCTGTCGTTACAACTAGACTGCCCACTCACACACAACATTATATGTTGTCAGAAGTAAGTAGACCGCTCACTCACACACAACATTATATGTTGTTAGAAGTAAGTAGACTGCTCACTCACACACAACATTATCTGTCGTTACAACTAGACTGCTCACTCACACACAACATTATCTGTCGTTACAACTAGACTGCCCACTCACACACAACATTATCTGTCGTTACAACTAGACTGCCCACTCACACACAACATTATATGTTGTCAGAAGTAAGTAGACCGCTCACTCACACACAACATTATCTGTCGTTACAACTAGACTGCCCACTCACACACAACATTATCTGTCGTTACAACTAGACTGCCCACTCACACACAACATTATATGTTGTCAGAAGTAAGTAGACCGCTCACTCACACACAACATTATCTGTCGTTACAACTAGACTGCCCACTCACACACAACATTATCTGTTGTTAGAAGTAAGTAGACTGCTCACTCACACACAGCATTTTCTGTCGTTAGAAGTAAGTACACTACACAAAACACCAATAGTCATTTCAAGTTGGCAAATCACACACAATATCGATGATATAGAGAGGCAAGTCTTCGACTTCTCAGGGACTTAATAAAAATACTGATAATACGTATCGAATCAATGTATTTGTATCGTCAATCCAATCCTACCCATGGCGCTAAACCTAACTCCAACCTTAAGTAGCTATGGCCCTGAACTTACCCTTACTCTAATCCTGACTAACACTAACATTGATACTGAAAGACAACAAACCATAACGGCTGATCCCATAGCAATAACCCAAGTCTTACCATAGCCCTAACCCAAGTTCTATCATAGCCCTAACCCAAGTTCTACCATAGCCCTAACCCAAGTTCTACCATAGCCCTAACCCAAGTTCTACCATAGCCCTAACCCAAGTTCTACCATAGCCCTAACCCAAGTTCTACCATAGCCCTAACCCAAGTTCTACCATAGCCCTAACCCAAGTTCTACCATAGCCCTAACCCAAGTTCTATCATAGCCCTAACCCTAATTTCTGACTATAAAACTTAACATAAGATTACAATACCACCAACAATCTGCCACACCCAGGGGCGTAGCGAGGGGGGCGGGGGTGCGGACCGCACAGGGTGACACAATTTAGGGGGGTGACACCAAGATAAAAATAGCAAAATATATAGAGAAAAATGATAATTCCACTTACAAAATCGAAAGTTTGGGGGGGGGGGTGCAAATCGAAAGTTTGAGGTGGGGGGGGGGTGCAAATCGAAATTTTGAGGGGGGGGGGGTGCAAATCGAAAATTGAAATTTTGTCGCTACGCCTCTGGGTGTGACACCATTAAGGGATGCACCGGGTGACACCCGACCTCGCTACGCCACTGGCCACACCTATTTTTGGAAGGGTTTTTTTTTTCAGACATCGGCGATACCAATTTAAATAATACTAGATCTATATCTCATTTCAGGTAACAGTGGATCATCAAAAATATTTTTTTCAAATAACAATTCTTCTGACTCCTTTGGATATTTTTCTTTCCTCAATGCTCCATCAGAGAACGAGACATTTCAACTCACTGTAAGTACATTCTCTTTAGCTGTTGGATTTGTAAGTAGATTATCTTTAACCATTGGATCTGTAAGTAGATTCTCTGTAACAATTGGATCTGTAAGTAGATTCTCTTGAAACATTGGATTGATTAAAAGACTATTTTGACAGACTTCAGACAAGATTTTGGGAAAATATCGATGTTTTAAGAAAAATTCAACTGCAATTTTGAGGGGGGGGGGGGGGGTTGTAGGCTGAGGTGTGTCGTCATTTTAAAGGGGGGGGGGGTGTCTGGCTTTTTGTGACGATGTGTGACGGAGGGGAGGGGGGAGCTAAAAATCGTCCAAAAAAGCGTGACGTCATTTATGGATGACCCCTTAGTTACTTTGTATTGATTACTGTCAACAGGCGGTGGATGGACAAAATGCCAGTGCTCAAGCGGAAGTGAAATTTGAGGTCATCTACCCGCCTGTGTGCCCTAGAGCTCTCTCTATTGACCACCTGGACATGCTGGCCAATGGGATTATAACAACACTGAACTGTACGGAGCCTGAAGTTGGAGTTTATCTAAGTGATACCAATTATAATGTATCCAGCAACATGAAAGGTTTGAGCAAGTTTTTTATTTCCTCTGAGGGGTCCACTAATCTGCCATAGAAGTTGTTTTTTTTTTACACTTGTTAGATAATAAAGGGAGGTAACAGTGGTAATAGTCCTACTACACAAAAAATATTTTAATCACATTCATTCTAAGTTACACACAAAACTAAATATAATAAGAACTGTTTATTGGAGTTAAGTGTTGAAAAGTTATGTTTTTTTTTTTAAATAATGCAGTTGTAGCTTCTTAGTAACCTCTGTTGTTTTATTTTCATTCTTATTATAGTTTGGCCTACAAATTAACAACCAAAAATATAATTTCAGCTACCCTGTCTTTAAGGCAGCTAAAAATAACCTCTCCAAATTATTCTTATTTCCCCATATATTTCAGCCTACTTTGAGGTTTCCAGCACTGGAAGTATCTATGTCATCAAACCACTAACCAGTTTAGCCATCGGCTTGTATAACTTTACAATCACCACTGTTGGCAAAATCACAGACGCCAGTGGAAGCACTATCACAACTTTTTCAGCACAAGTTCCTGTCAGCTTTAACTTAACAGGTTTGTCATGGTTAATTTAACTTAACCAGTTTGTCACTTTTAAATACGTGTACAAAAAGATTTATCAATTAAGATTTTTTGTGTGAATAATGCAATGTAGAAGAGGTTTTTATACCATTTAGGCCGAGAAATTACTAATAATATGTGAGCATCTAATTTTTAAGTATTATGTTATTGATATTTTGTTATGTTTTCAGTTTAATTTGTTTTGCATTTTAGTTTTGTATAATACTAAAAAGTGTAGAGGCATGGTTTATCATCATGTAAAATTGTTATAGGCCTATAGGATAGGAGCTGTATAGAATATAAAGATATGACACCATCATTGAATCTTCCTTAGTGTTTTTTTTTTAAAGTTTAAAGTTTTTGAAAGATGCAATAAAAGGTTAACAGTTATTTTTTTAACATAAAATATGTTCAAAATAAGATTTTGCAATTATTTCTAATTATGATGTAACAAGGAGGCTTTTTAAAAATACAATATGATTTGTATTATCTAATTTTTTAAAATTAGTTAGGTTTTTAATTTTAGGGGGGGATGGGAGGAAGGAAGATAGTTTCTAGAAATGTTATATAACAATACATTATGGGTGGTAGTAAATGGAAAGCTATGTATGAAAGTTATATATAATGGAAAGAGCTTATCAAAATGCTACACCTCAGTTTTGTGAATTCTTTATGTGCATCATCCTTTAATTACTGCCATAAGTTTTTATTTAAATTTTAGAATTAATACTTATAAATAAATTTACTTTTATTTTACTTTTGTACTATACTTCAGCCCCTACTCCCAATTGCTGGTTAACTGACCTGACCATCCCACTGATGTGGAAACCATCAGATATCTTCAAGATTAATCTGGTCTGTCAAAACTATAGCATTGACAGCCTGGCAATAAAGAGTGTTACATTCAGTGATGGGACAGTTTTCAATGCTTCAAAGCTTGAGAAATCTGGCAATGACAATTACAGCATTGATATCAATTTACTGCAGTATAAAGCAGGGACCTACAATGTGAGTCAGTTCTTAGTTCAAACCATCAAAATTTTTTTGTTAAATATGTCACTGTACCAATATAGATAGCTTCTTTATAAACTAAAAAAAAATAACATTTTAAACAGCAATTAACAGCTGTTTGTGTAAACTCAGCTGTTAATAATACAGTTAAGTTTGATAAGACACACAAAACAATTAATTCACTATGAAGTAAGGGGTCGGCATGGTCGAGTCGGTAAGGCTCATAGTTGCTAATCCGAAAAGTCTCGAGTTTGAACCCTCAGGCAGGTGAGGCTCGTTAGTTGGGGACAACCACTCTTCTAGGAGAGACAACTCCAAAATGAAACAACTGCTGCCTGTAGTTTGTTCTTGGTTGGACAAAGGCTATGGTAGCAAATCCAAAAAGAAAAGCAGGCTGAAATCGGACACAATGGCCTCAATGGCGCATAACCAGTTGACACGTACCCTTAATTGTGTTGAAGGAGATCCCTACCAACACTAAAATTAAGAAAGAATAAGAAAAAAGAAAGACTATGAAGTATCTAATAGAGTATATTAAAAAAACTGTACAAAAGGAACAATATGATATACTTGACATGGATACAACTAAATTTAAAATAATTTTTAAAATGTTAATACTTTTATTGAATTAACAGGGAAGAGAAAAATAAAAAAGAAGCAATCAAAGTCAATTTTCTGAAAATATAGCAATCAACTGAATTAAAATAGTAGCAGACTCCTGAAACTTCGTTTATAACTTTATCCATTTACCCTAATTTTTACAAAAATATTATAATTCTATTAAAACTGAATATTTTAATCTACTCTAAGTTAGATTCTTCAGGCAAGAATGATTTATTCTTTTCTTTATTAAAAATTTATATTTAAAAAAAATTTCAATATTATAAGCAAGCTTTGAAAGAGCCCAATATTTTTAAAGGATTGAGATAATTCTTATATTTAACTTTCCTTTACTTTATCTTTTTGATATGTATGAGGAGTTCATGCTTGAGATTGATTGAATGAATTTTTTATTTATTCTATAAATCACTTTCAAAATTTAAATGAGACTTGTATTTTTCAGTGTTGGGTTACTGCCACATATGGATCTGAGCCCTCAACTACAAACACAACCATTGTAGTGCCAGACTCACCCTTCCAACAGATTCATGACCCAACCATCTTAGTTTACACCAATGCCAGTGTTGGAGAGATGTTGTGGAACATCAGCAAGGAGTTGAACTTTTCACTGTCGCTTTATTTAATTGAAGTTGAAGGTGAATGATCAGCTGCATGCCCACAAACTTCTTATAAGTGATAAATGTTTTTGATGACATGAAATTTATGACAAACAAAACAATACAAACAAAACACGACATGACATAATTTTACCTTATGACTTTACAAGACACTACATAAGACTTCACACATTACTAGCAGTTTTTACAAAACTAGGATGCCAACTAGCCCTTAGAAGTTATCATGGCATTTAACTGGCCTCTCTGTCTAAAGATTGTTATGTGTGCTGTTACTTTGTAGTTATCGTGGCATTTAACTAGCCTCTCTGTCTAAAGATTGTTATGTGTGCTGTTACTTTGTAGTTATCATGGCATTTAACTAGCCTCTCTGTCTAAAGATTGTTATGTGTGCTGTTACTTTGTAGTTATCATGGCATTTAACTAGCCTCTCTGTCTAAAGATTGTTATGTGTGCTGTTACTTTGTAGTTATCGTGGCATTTAACTAGCCTCTCTGTCTAAAGTTTGTTAGGTGCGCAGTTACTTTGTAGTTATCATGGCATTTAACTAGACTCTCTGTCTAAAGATTGTTATGTGTGCTGTTACTTTGTAGTTATCGTGGCATTTAACTAGCCTCTCTGTCTAAAGATTGTTATGTGTGCTGTTACTTTGTAGTTATCATGGCATTTAACTAGACTCTCTGTCTAAAGATTGTTATGTGTGCTGTTACTTTGTAGTTATCATGGCATTTAACTGGCCTCTCTGTCTAAAGATTGTTATGTGTGCTGTTACTTTGTAGTTATTGTGGCATTTAACTAGCCTCTCTGTCTAAAGATTGTTATGTGTGCTGTTACTTTGTAGTTATCATGGCATTTAACTAGACTCTCTGTCTAAAGATTGTTATGTGTGCTGTTACTTTGTAGTTATCGTGGCATTTAACTAGCCTCTCTGTCTAAAGATTGTTATGTGTGCTGTTACTTTGTAGTTATCATGGCATTTAACTAGACTCTCTGTCTAAAGATTGTTATGTGTGCTGTTACTTTGTAGTTATCATGGCATTTAACTGGCCTCTCTGTCTAAAGATTGTTATGTGTGCTGTTACTTTGTAGTTATCGTGACATTTAACTAGCCTATCTGTCTAAAGATTGTTATGTGTGCTGTTACTTTGTAGTTATCATGGCATTTAACTAGCCTCTCTGTCTAAAGATTGTTATGTGTGCTGTTACTTTGTAGTTATCATGGCATTTAACTAGCCTCTCTGTCTAAAGATTGTTATGTGTGCTGTTACTTTGTAGTTATCATGGCATTTAACTAGCCTCTCTGTCTAAAGATTGTTATGTGTGCTGTTACTTTATATTTATCCCAGCATTGTCCACTACCAGGATATTGAGCAGGGGAAGCAACTCTCTGATTTATGACTCAGATTCTTTTTTGGATATTTATCTATGCTATAAAAAAATTATTGTCACTTAAATGCTCATTTTTATTTCATAATAATCAACTTCAAGAATATCTCATCTTTACCTATTGTTAGCTAACTTAACTCTTTTGTTCACTAAATAAACCCTATTGCATGCAGGCCTACAGTTTTTAAATAGTTTTTTTCTGTGTTTTTAAGAAGTGAATTTTTTTTTTAGCGCAATTTCCCTTGATTTATTTGCTGGATGTGAATGCCACCACTGGAATTTTCACATTGGCCGTTGATCCTAATTATTACAACATTGGAAATTATACAATGGTCTTACGTGTATGTAAATATTTGACACACAAAGTTGATTCTATACACTATTTTTTCTTGTTTAGTTAGTTCACAGATGATATTAATTTATAAAAGATGGTTATTTTAAATACATGTTTTTAAAATATTCATTTATATAATTTTTATAGCATGGCTTTTTCAAAACATGTTTTAAAGAATATTAAGTGATATAATTTATAAAGAACGAATTTTTTTAAAGATGTTTTGAAGAAAACTATTTTTGTGTGTGAAACCATGAATGCATTAATTTGAAACATGTCCACTAATTGCAAACAAACTGAACAGCATACAGCTTAGGGTTTAGAGATCTAGTTATAGTGTTTTACCTGTAGGCCTACTTATTAATTCCACTGTCAATGAAAATCTATATGTAGCACTATTTCTATCTGCAGATTATTGAGATAAACACCAGCTTATATATTGACGTTAATGTGACAGTAAGAATTGTAGATGTCAATGAGCCTCCATCTTGTATCCTGACCCACACCAACATCAGTGTCAATGATGTCAATACAGAGATAGGATACTTGAACTGCACTGATCCAGATACAACAGATGAATACAGAAATTTAGATTACTCTATTGAAGGTAATGTTGCTGTGGTCCCGTCCCAACTAATTAACTTTTTGTAATTATGTTTTTGTTTAGTCCTGGGCACATTGTACCTCATAAAACTATAGAGACATTAATTATCATAAACATTGGCTAATTTAAGTATTCAAAATTTAACAATTGTTAAACACAACTTCTATTTGTTTATTTATTTAGATTTATAATATCCCATTTGTAAACTTAGCGCTAAATTCAGTTGGTAAAAACTTATACAATGAATAAATTGTCTAACAACAGTTTATACCGTAAAACATTATCAAAATCTTTTTTTTAGTTGCTCCCTCACTACCAGTGAATATTTCAAGCACTGGGCAGATTCGTCTAGTGGGCCCTGTACCATCAGGCATCTCTACTGCATTAGTCACTGCTACAGTCACAGATGGTACATTCAGCCTTAATTTCCCCTTCCAACTGTATATTTTTGGTAAGTACAATTTCATCTTTTGGGTTTTGTTAAGCAAAATTTATTACAATTTTGAAAAAACTGTTTCTCTACTGCTTACTATAGTAAGATTGTTGGTTAAGTTTGCTAAATGAAAGAATCGATAGTTTTTTAAATTCCTGTCTTAGCTGTAGAGCGCTAAACTGTTAACCCACAAGTCTCATGCTCATATCCCGGGCTCGAGTCTGTAGGAAATCCTTGAGTCCACATCTGTGATGGACACCTGACTGACATTAGGGGAAACAAAGGCAGCTGGGCATAGTGCTCACCACACTATCTCCCTGTATACAATAGATGAACTCTTCTTCATGTTCCCCCATGTGTTTTGGGCATGAACTGGATAAGACGATGATGATGTGTACTTAATTTACTAATTTGACCTTAGCTGTTGAGTGCTACATTTTGCTAGCCAATATAGTATCTTAATGCCTATCTTGATGCCAAAGTTTCATTACTAGCCCTTACGTTATCAATTATGTGATTACGGCTTCAAAATCTCATTTTATAATAAATTCTTTTTCTACACCTACATGGTGGAAATTTTTATAATAAAACATCAAGAGTTTGAATAATGTTGGAAAGGGGCAGACACTGTTAAAAGTATATATTTTCTATATAAATTCCATTTCATTCTTGGGGGCGGTAGGAATGCCTGGTAGAAACACTGTGTTGTAGCTTTTGATTTTGAAGGCAAATATTTAAAAATTATACTTGGTTTTTTTAGGCTGTGAACTAACATACATCACACAAAGACCATTGTATTGGACAAGATCGACCAATGTTTTACTTAATCTTCACTGTGGAACATACAATAATGGCATTCTAAAGATATATTCTAACACAACATCACCCAAACAAGTGTTTAGAGTCTCTGAAGTCTACTCAAACAGCACAGATGTTCAGTTAAACCTTACACAGATGGAATATCGCCCTGACGATTACATGGTAAGTAATGATTCAATTCCTGATTAACAAGGATTGTATGGAAATTTATAAGTTGCTCTCTACCTGTCCATTCTTTTTTTTCTGTTTCTTAACTTGATTGGATGACAAAATTAACTTCTGTTATTTATTATTTTACTTTATTCATCAAATGCATTTACTAATTGCACTTTAAATTAGCGATTCATAAAAAGAAGCAAAAAAATTGCTCAACTTCAAAATGTTATTGTTTAAATGTACACTGAAATTTGTAAATATAGATCATTAATATAAATATTTACAAATATATCAATAAAGCTAAGATAAAAAAATCTGTTGTTTTCTGATACTTCCTTTTCCTATCATTAAACATTAGTTTTAAGTTACATTTTTGTTTTACCTACTGACTTTTTTCAAAATGAATATATTCTTATATACTCTTTCAATAACAATTGTTATTCTCTCATAAATAACTCATACAAATCCAAGTGTTTCATTTTTTTAAAAATAGTAATTTCATCAATTTAGACAAATCGTTTAGTTATTTTACCAATGTTTGAAAGCATAAGTTTCACAAGATAAATAAATAAACAGTTCTCCAACAGTTTTCAGTGTATGTCATCATCAATGGAGTGACAGTCAGCACCAGCTTGTTAATCCGTGTTTCTAATGAAACTACTATCATGGGTGGGAATAGAACTATCTTGCAAAATCATAATGTTACAACACCTGTATTCTATATCAGTGTGACAGTGGACAACAGTAATCCTGTGTTAATTTTTACAATTACGGGTAAGTTAATTAAAGGATACATTTTGTTTCATTGTTGCAATTATGTATCATGCTTACTTATCAAGCAAAGCTGAACTTCTGCACTGTTATTTTGGTAAAAAACTTTTAGATCTATTTTTTTAAATCATTTCACTTATGTTAAAAAACCTTTACAAGCCTTAAAACTTCTCTAATCTTCATCTAATTGTTAAGAAGGTAATGTAACAATTTAAACATGAATATAAGCCATGAATGTTGTGCAATTTAAAGGTCAGTAATTAATTTCAGGTGATCAGCATAATCTCTTCAAGATTAATCAAGATGAAAAGTCTGTGTATCTTAACAGAACATTATCAAATGATGATGTTGGAATACATGAGTTTAATATTTCGGTAAGTAGTTCCTCATCTTAAACTGAAAAATTCAGTTTTCATTTGAAGCCTTAAAGTTTAGAAAAGTATTTGAATATAAAATTTATATAGTGGTTGTGTAATTATATTTTTAAAATATATTCAGTATGGAAATTCATTAACATTGATTACACCATTTTTTAATTAATAGAATAAAAAATTATTTTCTTTTCACCAACTTATATGTTTTTAGGTGACAGACCACTCGACCAGTCTAACAGTTTGGGCAACATTTGTTGTGACTGTAGAGGATGTGAATGAGGCCCCAACTTGCACGCCTCCAAAAGTGCTGGTCCCATTATTGTCAGATGAAAACTTATTCACCCCAATAGTAGAAATCAACTGCACTGATCCTGACAGAACTGAACCCTTCAAATCTTTGAACTATATGATTTCAACAGGTCACTTTACATCTATTGGCCTTAACTGTCTTAAAAAAAGTTTCAGCGGCTCAAAGTCTTTGAATGATTGAAAATTTTAATGAAATAGGAATATATAATAATCTGAATTGTATTATTTACTATTTTATAATATAATGTTTAGAAGTTTAATATCATTGTAAAATATTGAAACTAAACCTATTGTTTTTTTTTTTTGTAAAATTCAACTTAAAATTATTTTTTTTACATCCCTCTCACAGTTCCAAGTTCCATCTTAAATATAACAGAGTACACTGGGATTGTTTTCTTGGCTGTAGAGTTGAAGTACACGAATCTATCTGACACAACCATCTATGCCACAGTTAATGTGATAAGCATCGACCTCAGTGTTTCACTCACATTCAGTCTTACCATTAGTGGTATTTATTTTATTAATCGGTTGTTTTAAATATCAAAGCTTTTATAGTTGCATAAAGATGACATTTTTATTTTTAAAATGTTGTCAATACCCTAATTAAGATATTTATTTTATTCCTTTCAGAATATTATAAAAATAACTGTTAATGCTATATATTTATTCTCTTGTAACACTTTACAAAGTGAATATACATTCTTAATCTGTAGACAAAAAACTAAATTGTTAAGTTACAAAAATACAATATGTGTATCTTTAACTCTTGTAGCTGCTTGTCAAGCTGAAAGCAGAGATGGTGTTCAATTCAATAAAACATTTGTTGGCAGGGATTTTGTTGCTAATTGTCCTGCTAATTACACTGGTGAGTAATGCATAAAAGTTCTAATCTGACTATGAAAACTCCTACAGATTATAAATATCTTCATATGATGAATGAGGTAACGGGAAAACAGTGCACAAAAAATTGCACAGGGGCATTTTTCTTTTCTTTAATCGAGCATTTATAGACCTTAACTAAGTGTGACTTCATGTACATTGTAGCATAATAAAACATATTTCCATGAAATGTGTATTAGAATCATTTGTGCATTTTTATGTTTGCCCAGTTTTCAGTTGAGCAGTTTTCCATCTGCGCATTTTAATGAATCAGACCTCAATTTTAAAAAGTTGTTAGATTTTGTAAAGAATGAAGTTTGTGTAAAAAAGTTAGAAACCCCATTTTATTAGGTGACAAAGCTTTAAATAACACTTGAACAACTATCCATGTTTAGGTTCTGTGAGGAGATATTGCAACCAGGGTGCAGTTTGGGGACAATTTGTTTTAAGCAACTGTACAAGGGCCAGTCTGTCTGAAACAATCACTGCGGTGAGCTTTCTAAATTTTAAAATCTGTTTTAATTTAAAGCTATTAATGGGTTTAAAATTTATTTAAATAATTTGATATTTATTTGAAGTTAAACAACATCTATAATGGTAAATCTGTAATATCCAATAAAAATTAGAGGAAACTTACTGTGATTAAATTTATTCAGATAAATTAATTATCTTTTAAGCTGGAGGTCAATTATAATACGCAAGAATATACAAATAGTTAAAATATATACCTCTATGAAATAAAATGTATACAATTAATTTAAAACATTTGTGAATATTTACACACTAATTTATAATAAACAGACTGTCACTTCATACAAAAAGTAATACTACAATATTTTTATCTATTGTAATGTCTTTAGGCAGGAGAATTAGCCAATGCAAGTCTAAGTGCAGAAGAAATAACACATAAAGTAGAATTAATTGTAGCTAATTTGAACACAAGTTTGGCAACTAACTCAACCCTCATATCTGGCGACATCAAAAATGTGCTTGGCATATTTAATACTATTGGAGGTGCACTCAATAAGCCAGGTGCTGTTGTTACAAAAGCTACTTTGGAGGTACTATAAACCTTTTGATAAACAATAAACATTTATTCTCTATAGGACTATTAACAGATTCTCAAAAAAAACAACAAAAAAATATTTTCTAGCTATATATCCGACATGCTTTTATTTAAATTTTAAAATAATATAATTGCCCTATTACACCTTTAGAATATTAAAATTATTCTCAGTTTTTTTATTTTAATATTTATTGTATTATTATTATTATTATTATTATTGAAATTTAATATACATGAAGTTATGGTAATTAAATTACTTGTCTGCTAATTTTTTGCTGATTTGAATATTTAGTACATCAAATACTGTATTTTTTGCAGATGTTTGTGGACATATCAAGCGCGATGGTGGAAACAAAGGGTCAGGTGTGGTCAGAGCTGCGTGATGATAATGTTGATCAAACAGCTGTCTTGCTCTACTCACTGGAAAGAATTACAGCAACAAGTCTGAGGACTTTAAGCAACATTTCGATTGTTAGAAGCTCTGTTGGTAAGATAGAAAATCAGATTCTGTAAGAAAAAGATATATATCTTAACAGAAGACTTTATGGATTTAAAATCTTTCATTGTATAATATATTTTTGTATTAGTATTATAAAATGCATTTTTATATTTTTTTTTATATTTTTATATATCTAAAATTTGTAATAGGAAAAATTAATTTAAAAGTTCTAAAATCATTTGAATGATTTCTTTGTACAACAGCCATTGCCCTCTATGCTGGAGCAGAGGAAATCAACTTTCCACAAACTTCTGACTTGTTAGAATGGAATAATCAGATATTTCTCCCTAAAGATGCTCTAAAAGGTAACAGGAGCTAGGTGTTAGTTTTTTTTTATATTTTGCTTTAAAGCTGGGAGTACTAAATGGTATCAATTAAATATTTATTTAAATTACATTGCATTTTAGGTTTGTGACTCTTATGGAAATTAAAAAAAAACAAATAATTTTTTTAGTGAGTGTCCATATTTCAAAAGAAAATGTGTTAATTCACTTTTAAAAAAATTATAATCTATACCACGTTTCTTATAAAATTATGGTGATAATTATATTGTTGTTTATGATCTGTATTTTCCACAGATAAAGTAAACTATTCTGTGATTGTGTACAAGCAACTTGCTGATAAAATTCAAATAAGTAGAGAAAACCAAAAAAAGTAAATTGAAAAACATAATTACATATGGAAACTTTTAAATCAGAATAAAACATTGTAGGTTTCTAGATTGTACTAAATGTTGCAGGGATGTAAATGAATTTCTGAATACTAATTTATTATACATATAATAATTGAAATTTCAGATTGTTCTATATTTATTATAATTATAAACTTGTGTCATTCATCTAACTACAATGTTATATTTTGTTACAGTTACAGTCAAGGACTTGAACTCTTGTCAAAGACAATGAACTCTGACATTATGTCCATCTCAATACCCAACACTAAAATAAGCAAGCCTGTTGAACTGACCTTGGCTCTCAATCAGGTAAGGCTGAAATTAATTATGTATTGCTAATGATGTACCTTTTTTCCAAAGTACATAATAGCTAAAACAAATATTAGATGCAAAATTCAAATAACTTTTTTATACTTTAGGATAATTTAACAAGCCCCTCATGTGCCTTCCTCAACACTACTATCAGGTATGTTTGTTTTATTTAATATATATGAATATATTTTTTTGTTATCTAATTCTATGAATTGTGTTAAGTGATAAAAATATGTTATTTAATTTCACACATTCAACAACCCAGAAATGATTAAACTTCTGACTTTATAGAAAATATAGCTAGTAAATTATGTGTCCTGACTTAAATTTTCAACAACACAGAAATTACTTAATCTGCTACCTAAAGTACGTAGAGCAAAGGGTTTTAAATTTATTTAGCTTCCAACTTAAACTATGAAGAAAATAGACTAACTAATAAATCATGTGATCATATTCTAATTTTAACAAAAGTGTGTAGAGTGTAGAGCATAGGGTAGTAAAGTTAATTAGCTTCCAACTTAAACCATGAAGAAAGTAGACTAATAATTAATATTTTAATTTTAACAAAAGTTTGTAGAGCATAGGGTTGTCAATTTATGTAGCTTCCAACTTAAACCAGGAAGAAAGTAGACTAATAATTAATGTGATCATATTTTAACTTTAACAAAAGTTTGTGTAGAGCATAAGGTAATAAAGTTAATTACCTTCCAACTTAAACCTTGAAGAAAGTAAACTAATAAGTCATGTGATCAAATTCTAATTTTAACCTCTAGCAACCCAGAGGTGGGGGTCTGGTCTACAGGGGGCTGCCAAGTGAAAAGTGTCACCTCTACTCATGTTGTGTGTAGCTGTGACCACCTCACAAACTTTGCTGTACTCATGAGCCCATATGCCTCTGTAAGATTCTAAATTGTATTCATTATTATTTTCTACACCATTCATTCCTTATGCTGCTGTATGATACTGTCTTCTTAGTTGTTTTTTCTCAACACTACTCTAGACAGTATATAGAAAACAAATGTGTAATAGATTGATTCTTTATTTTTAGTCTATATTATTATATTTCTGCCTGAAAACATTGTTTGACTTTTTTCATCAACTTGTTTTAGTGAAAGAAATGCTAATCTGGTAGTTCATTTTGTGATATTATTTTCCCAGCAGTTATACTCAATAAAAGTTGATAAAATAACTTTTCAGAGTGAAGACAGCCTTGCATTGAGCATCATATCAGCTATTGGGTGTGCCATTTCTTTATTTTGTCTTGTGATCACTATAATAGTCTACATTGTTGTTTGGAAGTAAGTCAAAGTTTGGTGTTTTTATATTGTTACAATTGTTAAGATTTCATAAATTGCCGCCCAGATAATTGCATGTTTTACAATTTTAATTTTAAAAATATTCTGACTATGTAGCTTTTAGACCATTTTAAGTTTTCTATTCATAAAATTAATTAACAAAAATAAATAAAAAGTTAATATTTCCCTCACATTTGCTGTCTGTCTGTAACTTTAGGTATGTGAAGAATGATAGGTCTGTACTCCATGTGAACCTTTGTGTGTGCCTTATTGCTGGATACATCATTTTCCTAGCCGGAGTAGACAGAACAGATGACCCGGTAAGTTCATTTTTCTTTCTGCTCTGTCAGTTCGCAAATTGCTTTTTTTATGTTTAGCATTCATAAACATAAATTTTGTCAAAAGAGTTATTAAATTTGATGAGTTAACAATATATATATATATATATATATATATATATATATATATATATATATATATATATATATATATATATATATATATATATATATATATATAAATATATATATATATAATTTTTTTTGACACAATATAATGTTGATATTGAAAAAAAAAATATTAAGTAGCTAGGCTTTCATTTAGTTACAATGGTGAATAAGTATCTGTAAAAAAATGCATCAAAATATAAAAGTTAACCATAAAAGATAACTAAAACTAAACCAATTCACCTCTGGTCATTATCATAATTTATTTCCATCTCTAAGGCTGGGTGCACAGTTGTGGCTGCCCTGCTCCATTTTTTCTTCTTGGCTGTGTTCTTCATCATGCTTGGGGAGGGCATTGAGATCATGAAATCTGTTATTGTGGTTTTCACATCAAGATCAATTTTGGTCTATTTGCTTGCTGTTGCTTATGGTGAGTTTTTTTTTTAAATAGACCTTGTTATAAGCCTTTCATTTAAAAACTATTCTTATGTATAGCATCACCATTCAATGATAGTTCATTTGTATTACTATCTCATCAGGGATGTGACAAAGATTAAAATGACTTACTTACTTATGGCTGCTGATTTTAAATGACTTACTGAAATGTTGATTGAAATCTTTTACAATTATTGATTGAACTTACTGCTGGTAGTTGATTAAAGTGACTTATGCCTGCTCATGTGTCTGTTTCAGGAGTTCCTGTGGTTATAGTTGCTATTTCTCTGGGAGTTACTAAAACTGAAGGATATGGAAATGAAATGAGGTATTTGAGGCTTTCAGTCTGGAAATGCTGTTATTCAAAAGGCTGTCTTAGTCTTAGTTTATAGTGTAACAGAATGTAGATAGAAGTTCACTATAAGAAAAAAACATTTTAATTTTTTTTAGTAAAGATTTAGGAAAGATAAACAATTGAAAGTTATAAACTACTTTTATCTGTCATTAGTTTGTTATCAATACTTTGTACGTCTAACAAATCTATTTCATTTGACAAGCTGTTGGTTATCTGTGGATAGTGGACTCATCTGGGCATTTATTGGACCTGTTCTTTTTGTTTTTGTTGTAAGTATCTGTTGAGCATTTACAATCTGTGTCTATTGAACCATTCTTAAAAAAAATAATACTCATAGTTTTTTTATTTTTTTTTATTTTTATTTAAATGAAATACTTTCATTTATGTTTAAACAGTAATTTTTGGATTGATTTATGAATTTTTTACAAAAGTAACTACACAAAACTTTATTAATAGAATATTTTTAAGTGATTTATGTTTCATTATTTCCACTTCCAGGCAAACCTGATAATTCTAATTGTAGTGATCCGAGCCATTCAGACATCTCAAATCATGAGAGATAAGTCAACAAAAGAGAAAGTCAAGTGAGTTTTTCTTTTCCTTACTAGTTTGTTTTTTAAATCAATAACTCCAAAGAATGTCCATTTGTAAACCTAGCATAATAAAACATCTTTCCACGAAATATGTACTAGATTTGAGTTTAAAATTTAGAAAAACTGTAGATTTATTTAGCGTTCATTTATTAGTCTTGATAACTATCTAATTTACACTCTAAAACTTGAAAAATCATAATTTTTTTGTCTAGGAATTTGATAGAATTAACTTATAAAGAAAAGCATATAAATGTTTTATATTGACATGTTGTTTCTATAGGTCTGTTGCCCGGTCCATATGTGTTCTCTCCCCTATACTGGGTATAACATGGATATTTGGGGTCCTGTCAGTTAGCAAGGAGACTGTTGTCTTCCAGTATCTGTTTGCTATTTTTAACTCTTTGCAGGTCTGATTTTATAAAACATCTGAGATTTATCTTTTTGTTATATTTAACTTTTTGCCAGTTTCAAATTCATTTCTTATTGTTAATTGACAATTTAGAAAATTTGTTTTAATTTTTGTTGCTTGCGAGTTATTTGTTTAAATTCTATAATTTACTTTTCATGTTTCAGGGTCTGTTTATCTTCATTTTCCAATGTTTTCTGCAACACCAGGTGCTTTATCTTTTTTTATTAGACAAAGATTATTAAATTTTTTTTTTATATAAGAAATGAAGGATATTGTAATTAATTAAATAGAAATTGTATTTATTTCATAAATGCCATTCTGTTTTTAAAACATTATTTTTTTCAAATGAACATGTGATAAGGTAGTTTGAAATATAAATAATATAAATCACTGTAAAGTTATAAATAATATAAATCCCTATAAAGTTATAGTGTAACAATTTAACAATGCTATTATTGTATTGTTGAATTGTATAGTCTATTTAATAAAGTGCTTTTTCTGATTCTATTTTTTATTACGTTTTTCTTCTCTTTTGTAAACAGGTAAGAGATGGAGTTAAAGCATTAAGGCGGAAATATTATGCTGTTAGCTTGGACTCAAGTCACAAGAAAAGTTCAAGCAATGTAAGAGTTTGCAATAACTTAACTTTGAAAATATTTATCCATCTGTTGTATTTGTCTTTTTCTCTATTTGCATTTGTTTAAATATACATAATAGAAAATAGTAAATTGTTATTAATTAAAACAGACAAACACATAATTGATCTATACATTCATTTAGCATAGGCGAGAATTTCTATGACTTGTGTTGTTTATTTCTCAAATATATACTGTTTAGCCAATGTTTTTGTAATAATTTATTTTAAATACAAGTTTTCTATTTCCTCAACACTGAATTATAAAAATATAGTCAATGATATAGAAATAAGCAACAAAACTTAAAGTTTAACTTTACAAAATATTTTATTTTCAGACTAACAGATATTCTGAATCAAATTCTAATACTGCTTCACAAAGCAAAAATGGTAAGTATTAAACTTAACTTACTTTGGTATTTTATCTAACTAAAATGAATTAGATATAAAAATATATTGTATTAGGTATGAATATATTATAGATTCTAAACATGTAAACAATCTATGCAGGCCTACATTGATTTTTAACAAAGATATTTCATGTATTAAAAAAAAATTAAATTGGATCACTGTTGATATTTAAAATTACATACATTTTAAGAGGTATTCAGTTATTATAAGACTTACAGTAAATTAGTACAGAGCATTGAAAAAAATGATTCTCAGTTTAAAAATTGTTTGTGCTGTAAATTAAAAAAAGAAACCATTTCTCTAGTCTCATCAGGCTCAACACAAAGTACCTACGAAGTCGGCTCTCCTGTCACTGACCATAAGCCCAACTTTAATCAGATAAAAAACCCAGCGTTTCATGAAACACTTGAAACCAAACGATCCAACAAAAGTGCCAGGAGCAGCTCAGAGAAGAGCGAGAGAAGTGCAAGCAGCAATGACAGTCGCAGACCTTTTGACAAGTTTGATGAAAGTCATGAGGATCATTTTATTTATCTGAGAGGAGGGAGCTACTATGGCGACATAAATCCTAACTTTGTTCAGATTCCAGGTTATTCTATAGAGAACAATAAAGTGAATCATGATGTGAGTAGCATTAATTCTTTCCATGTTTCTTATAATCAGTCAGTAACAACTATTTTTTTTTAGTTAGTTAAAAATACAAAAGCAAAAAGTGTTCTGATTAACATTGGTATAATATATTGACTAAGTAAGAAAGTATCATGACCAATTCTGTTGCCATGGTTTTATTTTAGCAAATTGACGCGGACCAAAATCAAGACAAATTTGGATCTACAAAAAAAGAAGCATGGCACCTTGTCTCAAGAAAAAGAAAAAGTGGACAAGAAGAAAATCCTGAAGTAAATTTTGTCATTTTAGATATACTAGAACATACATAGATATTATTTTTACAAGCTAATTTTTTTTTAAAAACAAGACTATCACCTTTTTCCTCTAGATATATCAGAATTTAAAAAGTAGAATTTAAAAAGTATTTGAACTTATTAATGTTTTTTTGCTTTTTAGATTGAGAAAGAACGGCTAAAGCAAATCTATGGGAAAGTTAATGCCATCAATGGACTGCAAAATAATGAAGTAAGTAAACTAATATGGAATTTCTGAAAATTACCAACCTATTTGATTATTAGTTTTATGGAAAAAAAAACTCTGGGGTTGCACAGTCAAATGCTAGGGTCCAGAGTACTGACTTAGGACTGCAGAATGTCCTTAAGTCTAGGTCCTGACTGACGTTAGGGAAATAAAGAAAAAAAGGCACCTGGCCTAAATCTGACCATGCCATCTCTTCATATGCCGGGTCAAGAAACATGAAATCTACTTCATCTGCCCTATGGATAGGTAACTCTGAAAGGGGAGTTTAAGTTTTTGTTTATTAAAAAAAAAAACTAAATTATTGCTTATTATATTATTATTATAGGGGATAAAAACAAACCATAATTTAAACAAACTGTTAATACATTGACTGATTATATCTCCATTTATGGAGTAGGCCATCAGCTATTTCTAGAACACTAGAACACTAGGTCTACACTATTTGATCTGGGAAGCTATTTATAATTTCTAAATAAGACTTTACATAAATGTTCTCTTTTCCAAGTAAATAAGTTTTATTAAAGCTTCTGACCTAAAATCTGTTCTCAGAACCTAACAGCCAATCAGATAAAAGCGAGAGAACGCTGGAAAAAAGTTCAGAACTTCACCAAATCCCCTGAAAGGGCATTCACAAAAGCTGAGCTGTTTGGTGCCCGCATGGCAAACACTGAAGACTTTACACTCTCTCCAAACGGAAGCGTAAGCAGCAGCAGTAAAAAAAGTTCAAAAACAAGCAAACGGCCAAACCTCACTCCCCTGATTATTCCAAGGCCCATGACTTTTCCTCTGCCTGAGCCAGATTATCATTCCAGTATTTAATATTTACACTTGTCAGTTTTCTGACTGGGTTATTAATCAATGTAAATTTTAATTTTGTTTTTAATTATTTACCAAGAAATCTTAAAGAGCCATAGATCTATTCATTTTTAAAAATCACTGCCTGCCTATGAATTTCTTAAAATTTATAACTAATTATAAAAAAATGCAGTCATATTTATCATGTATTTTACTAGGGATTTTCAAAGTAAATTTAAGCTAATTTTTCTCTATTATTTCTGTCACTTATGACCTATTGTGATCTTAAAGAAATATTGAAAAAAATTTAAGTTGAAAATTTTTTTTTTAAGTTAAAATAGATTGATTTTAAAGGATTAATTTTTTTTTTAATTATTTAGGATGGTATTTTTTGTGTTCTTAACTTTTTGATAAAAGTGAAACAAGTTTTTGATTGAAATCGCAACCACTAGTAAAAATGACACATTGCTTTAAACAAAGTTTACTGTTGTCTTTCTGATGATAACAAAGTTGTTGAAAATATGCAATACTGTACAGTGATTTGGTCTTATCTCATGGTGTGCATTATTAGAACTGTTGTAGATCATCATCTATTTCTTGTTTATAGAAAGCCAATAGTCATCTGGCTGTAGTATACATTGGTAACTTAAGTGCATCTTTTTTGGACAGAATATATTTATAATAATATGTCCCATTGTTTATTATAGAACTGAAATATTGTTGGCACTACTTTATAAGAATTATCACATAGACTACGTTTTAGGCATTATGTCCTATTTTTAACTTTAATTACTTTAAACTTCATAACCTTAAAGAGACTACATAGACTAGTATTTTTAGTCATGATAAATAATGCACAATTTGTAACTATTAATGGTCATTAAGTGATGTTACTGTAAATTTGCTACTTAAATGTTTTTTTCTTCAGTATTGAATGTACTATAAAGTATTGATAGTGTTGCTGCTGTCTTTATTGTTGGATTTTGTAAGGAAGATATATTGACCAATTAAATGTTTTCTGTGATATGTTTTGTATCCTGCTGTGGACTTTATTTGCGATGGATGTTTAATTCATGTCTAAAGGGACACAACTAAAATAATCTTTACATTGATCAAATATATCAACTCAAGACACTTTTTTCTTGTAATGTTGTTCCCTTAAAAAAATTTTTTAAATTGAATTCAGGTAATGTTATGGAAACTTAAAATGAATTTATTGTTAAATAAGCATTTATTAAGCATATGCGATCAAATAATAATATATTTTTTTACGGTCACATTGATGAACTCTGTTTTTTTTTTTATAATAATAGCTTAATTTCTGTAAAATAAAACCCAAATTGTCAACAACTTTTAAATTTAAAATACATATCGAAATGTCTCTATATTTAATTCAGTATTGGTAATTTAATAAAGTTTTGTAATTTTGCTTTCATGTACAATGTGGGTTTTTAAGTTTTGTAAATACATATACTATTTTTACCAGTAATCAAAGTTAATTTTTTCTGCTTTTGTAAAAACAAAAAGATTTCCTTTTTCTTCATTTAAAAAATTCTTTGTACAGTTGTTGGCATTCATCAATCTAAATAAACATGAAAGTGGAAATAAATAAAGTATTGTTATGATGATAAATCCTTTAGTTGTTGTTAATTAAAACATTTTAAAATATATTAAAAGTTGTTTTTATTTACATTCTTCTAAATGGATTATATAGGGAATATTGTTATTGAGGAAAAAAATAGAAATGAGACATCGACAAAATTTGATGTTTTACACCTTCCTGAAAAGTAGCACGCTTTTGCAGTGTATTACGTATAACTGCCAGTATAAAAATAAAGGACTCATATAACATAAAATAATACGAGAAAATTTAGGTGAGTTCACTCCCGCTTTTAATTTTTTTCTTATATTTGAAATCTGGCTTTGAATTTACCCTACATAATGGTAACTTATCCATGAAACATGAGAATGGTGCTTTAGATGGAGAACAGTCCCAACATTGTCATATGCCCAGATGGGACCCAGGCAGGTTTTGAAGGGGAAGAAGTAATTAAGAAAAATAAAATACAACCAGTGAAGTACACCATACAGTTAAGTGGCTCTGTTTGGGGTACTATTAAAATAAAGTCCAACTCGGTACCTGTGGAGGCGGGATCTGGTCTTGCTAGTAAGGATTTGGGTCAAATAGTCACACTTTTATTTTTTTTTAAAATGTAGGCCTAATTTATTTAGCTGAATGTTAATGGGTTTGTTTTCCATGCGTATGGATGCAAGGGCGTCGCGGCACCTTATGGTGTCACCTCCGCCCCCCCCCCCTCCACTCCCCGCGAAAAAATCATACATATATATATAAGGTTTACAAAGGCATTTAAATATTTGCAATTGGTGTCACCCCCTCCCATTTTGCCTAATGGCGACAATTTGTTCGTAATTTACATTAATCCAACAATTAATTCACGTAGAAAAAAACATGTTTTTCATCCTAAATTATTAGATTTTGGTGTCACCTTCTTCCCGGAATTTCATTGACCTATCATGTATTCAAAATACTCAATAAAAGCTTTTTTCCTCTGTAAACTTTGTTGTTGGTGTTAGTCTCCAGCCCCCCCCCCTCCCCCCCCCCCCTTGCACTCGGGGTGATAATTTTTAAAGTGGGCACAGTTAGTAGTAAAGATGTTTATCTATGGTCAGCTATTAATATAGGTGGATTTAATCTAATTAATCATTAACTGAACTGGCAAGAAGCTCATTTCTTCTATATATTTTGCAATTTTTCGCCATGGTGCCACCCCTCTAAAGGCTCGTCCATAAATAACTTCTTATTTTGGTGACGATGTATGATGTATAATCGACGTTTTAAAAAAAAGTAGAATAGCAATTTTGAGTGATAATTGAAGGCTTAGATATGAAATCAATTTAGGGGGTGGGGATTTGACTTTTGTGAAAATGTGTGAGTGGTAAGGGAGGTAAGAATCGTCAAAAAACAAATCATTACGTCATCTATGGATAAACGCTTAAGGGTGTAAAAATCGTCTAAAAAACGTAATGTCATTTATAGACTTTTTAAAAGAAAAATTATTTTAAAATGTCGCAAACTCTATGAGGTCTAACAGCGATTTGTTAAAAAACCAAACAAACACCAGCGCCGTGCGATAAGGCCAATGCCTTCCTAAATTAATTGAAATTAGTGTTCGTTAAAAACATTCACTGGACACAGTTTAATGAAATAAAAGCGTTTATATCAAGTGCTTCTAAAAGCTTGCACAAAGTTTACGTGTCCATCGAATTAATTTAAAATAAATTTGATGGGAAAATACACTCAAATGTTAATAATTGTCCTTGATGTTATTTTGTTAACATTAAATAAAGATTAATCGCATGCATTTCCTGCTAACAAGAGGTGCAGATTTTAGCTGTCAATAAGTTCGTTGACCCCAAAACTCCGTTTGTTGCACAATAGAAACAACGATGTTTACACAGAAAAATTTATAACGCTTTTTACCATAAATATATCTATGTTTATATAACCTACCCTGTAGCCAGTAAATTTGTGTTCTTTATTGTCAGGACATTGTATTACCCCCCCCCTCCCACTAAACGACTACATAGACACGCCACTATGAACCTATCACGGCACCAGTGTAAAAATCAATCAAACACTTGAACAAAGTCTCGCTATTATTTGCTGTTGGCAGATCACATGCGATCTATTAACTCGATGACGTCATTTTAATTTAGTTATAAATTTAAATAATTAAATTAAAACGGTTAGCGTCGTTATTTTTTTTTAAAACGGTTGGCGTCGTTAATTTATTTTTAAACGGTTAAATGTCACATTGTCGCGTGTAAGAGGTCGTTAAAACTGTAAGATGTTAAAACTGTTGTGATGACGTGCTACCCTGTGTGTCGGTGAGGGGGATGGGTTAAAAATTTAACGAAGCATTTATTTTGAGTTTCTTAAAAATAAAGTAAGACCAGAAATATGTACATTTTTACAAGCTTTTATTTAACTCACTTCCTCTGTCTGTCTGTCTAGACGGAAACGCAGGAGTGAAAATTCGGACAGTTCTACTTGACCGATACGATTCACAGTTGGCACGTGGGTCAAGACATGAAGACAATGCAATCTTAATCTAAATTTGACTTAATTGGATGCCTAATTGATTTTTAATGAATTAATTAAAATTTGGACCGAATTAGTAGGCATGTCTAGCCAACCACACCACACGCGTCATCACCTTCAATAGCTGCGCTATCACGTAATGGCTGCGTTCAAAAACCATTGCGCGCCTACTGAACGTGATGTTCAGTAGGCGCGCAATGGTTTTTAGTCATGTAACTCTATTGTAAATAAAACATGTAAAGTACTGAAAAAAAAATTCATAAAAAACGTTTTAATAACAAGCTTTTATGTAACAATGCACTAAAAAGTAGAAAATAAATTATAGACTGCTATTTAAATAACTATAAAGAAAAGCGTGGGTGTCTTCCTTAACATTAGTAAAGGTATCCAATAGATACTAAAGTGACCCACGCTTTTCTTTATAGTTATTTAAATAGTAGTCTATAATTTATTTTCTACTTTTTAGTGCATTGTTACATAAAAGCTTGTTATTAAAACGTTTTTTATGAATTTTTTTTTTACAAGCTTTTATTTAACTCACTTCCTCGTCGGTCTGTCTGTCTAGACGGAAACGCAGGAGTGAAAATTCGGACAGTTCTACTTGACCGATACGATTCACACTTGGCACGTGGGTCAAGACATGAAGACAATGCAATCTGAAACTAAATTTGATTTAATTTGATGCCTAATTAATTTTTAATGAATTAATAAAAATTTGGACCGAATTAGTAGGTATGTCTAGCCAACCACACCACACGCGTCATCACCTTCAATAGCTGCGCCATCACGTAATGGCTGCGTTCAAAAACCATTGCGCGCCTACTGAACGTGATGTTCAGTAGGCGCGCAATGGTTTTTAGTCATGTAACTCTATTGTAAACAAAACATGTAAAGTACTGAAAAAAAATTCATAAAAAACGTTTTAATAACAAGCTTTTATGTAATGATGCACTAAAAAGTAGAAAATAAATTATACACTACTATTTAAATTACTATAAAGAAAAGCGTGGGTGTCTTCCTTAACATTAGTAAAGGTATCCAATAGATACTAAAGTGACCCACGATTTTCTTTATAGTAATTTAAATAGTAGTGTATAATTTATTTTCTACTTTTTAGTGCATCATTACATAAAAGCTTGTTATTAAAACGTTTTTTATGAATTTTTTTACAAGCTTTTATTTAACTCACTTCCTCTGTCGTCAGTCTAGACGGAAACGCAGGAGTGAAAATTCGGACAGTTCTACTTGACCGATACGATTCAAAGTTAGCACGTGGGTCAAGACATGAAGACAATGCAATCTGAAACTAAATTTGACTTAATTGGATGCCTAATTAATTTTTTATGAATTAATTAAAATTTGGACCGAATTAGTAGGCATGTCTAGCCAACCACACCACACGCGTCATCACCTTCAATAGCTGCGCCATCATGTAATGGCTGCGTTCAAAAACCATTGCGCGCCTACTGAACGTGATGTTCAGTAGGCGCGCAATGGTTTTTAGTCATGTAACTCTATTGTAAATAAAACATGTAAAGTACTGAAAAAAAAAAATTCATAAAAAACGTTTTAATAACAAGCTTTTATGTAATGATGCACTAAAAAGTAGAATAACAAAATATTGCTATTTCAGTTACAACGCCTGCTTCCACCCCCCCTACACGTGCCATCGTCTCGGTATTTGTGTGTGTGTCGTTTGTATGGTCGAATAATGGTCCTTGTTGTGTTTATGAAAGCTAGCGGTCTGACCTTTCGGGTCAAGGGTCAAAGCCGTCCCGCGTCTACCTGCTCAAGCCAAGAGAGTGGTCTGCCACGAAAGCCTTATTTTTGTAGGGCCTAGTGGTAGAAGCGGTTACACGTCTGACTTGATGCATGGAAGGCGATGGCGATAGGTGCCGTGTGGAATGGTAGGTTCGAAACCCGTTGGTGTCTGACTGCTTGTCTTTACTTGGACTATTTTCTGTACCTTTGTCTACCCTTGGCGTTGAAATATCACTCTCTGTTAATATTGCTATTTCAGTTACAACGCCTGCTTCCACCCCCCCCCCCTACTCCGTCAGGTCTTGGACGTATGGCGTAATCTCAGCAAGTGACCATTTCTTTTTTTGCTTCAAACAGTAATTCAAATCTCTCACTGACCTCTTCAGGCAAGTTGTCCACACTGTACCAGATGACCTAGGGCCGCACCTCTCTGTCACCATTATCTAGTATTTAAAGCTCAATTCTGTATGTAAAAATAAGTTTGTCGTGGATACTTCCATGGATTTAAGTGTTAGATTATTATAGTACTCACGGTCTAAATTTATGAGTTAAAAAAATTAATACTGAAAGTGTTAGGAAATACTTTTCATTTTTCAAACTGATAGTAATAATTGTCGGCATGTTCATTAAACACAATTGCAAAAAATATCATCTTTTACAAAAATTCTAATTATGTCTGAAAATTATTTATATTTAGTCCTTTAGCACTTACTTCCCTTTGATAAATTAGGAAAACACAATTACTTCCCTTTATAAAACATTGCATTAGTGGAAAAGAATTTACTTTTTATTACTTTTTTTTGGTGTTGGGAAAAAAAATAATTACATAATTAGCGGGGATTGATCAAGTGCAAATGTTGTAGGTATTTTACGGATAAGCTTTGAGTATTATAATTGTTCATTTGGTTTGGTTTGGCACCTACGTTCGTTTAAGGGAGTGCAAAAGACTATGAATAAGTTGGGGTAATATAGTCGTTTATTAAGCTGAAACAGGCAATTCTGCCCCGGGCTAGACTGTGAGCACTTTGCGTTTATGTTCGCGTTTGTGTTTTCTTTGTGTTTAGGTTGGGTTTGCGTTAGTGATTACGTTTTGATTTGGTTCGTTTTTGTTCTTTCTTTTTTCGTTTTCGTTTGTGTTTTTTTCTTTGGGTTTGTGTTCGTATTTGTGTTTGTAGTTGGTTTTGCGTTTGGATTTGGTTTGTTTTCGTTTGTTTTTTCGTTTGTGTTTTTTTCTTTGTGTTTGTGTTTGTGGTTGGGTTTGTTGTTAGGTTTTTGTTTTCGTTTGCTTTTTTGTTTGTTTTTTCTTTGTGTTTGTATTGGTGTTTGTGGTTGGGTTTGTTGTTAGGTTTTTGTTTTCGTTTGTATTTGTAATTGTGTTAGCGTTATGTTTGCGTTTTGTTGTTTTGGTTTTGGTTGGTTGTGGTTTGGGTGGGCAGTGCCGGGTTTATGATGATTACTAAACACACAGGTAATGGTCTTTAACAGAAAGGTTTTTCACATAAGCCAGAGCAGGGCCTGGCCGGGACGGCTAGTCTAATATATAAAGCTCAATTCTGTATGTTTGTAAAATGTTTGTCATGGATACTTTGATGGATTTAAGTGTTATATAATTAAAGCGCTCATGGCCTAAATGCATGGTTTAAAAAATTAATACTGAAAAAGTTGGGAAATAGTTTTCATTTTTCAAACTGATAGTAATAATTGTCGGCATGTTCATTAAACACAATTTTTTTAAAAATATCATCTTTTACAAAAATTCTAATTATGTCTGAAAATCTATAATAATAGTTTCGCTGTCTGTGTATCTATCTGTGTATCTATGTATCTATCTGACAAGAACGCTCTAGAGAAAACACAAGCAATTTAAAAACATGCACAGTCAGACGGAAACGAAATATGACGTCACATTTAGCATATAGAAGAAAATAATATCAAGCCGGAGTAATATGACGTCATTGATTCTCGAGTAAACATTGAATAAAAAGGCAATTTTGTCTAATCTAAGTGGTTTGCGTGAAGAGTTTCTTTCATACAATTCTTCGGGTAGGGGCGAAGCCCCACCCCCGCGTAAGAACGTCTGAGCCCCCCCCCCCCCCCTCCCCAACTCAAAAGAAATTTCTTCATCGATACTCTATAATACAATTACCACCTAATTAATGTGTCTTACCTAAAAAGTGGGTTTCTTGCAATTTCTTTAATGCAATTCTTCGGGTAGTGGCTAAGCGCGACACCAGTGTTTCTTTCAGACTTTTTCCTCCCCGGAGGGGGGAACTTTTTCTAATCTAAAAAGTGTTTCGCGTGCAGTTTTTTTTTTTCAAGCATCTCTTCCCAGCCCCGCCCAGATTCTTCTTTAGTTTGTATGATCTACAAATGCGACCAGTGTTTCTTTCAGACTTTTTCCTCCCCGGAGAGGGGTGGGGGTACTTGAAATTTTCGGGGGCGGGGGTAGAATTTTCTGGGAGGGGGCGGACAGTGGAAAAAGTATATAATTATATTTCGTTGAATGGGACGGTAGACATGATTTGGGGTGTGTGTGGGGGGGGGGGGGGGGAGGGGGGCGAAGCCCCCTCCTCCCAAGTAGAGTTGCCTGAAAGAAACTCTAAATGCGACTTTTGTCATAAATGAGATTAGGTGCATGGTTTAGGGATATGCCTATGACTATATTTTGTATAAATTAAAGTACCGAGAAAATAGACAGCACTATCAACCTAGCGCCCGTTGTATCCTTCCTCAACGGGCTATTTTCTCGTCTATAATAATAGTTTCGCTGTCTGTGTATCTATCTGTGTATCTTTGTATCTATCTGACAAGAACGCTCTAGAGAAAACACAAGCAATTTAAAAACATGCACAGTCAGACGGAAACGAAATATGACGTCACATTTAGCATATAGAAAGAAAATAGTATCAAGCCGGAGGTGCACACAGTAATATGAAGTCATTGATTCTCGAGTAAACATTGAATAAAAGGCAATTTTGTCTAATCTTAAAAGTGATTTGCGTGAAGAGTTTCATTTATACAATTCTTCGGGTAGGGGCGAAGCCCCACCCTCGAGAATGAACGTCTAAGCCACCCCCCCCCCCAACTCAAAAGTAATGTCGTCATCGATACTCTATAATAAAATTACCGCCTAATTAATTTGTCTAATTTAAAAATTGGTTTTCTTGCAATTTCTTTAATGCAATTCTTCGGGTAGTGGCTAAGCGCGACACCAGTGTTTCTTTCAGACTTTTTCCTCCCCGGAGGGGGGAACTTTTTCTAATCTAAAAAGTGTTTAGCGTGCAGTTTTTTTTTCAAGCCTCTCTTCCGGTAGGGGCGAAGCCCCGCCCAGATTCTTCCTTTAGTTTGTATGATCTACAAATGCGACCAGTGTTTCTTTCAGACTTTTTCCACCACGGAGAGGGGTGGGGGTACTTGAAATTTTCGGGGGCGGGGATATAATTTTCTGGGAGGGGGCGGACACTGGAAAAAGTATATAATTATATTTCGTTGAATTGGACGGTAGACATGATTTGGGGTGTGTGTGGGGGGGGGGGGGGGGGGAGGGGGGCGAAGCCCCCTCCTCCCAAGTAGAGTTGCCTGAAAGAAACTCTAAATGTGACTTTTGTCATGAATGAGATTAGGTGCATGGTTCAGGGATATGCCTATGACTATATTTTGTATAGATTAAAGTACCGAGAAAATAGATGGCACTATCTACCTAGCTCCCGTTGTATCCTTCCTCAACGGGCCATTTTTCTCGTTATTTATATTTAGCTCTTTAGCACTTACTTCCCTTTGATAAATTAGGAAAACACAATTACTTCCCTTTATAAAACATTGCATTAGTGGAATGGAATTTACTTTTTATTACTTTGTTTTGGTGTTGGGGAAAAAAATAATTACATAATTAGCGGGGATTGATCAAGTGCAAATGTTGTAGGTATTTTTAACACTGCCTTTTATTTATTCTATACACTGAACTTATTGTTTACTAATTGTTTTTTTTTTAAATCAATAACATTTAATAAGCCAGGTCCTACATGACCTATAGGTTTATTTCTTTCCGTTTACGGATAAGCTTGGAGTATTATAATTGTTCATTAAATTGAAACAGGCGCGTCCTCCGGCGCCCCACCAGGGTTCAATTTGGCACCCTGGGCTATCCTGTCTGCGCTATGGTGCATACTTTCGCTTTAAACAGTGCGATAGAGCATGGATAAGAAAGGTTACTATAGTCTTTAAGTGAATCGAATCCGGGCGTCCTTTGGCGCCCATACAGGGTGCTATTTGGGGCCCCGGGCCTCCCGTGTTTGGTTTGGTACCTACGTTCGTTTAAGTGAGTGCAAAAGACTATGAATAAGTTGGGGTATTATAGTCCTTTATTAAGCTGAAACAGGCTATTCCGCCGGCGTCCCAGCATGGTGCGATTTGGCGCCCCGGGCTAGACTGTGAGCACTTTGCGTTTATGTTCGCGATTGTGTTTTCTTTGTGTTTAGGTTGGGTTTGCGTTAGTGGTTGGGTTTGGGTTTGCGTTTTGATTTTGTTCGTTTTCGTTCTTTCTTTTTCGTTTTTGTTTGTGTTTTTTTTTCTTTGTGTTTGTGTTATCGTTTGTATTAGTGTTTGCGTTTATGTTATGTTTCCTTTCTTTATTTGTGTTTTAGTTTTGGTTGGTTGTGTTTAGGGTGAGCAATGTCGGGTATATGCTGATTACTAAACACACATGTCATGTTTCTTTACAGATAGGTTTCAGAAAGCTCTTTTATAGACACCTGCACCAAACTACAAGAAGATATACAATTTTATATAATACTAGCCGTCCCGGTTTGTGTTGTGTTTTGTTTGTGTTGTGTTGTGTTGTGTTTTGTTTGTGTTGTGTTGTGTTGTGATTGTGTTTGTGTTGTGGTTGTGTTGTGTTTGTGTTATGTTCGCGGTTCTTTTTTGTGTGTTTTGGTTTTGGTTGATTTTGGTTAGGGTGGGCAATGCCGGATATATGCTGATTACAAAACACACATGTCATGGTTTTTTACAGATAGGTTTTTCACAGATTCCAGAGAAGGGCCTGGCCGGGACGGCTAGTGTACTCTAAAATCAACTCTGGCGCTCACCGTCAATGCATATGTTCGCACCGTACATCTCGCTAGAATGAATAAAAAAACCATTACGTGGTAGCCTAGCAATTACCTTTATTTACAATATGCGGTTGCTTTTGTTTCTAATTAAGAACAGTTTCCCCGTGTGCTATTTCTTTCAGAGAGTTAAGTTTAGGTGACTGGAGTCATCACTCACGGAAGGCAGTTAAAAAAACAAGAGAAATGTATCCTGTTAGTGACTGCTAATGTTTTTGTTGACAATATTTCCTACTGTGTGTTATCTGTACTGAAGGATCGATTGGTAATTATCTCATTACGGCACTACGAGAAACAATCGATTTAAAATGTTTTAGGGAAACAGAGACAGTGGCGTAGATAGGAAAGGGCGGATTAGGGCGGTCGCCACAGGCGCAGACCGTAAGGGGGCGCCTAAACGGGTAGAAAAAAATTGAAAAACTCATTTTAAGCTGGGGTATTGCAACTAGTAAATTAAGTACCACCAGCTTTTCCGACTAGGGCGGGGGGGCGCTTTTCACCAACTTTAATACCTATATTCTAGAAATGATAGTTCGCCCCGGGCGCCGGAATGGGTCGCTACGCCTCTGAACAGAGGTAGCTTCTGGATAGGATAGGGCTGGAGATAGTGCCAGCTTAAGGTGCTAGATTTGAGAACTAGGTTTAGGACTGTGTAACATAGACCGGTTTGTCGTTTAGAGATACGGTCTGTAATTATTGTTCACTTTAATGATGGTGTTAGGTGTTGCGGGTAAAAAATATTTTCTTTGTACATATGGTTTGGGTAAGAGTGAAGTAATTTAATTGCTAGTGAGTTAGCGTTAAGCTCAATATTATGATTAATATTACGGTTATTGCTAAGTTTAGTTTTCGTGTTCGAAATCGTGCTAGAGTAATGTTACAACCACTCATACACAAATAAGCCTGAAAATAATATATATATATATATATATATATATATATATATATATATATATATATATATATATATATATATATATATATATATATATATATATATATATATATATATATCATTTACAATTCAAATTTTTTTAATAGCTAAAAACCTAGCTGAAAACGAAGGTTATAATACACAATGAGACAGTGAAACGCATGTACATTCCAATGCAACCTTTAGCAGCATGTTTTCTATCTCCGACAATTGACGCAATCAGCAGCACGAAAAGCGGTACGAACCGGTTGTTTATCACGTGATCTGGCTTTGTCTTGTCTGTAATTAACTGTAACAGGGAGAGTTGTCCGCTGGTTATTGGCATGTGATCGTGGAGGTTCCATCACTCAGAAACTTTACTTGACAACAGCTCTACGCTCATGAAACTAGCTGATTTACTTATCATATATTGACAATGGAAATTATTATACAACAATTACATGCATAGCCTGTATGTTTGGTCCAGCTATAGCTATCAACATAAAGTGTTTCAAACTTTTGTGACAAAATGAACTTGACTTTTTGAGTCCAATTTCGTTTTAATATTCTTAAAATGGGGAATATTCTAATTCTTCTGGTTTTTGCGCTCTTTTACAAAAACTCTACCGGTAAGTTTGTTTTATGTAATTTAAAAAAAAATTGGATGATGAAAAATAAACAAGCTGAGATCAGAAATTTAGAATGTAAATGTAAATCTAGTTGTTTCTAAACTGTTTTAAATTATTGATAACAATTTGTTGGATTTTACAATTGCGCTTAAGACCAGTTGCATAAAATTGTATTAATTATAACGACTCATAACACCACAAGAAGCTGACTGCTGAGTTCCTGTCAAAACGCTCGTGGGGTGAAGGGTGCAATATTCCATTCCCCTCCCCCAAAGCACGTCTACCGCCCCTCACCCCCCCCCCCGAACGAAATTAAATCTATATAGAAGATATATACTTTTACTAGTGTCCACCCCTACCCCCGGAAAATGTAGTCCGTCCGTCCCCCCCCCCCCCCTCCCCCGAAAGTTTCAAGTGCTATTTAGGCAGTTACGTCAAATATTGGGTTGGGCTCCCGGTCAAAAACCCTCTGGACATAAACCCCCTGGACATAAACCCCCTGGACATAAACCCCCCGACATAAACCCCTGGACAACCCCCCCCCCCCCCCCGAAAAGTAAACCCCTGGATAATAACCCCCGGACTGAGGTTTATATAAAGAAATAATAACGATCATGTGAACCAAAAAAGAAAAAAAATGACATGAAATTATTTTAATTTTTTACGACTAAAAGCGTTGGCTTTTGTTCCAATTGAACACATTAGTTATGCCTTTGAAAAATTATTGGAAATTTTCCCCCAAGAAGCAATGCCAATTGCAGTCTATTTCGAGGACTACTATATTGGCAGACCACAACGTCGAGGTCGGAGACAACATATGTTTTCCCTTGATATGTGGAACATGCGCACACGTGCAGAAGACCATATGCCAAAAACAAACAACTCAGTTGAAGGCTGGCACAGAAGTTTCCAGTCGCATATGGGATGTTGCCACCCAAATATTTGGAAATTTATTGACTTTATTTAAAGGAACGATCGCTCCAAGAGGTTTATTGTACACAGATTAATTCAGGTCACTGTTTACCAAAACAGAAAAAAAATATTGATAGCAGCGCTCGAATTTTAACTGTTGTTAAAAATTGTAATGAGTCCACCATTATTGAGTATTTACGAGGCATCGCTCACAAACTGTCTTTTTACAGTTATAATAAAAATAAAACAGTTTTTTTTTCTGTTTGTTTTGTATTTATATATTAATTTTGGTTCTCATCATCTTTGGTTTTTCCTGATATAAACCTCAATTGGGGGGGGGGGGGTTGTCCAGGGGATTTATATCGCGGGGGTTTTTGTCCAGGGGGCTTATTTCGCGGGGGGTTATTGTCCAGGGGGGGTTCATGTCGCGGGGGGTTTATGTCCAGGGGGTTTATGTCGGGGGTTTTTGTCCAGGGCTTTTTTGACCGGACACCATTGGGTTGGGAGGGCGGGGGCTCTATAGGTTAACACCATCCACTGACACCAAGACCTTCTATATTCAATAAGTTTACTTTTTCCTCTTAATTTAATAACTTTAAAAAGTTAATTTCATGTTTAGACATAAGCTCACACCCCGAGGGATGGGGATGATACCAAATTGCCTGTAGTTTTAGTACGTGTATATAGACATTAACGCTGAGTTACCACCCCTGTTGCCACCCGACATTGCAGCGCCAATATTTAGAGGTGGACTAGGCAGCAGTGTTTCTTCCAGACTTTTTTCTCCGGGGGGGCACTTGAAATTTTCGGGGGGGGGGCGGTAAACTTTCTTCGGGGGGGGGGGGCGGACACTGTTAAAAGTATATATTTTCTATATAAATTATAAATTTCATTTCGCTCGGGGGGGGGGGGGGGGCGGGTAACATTTTTTCGGGGGGGGCTTGGCCCCCCCCCCCCCCCCCCCCCCCCCCCCCCCCCGAAGAGAGATGCCTGGAAGAAACTCTGCTAGGCAGTTTCAATTTCTCTGCATTCATATTGTTTTTTTTTATTTAAATTATTAAATTTTGGAATTCTCTCATTTCATAAGGTTTATATTAACTCAATAAACGAAAACAGATTTTTTTAAATGTTCATTCGGAACGTCAACATAGTTGTCTAGTTGAGTTAAATTCAAAGTTTTTCTTTGTTTCTTTACATCATGCCCAGGTGTCGTGGTGAAGCACCTGGAAGATTTCCCTCTAGCAGACTGCCAGTCAGCAGACGTCGACCTGCTGCTGGTGCCGGACGTCTCCATGCCGACCACCTCTTTCACCGACCAGCTGTTTCTGCTCAGTCAGCTGGTCGACCTGTTCGCACAGCCGGATCCGGTCAGCCGGCAAACGCTGCGAGTGTGCATGATGTCAGCGGTTGAGGATGAAGAAACTAAATCACCGACCATGACAACGGTGTTTGATTTGGACCGCTACACAAACTTGACGGATGTTAGGAGGGCGATAGAAAACTACGAGCCTATCCTTCAGCACAAATCATTTATCAATCATTCAGTGTCTTTTGTCAGCTCGTTTCTCACTCCCCCACAGGCCAGTCTCATTGATTCACAGAACTATCTAGACAGTCCCCGTTTAGCTCTACGAGTTACCGTCATGATTATAAACGTCTACGACTTTGATTACTGGTACCTGGATCGGGAACTATCAAGCGCCAGAAATATCTCCATGCTGTTTCTCATCATCATTGTCGACGTGGACACCACGGAGATCAACCAGTTCCACTCGCTTAACGTCAGGAATTACGTCGTCGTTGCGTCGTCAATGTTCGCCCGTGATCCTGTCATCAGGCAGGCGTTGTGTGGGACGTGCGGCCCGGGGTGGTTCACGTTTAGCCCCACCCCAGACACACAGCTCCAGCCGTCCTGCTACAGACTGCTCTACAACGGATCCTCCATCCACGCCACTCAGGCTAACGAGGTATGCCAGACTTTGGGGGCACAGCTGGTTAGTATTGAATCAAAAGAGGAGCTGGACTTTCTAGATGAAAATATACCCGACCAATGCTACCAAGGGTTTAAATATCTAGAGAAGGAATACTGTGAAGAGAGTTTTTTGGTCATTATCGGGATACAAAGATCAAAACACGATTTAGCGAGAAGGTTCCGTTGGGTGAATGGCCTGCCTCTAACGGTCACAAATTGGTTGGATGATTACCCCAAAGGTGGCTACCCTATAGGGTGTGGGCTTTGGTACTTCACCTCCCAAAACGTCAGCTCCCCGCAGTTAAATAAATCAGGTTGGATTGATATCGGGTGCGGGCAAAAACTGGATGGGTTGTTTCTATGTGAGTCACCGGGAAAACCGCTGATATCGAACGTTGAGTTAGGGATGGTTCAGCCGGCAAGTAATGACAGTATTTCTTTGGCGGTGGAACGGAGCGAGCTGTTCTATTGCTTCGACAGTTCTTCTCCTACTCCGTACTTTGTCTCCACGTTACCGTCTATCGAGTCGAGAGCTACCAAGTGCTACTCATTTTTAAACCAACAGTTCAACATGGACACAAGAACAAGCCTCACACCTATAATGTTTCACTGTCGAGACGAACTACACTCTAGAATTCCTTACTTCTACGTCTGCAACCGCATTGAAGACTGCAGCAACGGCTTTGATGAAACAAACTGCGGCTACCGGAAGTGCAACTCTAAGACTGAGTTCACCTGTACGTCCGGACAGTGTGTGCCTCTGGACTCCAAGTGCGACCTGTTCGCCGACTGTCTGGACGAGTCTGACGAGGTAGACTGTAGCACATGTCGTGCTGGCCTGTGTGGGGACGGTCGCTGCTTGCCCACCAACTGGTTCCGTGACGACGAGTCGGATTGCGTCACAGTGAGTAACGACAAGATCATAAACGATTTGTTGATTTTTCGCAGTCGGAACTCCTCGTCATGTGCACTCATGTGTAACCGAACAGAGTGTGTGGCGAGGTCTCTAATCGGAGACGGGAAGGTGAACTGCATGGGCCCAGAAGGTCCGATTGACGAACTGTTTGGGAGTTTGGAGTCGACGTCATGCGGCGTCAGTGACTCCCCTGAATGGTCGCCCCGTTGTGTGTATCTCAAGGATCGGTTCCAGGCTGTTCTCGGATGTAGAAACATGAGGCATCTGCAGAACTGTCAGACGTTTGAATGTCCTGAGGGTTATGTAAAGTGCCCGAACACGTACTGCATCCCAAATCACTTCGTGATGAACGGTGTGCCAGACTGCCCTCAAGGCGAAGATGAAGTCGTGTCGTACACTCGGAGCCTTGCCTTGTTCTGTCCGGGGAATTTTGTCTGCAACAGCAGCCCTCAGAAATTGTGTCTTCACCCCAGCCTCGTGTGTGACGGACATGCGCACTGCCCGAACCAGGAGGACGAGATCGCGTGTCACGTGACTTGTCGAGACGGCTTCATCTGTCAACAAGGAACCGTCCACGTAAACAACTACGATCGTACTGAAAGTCTGATAGATCTGAATTTCATCGACCCCAGAACCCGTTACCTTGACCTCTCTGGGGTCAACATATCTACGATATTTCCCAGAGTTCCCGTTGGTCGTCTGATTAACCTTCGAGTCCTGCGTCTCTCCCACTGCAGCATACACACCCTCAGCGTCCACTTCCCTATGGACGATCTGGCAACAGTCGTGTATCTAGACCTGAGTTACAACGACTTCCCTAACATAAGGTTCGCCCCTGAAATAGAGGAATTTCCCCTAACATATAAGATGTCAAATCTAATATTCCTCAATCTCTCCCACAACACAAAACTTACTTACATAGAAGATAACGTCTTTGGTAAGTCGTCTTTGATCAAAACCCTAGATTTGTCCTATACAAGTCTTACCTACATTTCTAATAGGCTACTCGTTAGTCTGGAGAAACTACAGAACTTGAACTTAAGCCACACGCTGATCACAAACTTCGCCCCCGACCTGTTCCCTCTCTCCTTCAAATTGGACGAACTAGATCTCCGCGGTCTTGCTATTGACGACGTGCACCCTGGGATGTTCAACGGTCTGACCATCCAGTCCCACTTGTACACAGACAACTACAAACTCTGCTGCCCCCAGCTCCGCGGGGATTTGATCCCGGATCATGCCTGTGTCTCACCGATCGACCCTTTCTCGTCATGCGCCGACCTGATGGCGGAGACAATCCTCAAATACCTCATGTGGGTTATCGGGGTCATCGCCACGCTGGGTAACGCCACGGTCATTCTGTTCCGGCTGACCCTCGGTCGGGACATTCTCCACATCTCCTACGGTCAGTTCGTCACGCACCTGGGCGCCTCGGACATGCTGATGGGCGTCTACCTGCTTATCATTGCCAGCGCTGACGTCCACTACAGAGACAGGTTCGTGTGGGACGACACCGAGTGGAGAACCAGCCTTACCTGTAAGGCCGCGGGGATGTTATCCACATTATCCTGTGAGGTGTCCACCCTCTTCATCATCCTCATCACCATCGATCGATACCTCGTCATCAAATACCCGTTCAAAGAGGTCCGTTTTTCCCGACCGGCGGTCATTATCTGCAGCGTCGCGGCGTGGGTAGCGGGCATCATTCTGTCTTTGATTCCGCTTCTCCCCCCATTAAACGAGTATCATATTTACACTTCAAACAGCGTTTGTCTCGGCCTGCCCTTCCACAACCAAAAACTCCCCGGCTGGCAATTCTCGACCGTCCTCTTCGTTTTTTTTAACTTCATCGCCTTTCTCCTCATCGCCGCAGGTCAGTATCTCATCTACAAAACAATGTCTAAAAATAACGAAGAGATATCCTCGTGGGATCACAACCTAAACCGGAAACAGGAGTACGTGGTTGCTAGGCGACTGGCGTTGGTGGCCATCACCAATTTGTTTTGCTGGTTCCCCATCGGCGTGATGGGTATGCTGGCGTTGAGTGGCTACCTCATCCCTCTCAAAGCTTACTCCTGGTCTGCCGTGCTGGTCCTGCCCGTCAACGCCGCCCTCAACCCCCTCATCTACACACACTCCTACGCCAAGATGAGGCTCATCCATATGAAAAATCGACTAATGGGAATCAAAAGACAATACATCAGCAAATTTACTTAGATTTGTATTCCAGGTTTGATTTTAAACTGAGCAGTATAAGTTTTAATTAAATTAATGTTCAAACATCTCGATGTGTTGGCACGTTGTATCACATAAATCTACGATTTAATTTAAGTTAATCCACTCTCTTGTGCCAACATACATTTACATGTCTCTATAGACAACTGAAGGCAAGCAACCGTCCGGATAAAAATATTTAGGGAGACAGTTGATAAAAAGCTCAACAAAAAATTATCATTGAATCGACGTTTCAGTGTAATCCAGAACTGAGTAGGTCAATAGGAAGATTTAATCTGTTGAGAAATTGCCACTGGAGTTTCTTAACCTAAAGCGATAATTTTATCAAATGGAGTTGTTTAGAGAAGTTTGATCTCGGGTTTTACAATCTCTAGGACGAGGAAAGGAATCCGAAGAAGTAGATCCATTTGCCTTGTATGAACTATAAGCGATTCGATTCCCCGATTGCCAGGTATGAACTATCTGTGCTAAGAGTGACAGTTCAAATATATTTGCTCCTGACGTTTTTTTCCATTGCCGTGTACTCCACTTTAACAAAAAGTTAATTTTGTAACAGCGGTAAAATTATTTTAATGTTAGAAAAAACTATTAGCAGAAAATTGTATTTGTGTTGTGTAATCTTAACAATTTATCTTATCAAAACTGCTAATTCTAAGATTAAGATAACAAATAATTAAATACTTCATTTAAAGACTTTTGCAAACTTAATTACCACCCGTTAAGAAAAATTGTCTAAAAGTTATTAGTTTCTGAAAATCTATACATAATAAACCGGGAGTGATCTCCCCTAAACTTTCTCGAATATTCTTATATAAAATAACAGGGGATGGGAACTCGGGCTATAGACATGATTTTTAATCCATTTTAAATACTTAAAGTTTTAAAAATAGAATAAAATCTCGTAGACAAATTAATTGCACACCAAGTGAACGCAAATAAAAAAAAGCGCATAATAGTGCGCAATATTATTAGTACTTTTAAAATTTACATTAGTTTTTTGAGAAATCGGAAGTAGCGTAAATTACTACTTCCAGTCAACGGAAATTACTCAAAATTTAACAGAAGGTAGAGAATTAGATCTTTTACTTACATGTGAAATTTCATTTATCTATCTGAAATAGTACTCAAGTTATAGGCTTTTAAAAAATTCAAAGTAGGAAAAGTACCACTTCCGGTTATCGGAAATCGCTCAAAAGTTGATACGGATCTACGATTTTGATAAAATACTTATATATGAAATTTCATCAACCTAGCTGTAACGGTACTCAAGTTATCGTGTTTACACACAGACACACACACGGACAGACACACACACACACAGACATACGGACAAGATTGCAAAATTATGTTTTTCCGTATCAGTGAGGTGTAAAACGTCGAGATTTGTAAAAATCTCGATTTTTTTTTTTTGCACGATTACAATACTTTCTCTATACTACGTATATACGAGAAAGTAAAAAGCAGATCTTTTATTGTTAGCTTTATTGATGTGGTTGTGAAATTGTGACGCTTTCACAATTCGTGTTATAATTCAGTAACTATTTAAATTGACTTTACCTCACTGATCTCTAAAAAAAAAAATTAGCGCCAATTTTGTAAAGGGTCCACGCTTTCCAAACCACCTTTATAGACCTGCCCGTGTCACCTTTTGACACTAAATTCTAACACAAATCTTCGTCAGAATTTCTTTCAGGTATTTCAAGGAGTAGGAATAGAGGACGAAATTTAAAAAAAAAACATATAATTTTGTATCATTAACGAATGTTGTCTGATAGGTAACTACATTCCATTTTTGAAGAAATATACTTTTTAGCGCAATTTCCATTCTGGAGAATTGCGTTTATTAACTCGTCATTTCTGGGAATGGATGGATGGATGGATGAATGAATGAATGGATGAATGTGTGTCCTGGCTTTAAGTCGTATCTCCTCCTCAACGAAGCAATATCGATGACTAGTTCCAAAAGCAATTATGTTAAGCAAGTTACGAGAATGAGCATAGGCCATAAAAATTCCGGGTTTCTTTCATGTATTTCCCGTAAAAGCTAAAAAACCTCGAAAAAATGCAGTTTTTGGCCCATATCTCGGCAACCAGACCACTTAGCGACTTGAAACATGTACCAATCGATTCCTGCCATAATTTAGAACAATATTGCCGAAGAAAGTTTTCAAAAATATCCTGTCGTTCGGTCACAAATTTTAAAATTACATAAACACCTACAAACCGATCGCTCTTCTAGCTTGAACGCACCCCATCATTATACGTCAGAGCTATTTTTAGATAACATAAGGAAATTGCGCATAAATGTCACTAGACTTTTTTAATTAACTTGCGCGCCTACTGAACGTGATGGCGCAGCCATGGAACGCGATGACGCATCTATTGAACGTGATGACGCGTGTGGTGTGGTTGTATATACATGCCGGAAGTAGAGATCTATCATCTTAATGATTATCATGTTGATAATCAAGTTCAACTAACCAATGGTTTTAATAACCCTGCTCTTGATTTCAAGGTGCTTAGTTTATTCCAAAAGCAATTATGTTAAGCAAGTTACGAGAATGAGCATAGGCCATAAAAATTCCGGGTTTCTTTCATGTATTTCCCGTAAAAGCCAAAAAACCTCGAAAAAATGCAGTTTTTGGCCCATATCTCGGCAACCAGACCACTTAGCGACTTGAAACATGTACCAATCGATTCCTGCCATAATTTAGAACAATATTGCCGAAGAAAGTTTTCAAAAATATCCTGTCGTTCGGTCACAAATTTTAAAATTACATAAACACCTACAAACCGATCGCTCTTCTAGCTTGAACGCACCCCATCATTATACGTCAGAGCTATTTTTAGATAACATAAGGAAATTGCGCATAAATGTCACTAGACTTTTTTAATTAACTTGCGCGCCTACTGAACGTGATGGCGCAGCCATGGTACGCGATGACGCATCTATTGAACGTGATGACGCGTGTGGTGTGGTTGTATATACATGCCGGAAGTAGAGATCTATCATCTTAATGATTATCATGTTGATAATCAAGTTCAACTAACCAATGGTTTTAATAACCCTGCTCTTGATTTCAAGGTGCTTAGTTTAGTTAGTAGTTAGGTTTATTTAATAAAAAACGTTTTAATAACTAACCAATGGTTTTACTAACCCTGCTCTTGATTTACGCTACGACAGAGCTATTTTTAGATAACATAAGGAAATTGCGCTAAAATTGTCACTAGACTTTTTAATTAACTTGTTATTAAATGTTCTCTTGTATGCGTGTTTCAGTTCGACTCAATTTGTACACAGCAATCATAACCCCGTGTCTTATGTGTTGCACTCGTTAGCGATACGAAGACAATATTGACAGTCTATTACTCTTCTTAAAGCCGAGTCATGCTTACATAATTTTACTTAACCTGTCATTATTACACCATAACCCAGTCATGCTTACATCATTTTACTTAACCTGTCATTATTACACCATAACCCAGTCATGCTTACATAATTTTACTTAACCTGTCATTATTACACCATAACCCAGTCATGCTTACATAATTTTACTTAACCTGTCATTATTACACCATAACCCAGTCATGCTTACATAATTTTACTTAACCTGTCATTATTACACCATAACCCAGTCATGCTTACATCATTTTACTTGGCCTGTAATTATTACACCATAACCTAGTCGTGCTTACATCATTTTACTTAACCTGTCATTATTACACCATAACCCAGTCATACTTACATCTTCCTGTCACCATTACACTATGGTCCAGAATTCCTTATTTCCACCACCATTTTGTTTCGTCAACATTGTTTGGCTAACCTGAGTGAGCCCAGTGCGTACAAACTCAACACACATCTCATTGTATACAAGATTATTTATTTATCAACAAGCACGCCATTTTATAATACATTATTTTACCTTCAACAGACACTGCAACACGTCATTTTGAACACCTATATTTTATCATTAATATTTTTAAACATCTTATTCATCAATTATTATTAGCAATTCATCATTGAACATGTTTGTTTTGACAACTAATAAATTATGAAGTTTTTATCATCTTTTATTAATTTTTTTAAAAACTTTTGGTTAATTCATGAGAAATGTTATCCTAGTGAAAACTAACTAAGTTTTGTTAATGTATAGGATTAGCTATGATTGTGTTTGGTGTGTCTTGTTTTTTTTATTTGCATAAAAAATATGTGCCTATTAATGCTTAAATTAAGAGAATTATTTTCAAATCTTGAAAAATCACAGACAATTATGTAAAAATACCTAATAAAAAACTTTGTTTTGATCTGTGGTGTTCTTAAGAATAAAACAAGCAGAAAACATATTAGTATAACGAAAATTAATGAAAAAACGGTTAGAGCTTCTGTTTTTGGTTTATAACCACCTGATACTTATCGTATAAAAATGTTTCTTTAGACCCCCTGGCACAGTTTTTTTCTTCAAAAGTTTTTACATTATTAATAATTATTCAACTATACATGACGTCCCTCGCTTTGCTTAAAGAACCATACTGTATTTTAGCTTGTAAACATTCACAACATGAGGTAATTTATTGTGACATGATTCCAAGTACCTTATTATGACACGAAGTAACTCATTGGGTCTTAATGTCAAGTAACTTATCGAAACGTGATGTAAAGTAACGTATAGTAATAGGAGGGGGGGGGGATGTAACGTAATGTGACACCATGGCATGTAATTTACACTGACGTATTGTCAAGTAACTTAATGTTACCTGATGTCAAGTAACTTAATGTTACTTGATGTCAAGTAAATCGTGGTAACATGATGAAAGGTAACGTATAGTGACATGTCAAGTAACTTTCTGTGACATGATGTCAAGTAGAATAAAATCAAGTACCTTATTGTAAAAGTATGACAAGTAGCTTTCTGTGCGAAAACGTCAAGTACTTCTAAAAGAACTATACACGCGGTACAAGTATACTAACAGCTTAACAATTGCGATAGCTGAATTCACCTGTAAAACAATGACATAATGTGTGTACAAATATTAACCCGATAGACGTATTTAAACTAGAGCACAAGACAGATCAGATCACAACATCGGACACCAGCTTGTTTGATCTTCCCGTGGGAGCCGGCAAGTGCTGTGGCCGAGGTTTGTGTATAAAACCTCCAGGTTTCCAGTGCTGAAGACACAACCTCCAACGTTGACAAGTCTACCGTGTGAGCATTGTGTGACGAGATGAAGCTTGCCGTTCTCACTGTCCTGGCCCTGGTTGGTCTGTGTGCTGGACTCAGCCGTAAGTTCATCGTTCTATCTCTCTGTCAGATTGCTCATGGGGTTCTGATATCATTATCAATCACACATATACACTCAGACATACTCGCACATACTTATACAAATACACTCATACACACACTCGCATGCACACACAACCATACTCACATACTCTATTACACACTCGTACACACTCACACGCACACATAGACTCACACACGCCATGGGGGTGATTGACAGAGGGATAAAATCAAATACGTTTTTGATGGAGATATGTTTGTGTGTGTGTGTGTGTGTGTGTGTTTGTGTGTGTGTGTGTGTGTGTGTGGCGGGATGGGGGAGTCATGACACTGACGGGATTTAAACAATGTTATATCAAGTTGGGTTAAAGATTATCCGTTTTGGAGTTATACAATTTGTCCATGATTCTTAGTCTTTGCTGCAAAGTTAGTAAACATTTCCTATTTTCATCAACTATCAATGATGAAGGTTTGTATCTTTAGCGGCCTTGTGGTCTGTCGGCCTCTTGTCTGACTGTCCTCTTGATCCATGTCGCATTCCATATAAAATTCTATACAAACACTAGACGAGAAATACACTACTCATAATGGTATTGCACTCATACTAATTAAAACGGTATCAAAAACGTAGCCTACATCGGACACTGGTTATGATTGTATCCATTGGCCGGCAAATATACACAATTTTAAGCTCTTCGAACTTAGGCCAATGGCCAAGAGAGCCTGCCGATGTATGTGTGTTTGTATGTGTGTATATATTTACATATTTTCCATTCGTTTCAGGTCTGCCTCCACCACCGCCACCGCCACCACCTCCACCACCACCCGGCAATTTTTCAGGCCTCCCCCCACCACCCGGCAATTTTTCGTTCCTCCCCCCACCACCCGGCAATTTTTCGTTCCTCCCCCCACCACCCGGCAATTTTTCAGGCCTCCCCCCACCACCCGGAAATTTTTCAGGCCTCCCCCCACCACCCGGCAATTTTTCGTTTCTCCCCCCACCACCCGGAAATTTTTCGTTTCTCCCCCCACCACCCGGAAATTTTTCGTTTCTCCCCCCACCACCCGGAAATTTTTCGTTCCTCCCCCCACCACCCGGAAATTTTTCGTTTCTCCCCCCCACCACCCGGAAATTTTTCGTTTCTCCCCCCACCACCCGGAAATTTTTCAGGTCTCCCCCCACCACCCGGAAATTTTTCGTTTCTCCCCCCACCACCCGGCAATTTTTCAGGCCTCCCCCCACCTCCCGGAAATTTCTCAGGCCTCCCCCCACCACCCAGCAATTTTTCAAGACTCCCCCCACCACCGCCTCCACCAACAGGCAGTTTCTCAGGAGTCCCCCTGCCTCCCCCACCACCTCCCCCAACAGGCAACTTTTCACGTCTACCACCTCCTCCCCCACCTCCACGTATTCCACTACGAGGCTGAGCAAACTTTGAAACTGGCCAACATTTCGATACCAAACTTAAAACCTGGCCAACATTTTGACATTTAAACTTTGAAACTGGCCAACATTTTGAAACCAAACTTGGAATCTGGCCAACATTTTGAAACCAAACTTGGAATCTGGCCAACATTTTGACAACAAATGTGGAATCTGGCCAACATTTTGACACAAAAATTAGAAACTGAACAAATGTTCGAAACTGAATTGCCACACAATGCTTTGTTCTAGGAATTACAATTGAATAAAAATTTGATGTATTTGAAATTTTCATTTGTTATGTTTTTGTGTCTAAAAACGTGTATTCATTCATTTCACTTGTGAAAACGCAACTTTCACACTGTTTAACCTAATGTCGCTTGCAATCAAAACATACACACATACAGGACATAAACAAATATTAAAATTATACGTTGGACATAATATTATGGTGGTGTTGTCGAGTTCAGCAAAAGGAAATGTGTAAGCAAAAAGATGTCCCCAAATGTAACGGTCTTACTAAGCTGGGTGACAACCTTTGCGGTAACCAATTTTATACCCAACACAAATGAGGTACTAAAACAATAGGCACGTTGTGTCAATCCATCAATAATAGTATCAACTTTTGCTCAGAGATGTATATACTTTGAACATGTTATTAAGTAGACTATTATACATCTGTCGGTGTGTGGTGTCACCCTTAAAACGTCACCTCCTAGATTTACACAACAGAATGAGGCACCTGACTGAAGCTGGGGAATGATAGAGAGGTTTGGATACACAGTCACGTTCTGCCGACTATAACCTTTTATCCAAACCCTAGCAACTTTTTTATCATATGGTGTGGGAATCTCCTATACCTATTAATGATACTTTTTTCCCATTTCAAAGTAACGGCATCAGTAAGGTTGTTATTAGTAACAAAAAATTATATAGCCAATTTAAAAATCAATGAATAGTTGACAAAGTACAAAAATTGTATAATGCACACTATTTTAAGATGGTATAGGTTATACTTACGTTAAGATGCTTATAAAGTTCAATGCAGATAAAAAAAAACGAAAAAAAAAGTGATCACCTACTTAGCTGTTGGAAACGGTTTAGTTTTATTACAAGCTTTTATTTAACTCACTTCCTCTGTCTGTTATCAGTCTGTCTGTCTAGATCGAAACGCCCGTGCGAAATTGCAGGCACTTCTAACTGACAGATACGGTTCGTAATTGGTACGTGGGTCAAGACATGAAGACAATGCAACGTGACATTCAATTTGACTTAATTGGTCGTTTAATTAATTTTTGTGCGAATTAATTAAAATTTGGACAGAAACAGTAGACAGTTCTATCCACACGCGCCATCAAGGCCGACTTGGGCGTGGAGCGAGGGGAGGGGGGGGGGGGGTCTCTACGACAAAAGCGCATCATCACGTTCAATAGGCGCGCAATGGTTTTTAGTCGGGTCAGCAGTCCAGTTCTTTACCACTAGACTACGCCATCCCATAATACTTTACTGAAACTTTAGCTATAAACTTGACAACAGACTGAACAGTATTAATGTCTTTGGTTAAAGAAGTGTTAAAGATTTGTGTTTTATGATATGCGTTCAGCTAATTGTGGCAATTTTTGGATTGTAACTAAAACATCAGTAAATATGACACGTATAGTAAAAGTAATCATATTATTAAAGCAAAACTGTTTTTCAAATTGTGTATCAAATATTTGTTGCTACACTTTATTGTCTTAACATGCGTATAACTCGTTAATACTAAAAAGTATAAAAATAATAAATACATAAAAACGTTTACAATTACAAGCTTTTATAAATGAACTAAAAAGAAGAAAATAATATAATTTTTAATAAATTAAAAATATTTTTTAAAAATATAATAAATCTGCGGTTACTTTAAATATAAAATAATTACTTTCTTTAAATGTATTATTGCACTATTATTAAATCACTCTAAATAAAAGCGTGGGCCGCTATAATAATAAGTATTTAAACAAGCGGCCCACTCTTTTATTTACAGTGATATAAATAGTAGTGCATTCATATATTTAAAGAAAGTATTTTTTTTTATATTTAAAGTAACCGCAGATTTATTATATTTTTAAAAATTATTTAATATTTAATCAAAATTATATTATTTTCTTCTTTTTAGTTCATTTATAAAAGCTTGTAATTGTAAACGTTTTTATGTATTTATTATTTAAATTAATTCACGTTTAGAGAAAGACAAATTAGTATTCTAGACCCGGAGAAATTCAACGTTATATATTATATAACGTTGAATTTCCCCGGGTCTAGAATTTCCCAAGGTGTGGAAGTTCCCCTTGTGTTGAATTTTTCTACCTAGTTGCTAGGAGACTGGCGTCGGTCGCCATAAACAATGTGTTGAGCTGGTTCCACATCGCTGTGATGCTAGAGTTGAAAGGTTTCTTCATGCTATGATTCAAATTGTAAGTTTATTTTTGTATGGTCCTTGATCAGTCCAGTTGAGAAGTAAGCAGACCATGTTGGGATGAAACTGCCCAAAGAGAAGAGAATTCGAGGAATGTTGATCACTGGGGAGTGCAAGAATGAAAATATGTGACTTTGCAATTGTAGAGTATGAATTATTAAGATTGATCAATTTTAGATCCGATTCCAAGATTATCATTGGCTACAAAAGATTTTGAAAATGTTCAAATCAGTTTTTTTAATATAATATTATCAAACAGGTTTATTCTCTAATTAGTTTCAGTCTTCAAAACAATTTTACGTCAGTTCTTTGCCATGATTTCATTGATTTTAGGAAAAATTGCAGGTAGAGCATTGTATTTGGCAACTTTAACACTTTTTCTCACATTGAAGATGCAATTGAATACCCCACCTTTACGCTTAAATAAACTACTTTGTCTCCAGTTTAACTTATTGTGCAGAGGGAAATGTCTTCTACAGACTAATGGACTAAGTGCAGATTGTTTTTGTTGTTTTGCGTTTCATTGATCTCGTCTTGAACTTCTCTCACTTTATCCGCGACTGTCTGATCGTATTGGCTGATCGCACAGATTTCATTATGCATTATTTTAAAAGATTTTATTATTTTGATAATTAGAATACCATTCCATTTTCTTTTAATTTTAATTTCTTTTAATCATTCGGAATGCTGAAAAATTAAAATGTAAGTTTAGTTTTTGCGGTATGAAGTAGCAGAAATGAAATCAAACGTCTTGTGTGTATTAGGCAGGCTATATTGTGAACACGGCTACATTGTGAGCACGGCTACATTGTGAACACGGCTACACTGTGAGCACGGCTACACTGTGAGCACGGCTACATTGTGAACACGGCTACATTGTGAGCACGGCTACATTGTGAGCACGGCTACATTGTGAACACGGGTAAACTGTGAACACTGCTACATTGTGAGCACGGCTACATTGGGAACACGGCTACATTGGGAATACGGCTACATTGGGAACACGGCTACATTGGGAACACGGCTACATTGGGAACACGGCTACATTGGGAACACGGCTACATTGGGAACACGGCTACATTGGGAACACGGCTACATTGGGAACACGGCTACATTGGGAACACGGCTACATTGGGAACACGGCTACATTGGGAACACGGCTACATTGTGAACACGACGAAGTTTAAATCATGTTGATCAATTACTAAAATGACTTAACAGTTAAATTTAGCCTTTACTTAAAGTGAATGTTAAAGTCACTTTTGGTCATTAAAGGTGGTAACACACATCCTGAGCGATGCTATCTAACGGGCTACAACGTCTAGTACTTCTACTTACAAGCGACTCATGCTTACATCGTTGTTACATAATAGTTCAGTCACACTTAGATCTTATTCTCATAATTACATAATAGTTCGGTCACTCACACATCGTATCGTCATCATTACATAATAGTACAGTCACCCACACACTCTTATTGTCGTCATTACACCACGGCCCAGTTTCTCATATTACCAACAGCTGTTTAGTTTTCCTCTACATTGATTTGCCCTGTGTGGGTGAGCTCTTTATGCACTAATTCAAGTCCAACAGATAGTTCTAAAGTGTAATTCTATACGTCAGTATTATACACATTGTAACGTGTCATTGCATACTACATTATTTTAGGATCTAAACTTTAATATCTATTGGAAGATGTGTTATAACGCTTCATTAAATATGATTAAATGCGATAGATTTTATGTTTTAAAATCTCATCAAATGCTCAATTTTTCTCATGCTTCTATCATTTTTGTGATTTAGTAAATTTGACTTATTGTTAACATATTGAAACTAAGCTTTGATACTTTATATATTTATCTCTGTATTTGTATTGTTTTTAAGCTTTTTTTTGCCTGTTTTATGCCTAATAAGTGTTTTTGTTGTTTTATTGTGTTAAAATAAAAATGAACAATCTTAGAAGTTTTACGTTAGTGTAATATGTAGAACTAATTTGTAGGACATTGTTTTTTTTTAATTTAAAAGATTAATAAATATTTTATTTTGGAAGAGAGAAAAACAAAAACTAGAAGAATAAAATTGCGTGTGAGCAAAGAATAAAGGTGAATGCAAAAATAATTATAATAATAAAGATTTGTGTGAGAAAAAAATAAAGGTAAATGCAAAAATAATTATAAAAATTAAATTTTGTGTGAGAAAATAATAAAGGTAAATGCAAAAATAATTGTGAGAATAAAATTTTGTGTGAGCAAAGAATAAAGGTGAATGAAAAAAAAATTATAACATTTAAATTTGGAACAGTTTTCTGCTGATGGCAAAAATAATTCTCTCGATATTAACCGCATAAGTAGTTTCTACAACAACGTTTTGTAATTGTTATTTTTTTTTTAATTTAATAAGAAGCTACTCCCTGTCACTTATATAAACCAAATCGACAAGCAAATCGCACTTATATACAACACCAAAAACTTCATTGGGACATGATGTTCAAGTACTTAGAGAAGACACAATAATAAAATATCTTACAAGAACATTTGAAGCAAGCCCAACTCTGGGATAGCTACAGATGTGATCGCAAGTTAAAAAATTACTGATCTCCTAGAGAAAAAAAAATCTACTCGATAGACGTATTTACCCAAAAGCATAGGGCAGATCAAAGTACAACATCAGACACCAGCTTGTTTGATCTTCCCGTGGGAGCCGGCAAGTGCTGTGGCCGAGGTTTGTGTATAAAACCTCCAGGTTTCCAGTGCTGAAGACACAACCTCCAACGTTGACAAGTCTACCGTGTGAGCATTGTGTGACGAGATGAAGCTTGCCGTTCTCACTGTCCTGGCCCTGGTTGGTCTGTGTGCTGGACTCAGCCGTAAGTTCATCGTTCTATCTATGTATCATAGAAACTTTACCAGTGTTTGCCTCTAGTTTATTTAGCTTTTAAAACTTTGACCGGGATATTACATATTATATTTAATATTTAATTAATTAACCAATAAATTTCGAGATTGAACCCTCGGATTGATGAGGCTTGATAGCTTGGGGACAGCAACTTTTCTATGAGGGACAACTCAAAAATAAAACAACTACTGCATTGTAGTTTGTTCTTTATGGATAAAGGCTATGGAGGCAAATCCAGAAAGAAAATCAGGCTGTCAAATCGGAGACAAAGGGTTATATGGCGCATAACAAGTTGACACGTTTACTTAATTGTGTTGGAGGGAATCCCTTCCTAAAATTAAGAACGAAGAAGAAGAAGAAGTTTAAACTATGTACAAGTGTAACCTATTCCATTGCATAAAAAGCTGAGATTTGTGTAAATGATTTAGTCTGAAATAGTTCGGTTAAAAGACTCAATTATTGATTGTATTTTGATTATTTTCGATTTCAATTAGTTAATTTTCATTTAGTTTCATTTGTTTCCCGACAAATACGTTGTAGATTCTAGTGAATCCATACATAAATTCACTAAATAAAAGATCAATCAAGCTTATCATATTGGACATTGATAGTATTGTTGAAACTTAATAATATTTACAAAAAATTTTTTTATAAATAATAATAATATTATATTATTATTATATTATTATTATTATTATAATATTAACAAAAAAGCTTTATAACACATTAAAACTTTATAATTGTCAACAGTTTGGACCTGTAAGAATGCCATTTTTTTGTTTTACATTTATTATTTCTGATAAGCATAATCGAAAAGCTAATTAATTTAGCTTCGATATATGTAACATCATTTTTTCCCCAATTAGCCCAAGGATGAGGCAGATTAAGTAGAATTCATTTTTTTTAAGTAACCTCGGCATTTGAAGGGATATTTGGTCAGCACTGTGCTCAGCCGCCTTTATTTTCCCTAACGTGGGTGAGGTACCCTTCAGAGCTGGGTGGACTCAGGGACGTTCTACTGATTTGAACCCGGATACGAACTCGAGAATTTCGGGTTATCAGTCTAATACCCTACCGCTGGGTCACGCCGTCCTATGTATAGATGTATAAATAAATTACTTGTATATATATATATATATATATATATATATATATATATATATATATATATATATATATATATATATATATATACATATATATATATATATATATATGTATATATATATATACATACATATATATATATATATATATATATATATATATATATATATATATATATATATATATATATATATGTGTGTGTGTGTGTGTGTGTGTGGGTGTGTGTGTGTGAAAAAAATAATTGTATATATTTTCTAATCTTTTTTTCAGTTCCACCACCTCCACCACCACCACCACCACCTCCACCACCAGGAAATTTCTCAACTCTACCTCCATCACCAGGAAATTTCACAATTCTACCTCCTCCACCAGGCAATTTTTCAGGAGCCCCTCCACCCCCACCACCACCCCCACCACCACCACCAACCACTCTTGCTCCTCTCCAAGGCTGAGCAAACTTTGAAAATCGCCCAATTTATCGACACTAATATCTCTTCAATAATGGAATGAATGTTTTAAGAATATCAATTAAATAAGAATTTGATTCAAGTAATCGTTTTGTGTCTTATGTTGTTTGCGTTGGTGAAAAAATGTATGGTTTTATCACATAAAGCATTCCTGATAATTTTTTGCAAATTAAAATCTACAGAACATTTATCTAATCTCCTAACGTGTCGCCCTGAATCCCCAAATAGACCGACGTTCACACAGATGCCAGATCTGTCTTTCAGTCTCTGTAAAACAAAGAAGCTAACTATGTTCAATCCCTCAGGAAGTCCATGAAGGGTTAAACAATAATTAGCAGCAACACAGTGCTGCAGTGGATTTCTGGCCTCACATTTTATATCCAAGAATATGATACCGAGGACCAGATTGCTAAGATCTATATCCAAAAGAAATTCTAAGAATTCTAAAAAGCAAACAATTTCATATTTTGATATGACCCATACTTTGATATGACACTCACCCAAATTACACCCAAACAACAACACATATTATGAAGACACAAAGAACGAGACATGTTTTTTTACACTAAGAACAGGCCACAAGTACTAAGACAACTGCTGGACCAGGTGAAACTTGTCCTTGTGGAGTGGCCCCAGAGATCATAGAACTTAACGACTGCAGCATGTATGGTCAAGCACAGTCTAGACTTTAGCCACAATATATCCCACTCAGAAAAAATTGTATGGGGTCCCCGCAAATCTATAGACCACCATCCAGTTCGTCCACGACATTGGACTTGTTCTCTGAATCTTCTGATGTAAATAATTTTAAGAACAACTACAAAGAAGAAGAATAGGGAACTTTTGAAATCGGTCTGAGGAGTATTAGTTTATAATATGAAAATAAACACTGTAGAACATGACGGACTATGGAGTAGGTGAAGTAGAGTTCAACTGTTTAAGTGACCTTGGCGTAAGGATAAATAGTGTGGTTGACCAACATGTTTTACAATCCCTAACGCGAGTCAGGTACCCATCAGAGCTGAGTGGACAGTATTTTTCTACAGACTTCAATCTGGGACTGAAACAATTCAATGGTGTAAAGCATCATTTCTGGCTATCAGACGTAGGGTGTACAATAGCTCATACAACTATCAATAAAACGAAAACAATTGTTCCAAATATTTATGCTGTTTTTATTTACTCATACATTTGTTTATCCGAAATACTCAAACAAATACTAAGGTGTAATGAATATCATTGATTAGAATGGATGGACTCACATTTTTCACATTTTTTCATGATACACAACATTACACACACATTAGTACACAATTTACAAGACAACACAAACATTCAAACTTAGTTTTCAACATGTGGCAGTGTTGTTGATCCCCTCAACCACCAGGGCGGGAGGTAAAAAGACTTTCCTAAATCCAATAGTGTCACTACATTGGGTGGAATTCTTTGCGGTAACCAACAAAAAAATCAACCACAGATGCCGCGAACCACCAACAAGGAATTCAATTTTTATTTGCGCTTAGATTTAATGGACACAACCGAGGATAATCATGACATTATTCGAAAAGCCATTTAAATATTTTTGAAATAATGTATGATTTTATTAAAATAAATATGGTTCTAAAAGTCGGACTTAATTTTTGTTTGACTTTACTAAAGGTTTTGTGTAATTGATGTTTTTTTCATATTTTAGGCAACTAAAAATAAGTTTTTAAAAAAGCCAAAAAAAATTCGTTTGTTTACATTTTATCATAGAAAATTTAAACAAAACTGGAAGAAATATGCCATGTAATTGATCAAAAATTGTTTTATTTAAAAACATTTATCGGCAATGTTTTGAGAACAAATGACTATGAAGTGGGGTTTGCCAGAATATCGATACAGAGATCATGTAAAGCAAATCAATGTTTATTATATGAAAGCTAATCTTCAGTTAGGCAGGATGAGAATAAATAAAAATGTAGCCTTAAACTCAAAATATTATTTTCAATTTCTCTTGATTTGCAACTTTTATAACGTTGATTTTTAAAAATCAAATTTCTGAATTAATTTCAGGCTTTGCTTTTTTTTAAATTTTATATGTTAACTGTCTATTTTAATCCAAAACCTAAAAAAATAATGAATCCATTTCAACAATAAGGATGGAAGGATTCTCATCAACTCGACCCTTTAGTCCTTTAGGCTGTAGAAAGGAATGCTAAAACATAAGGCGGATGGAAAATGAACTTCTGTCTAAAGACTGACACAGGTGGTATCTGAGATTTGATAAAACAAAACAAATATAGCATTTTGCACACAAATTTTAAACAGCTTCAAAATTTTCAGTTTCTCATCTATACAGCAATGTCTAAAAATAACGAAGAGATAGCCTCGAATGATCATAACATAAACCGGAAACAGTAGTACGTGGTTGCTAGGAGACTGGCGATGGTCACGAAAACAAATTTGCTGTGCTGGTTTCCCTTCTGCGTGATGCTGGCGTCTAAATGTTTCTTTATATTATGATTCAAATTCTAAGTTGTTTTTTTTTAATGGTCCTTGATCAGATCAGTGGAGATGTATGCAGACTATGGTGGGATGACAGTGTCCTAAGGGAAGAAAATTCTCGGAAATGTCGATCACTGGGGAGTGGAAATGAAATGAAAAGATGTGATCCCACAGCTAGATTATCATGAATGAATTATTTGCGATCTGATAACAAGATTATCATGAATGAATTATTTTTTATCTGATTATCATGAATGAGTTGTTTGAGATCTGACTACACGATTATCACGAATGAACTATGAGATCTGGTTATTACAATCGGTTGGGAAAATGTTTAAATCCGTTTTTACATATACTTTATCATGCAGGGTTTATTTTCTACGTCGTTTCTGTTACTTTAGTTATGTTGAAAAGAGAATTAAAATTTGGAAATATAATTTAGAAAATATTGTATCTCGCAGTTTTAACACATTTTTTAAAAATTAAAATTAAGTAAATTATTTAAAAACGATATAATTGTGTTTTCTTTATATATTTAAAAATATATTTTTTCTTAAAAAAAAAAAAAAAACAACTGTATCCACTAGATTTTCTTTTAATTTTGATTTCCGTTAATTATAAAACAAGGATATCTATATTTTAATAAGCTTAACCGCCTTAGCTTATGAGATGCATTGTGACCACGACAAATTTTATATCATGCTTGTAAATTAATTGAATTACATAAAATTAAAATGTCGCATTTATTTAAAGTGACATTAAATCAGTTATTACTAATGTAACTTTTCTAAAATAAAATCGTAATACTCAACTTGCTTTCTAAATGTGCCTTAACTTCTACTACTGTAATTACAGCCAAGTCGTGTATTTATTTAAAGAGACTTATTTTCAGCTGTTACTATACCAAATTGACCCCATCGTCACGTTCCGTCACTCAAGTCGTAACACTTGTGTCATTGTTTACGTGTCCTTTGCGCATGTTAGCTAGAGATGGCCTACAACGTCTACTACTTCAATGACATCCTAGCCATGCTTACATAGCTAATACATAATACTTCAGACACATTCTCATCTTATTACACCACGGCCCATATTACCGACATCTGTTTAGTTTTCTTCTACATTTATTTACCCTTTGTGGGCGAGCTCATGATGTACTAATTCAAGTTCAACAGACAGTTTTAAAGTGAAATTATATACAACATATTTTATTATCAACAGTGTAGCCCGTCGTTGTATACAACATTAATTTAGAGTCTAAACTTTAACACCTGTTGAAGATGTAATGGTTCATTAAAATTGATTAATTATGACAACATTTTGTTTTAACGGTCCTAGGTGCTTTGACCACAGGTACTTTGACCATAGGGGGTTTGTCCACAGCGGGGCTTTGACCATAGGGGCTTTGACCATATGGGCTTTGACAACAACGGGGCTTTGACCACAGAGAAGGTGGGGGGTGTAACCTTAATATATAGATTTTAAAATAGAAACTATAAAGTGTTATTTGATTTACATGTATGATACAATTAATACGATTTCATACATGTTTCATGAGAGTCAATTAATAGAAATTTACTAAAAAAAGTAAAGAACGATAGTCTCCACATAAAGGCTGGTTCTAGGCCTCACAGATTTATTTTAAATATAAAAAAAAACAAAAATAATGCGACATATAACAAGTTTCACAAATAAACAATCTAGATGTATGCCTACTTAAAAATACATCGCATATATAAAGGATAAAAAAACATGCCAACAGTATTGTCAAATAAATAATACTTGTATGGTTACCTAAATGACAGATGAATTAACATATTACATCTTGCCCCATTTTAAAATATAATTACACAACATTTGAAATTAATCATTACCATATATGGACAAAGCGCTTGTTATCAAACGCCAGAATTGGATAAATCACCTGTGGTCAAAGCCGGACACAGCGCTAGTGATGAAACACCAGTTGACAAACTACCCGTGATCAAAGACCCTCTGCTGAGAAAACACCTGTGGTCAAACCCCCTATGGTCAAAGCTCCTATGGTCAAAGCTCCGTTATGGTCAAAGCCCCGCTGTGGTCAAACCCCTATGATCAAAGCCCCTATGGTCAAAGCCCCTCTGTGGTCAAACCACCTATGGTCAAACCCCCTATGGTCAAAGCACCTGTGGTCAAAGGTCCGCGCACCGTTTTAACAATTTAAAAAATTACTTAAATTCTATTATCCTTCTGTTCTTTTTTCTGTTGAAATTTCCAATTTATGTACAACACAAAGGACTAAATCGAGAATAATCTCAAAAATATTGACAAGGTTCTATAATTATTTTTTAAATAATGTTCGATGTTAATAAAATAATTTTTTAAAATAAAAACCAGACTGATTGATGTTTGTTAGGCTTAACTCAAAATCGGTTGCAATTGGTGTTTTTGGTATCTTCGATAACTATGCAAATGTTATTTTAAAACGCCAAAAACAATTGGATTGTACACATGAATCACATACATTGAAAACAAAAAAAAGCTAACCTTTAAAAATTGTATCGACAAAGTCCCATGCAGACAATCAATGTTATTCTTACAAAAGGGAAACTTCAGGTTATAACTTAGGATTGATGAAAATTAAAAAGAAATGTAGAAATTATTTTATATCTCTGAATTTGCAACTTCTATTATGTTGATTCTAAAAGTTTTAAATTTGTTAATTATCTTTAGGCTTTAAGTTTTATTTATTTTTTTATTATTTCTACGGTCGTTTTGATTGAAAAAATCTAAAAAAAACATGTTTTGCATCCATGTCAAAAATAATAATGGAAAGATTCTCGGTAATGTCCGTTATAGAAGTAATGCGTAATTATAATTTTAAAGAATAATTTATTGGATCATTTATGAATTTTCAGAATTTAAATAAGACGATAAAGAAGAAGATTATATTTTCATTTGAGCACAAAATATAGGTAAAAGAAAAATAAATTAGCATTAGAGAAACAATTTTCAACTTCTTGGGTGAGAAAGCTATACATTTCTTCCTAAAAATGTTTCTGTAAGACTATTTTCCAAAATTTAAATTTAATTTTGCAGTGTAGACATTTTGACACGCTCATTTTAAAAAAATAATAATACATATTAGATAATTATTTAGCTCTATCTTATACAGTATCCTAGAATATAGTATAAAATATATAATTTAAATTAATATTAAACTTAAATTAAAAACACAAAGTGTCTCAATGAATCATGATGTCAAGTATAATGAAACGTCTCAGCAGCCCATTAACACCTAGTCCAGCGCTGGCTTAGTTACAGATGGTGATATACAATCTCAGACGTTCAACTATTAGAAAACACCCACAGACAAACATTTTTCTCGATAAACTGATTGAACTATGAGCATAAGACAGATCAGATGACAACATCGGACGCCAGCTTGTTTGATCTTCCCGTGGGAGCCGGCAAGTGCTGTGGCCGAGGTTTGTGTATAAAACCTCCAGGTTTCCAGTGCTGAAGACACAACCTCCAAGCTTGACAAGTCTACCGTGTGAGCATTGTGTGACGAGATGAAGCTTGCCGTTCTCACTGTCCTGGCCCTGGTTGGTCTGTGTGCTGGACTCAGACGTAAGTTCATCGTCTGCTCATAAAATACCCTATCATTTGTTACCTAGAATTTTCGTTTATATGTTTTCATTTTTATTTATAAAAGTTAAAAATTAAAACTTGTATTCTTCTTCGTTCCTAATTGTTATGTTGTACGGGATTCATTTAACTCAACTTAATTTCTCATGTCAACATATGTATTCGCCGTAGGACCCATTGACTAAATCTGAAGCTGCTTTTCTTAAGAACAAACTACAAGGCAAAAATTTTGATTTTTTGAGTCTCCTATATTGGTACCTGTCACTAACTATTGAGCCTTATCTGCAGTGTGGTTCGAGCTAAAATAAATTACGTTTTAGCAACCATAAGCTATACCGGCCCGACCACACAGATCCTTTTTCTTTATAGTTGATCACTATAATATCTTATCTTGTCAAGAATGCGATTTTACGATATTTGTTCTACTGGGAGTTTGACAAGAATTTGATAAAACTTAGGGTTCAAGCATAGGCGAAAGAGAAAGCTCTAAACTTTATTAATTTACTGAAAGGAATCCCTTCCAACGCTAAAATTAAGAACAAAGAAGAAGAAGATTAAACTATATTCTAGTGTAGCATTTACCTTTGCTTAAAAAGCTGAGATGAGTTTAAAAGATTTTGTCTGTAATAGTTCGGTTAAAAGACTCAATTATTGATTGTATTTTTATACTTTTTGATTTCAACTAATTAATTTTCATTTAGTTTAAATTTTTCCGACAAACACGTTCTTGCTTTTAATGGATCAGTAAAGAAATAAAACATAATTCAAATGAGTCATATTAAATATTGATAATATTGTTGGAACTTAATCATATTAATAAAAAGTCAGATCTTAAATTTTATGGTCTACAAATAATAAACCTTTAGAATATGTTGAAACTTTTTAATTGGCAACACTGTGGATCTGTAAGGACGTCATTTTTGTTTTTAAACGTGTAATTTTACTATTAATATTTCTGATAAAAACATAAACGAAAGGATATTAACACACGGGGCAGTTAATCTGTTTCAGTGACCTTGGCATACGATTGGATACTTTGGTCAGCACTTTGCCCAGCCGCCTTAATTTTCCCTAACGTGGGTTAGGTACTCATTAGAATTGGGTGGAGTCAGGGATATTCTACTGATTTGAACCCTGATACGAACTCGAGAATTTCGGGTTATCGGTCTAACGCCCTACTGCTAAGCCATGATGTGACATGTATAGATGTATAAATAATTTTTTTATATGTATATATAAATATATACCTATATATATATATATATATATATATATATATATATATATATATATATATATATATATATATATATATATGAAAAAATAATTTTATATATTTTCTAATTTCTTTTCAGTTCCACCACCACCACCACCACCACCGCCACCACCCCCACCAGGAAATTTTTCAACTCTACCTCCCCCACCAGGAAACTTCTCAACTCTACCCCCACCACCAGGAAATTTCACAAATCTACCTCCCCCACCAGGCAATTTTTCAGGAGCCCCTCCACCACCACCCCCACCCCCACCACCACCACCAACCACTCTCGCTCCTCTCCAAGGTTGAGCAAACTTAGAAAAATCGACCAACTTATCGACACAAATATAACTAATAATGCACTGAATATCAAATAAAGTTTTTAAAAAAGTTGTTTCAAGTCAACTTTTATTGTTTGTGTTGGTGAAAGAAATGTATTGTCATTTTACTTGATCACCTAATGTCAAACATCAACTAAGGGCCAACACTTCTACAGATGACAAACATTGAACAAATATTGTTTTATTATTTTGGAGGCATCGTCTGCACTGGCCTGAAGTGCATTATTAAGTGGGTTCTAGTATCGCATTTTCGACTTGTGAATGTAAATAGTCTCAAATAATAACAACTTAATAGTGCTAAGAGGTAGGCCTATTTCAGAGTTTCGGGTCCCAGTTGTATGATAGCTTATACAGCATTCAATTCAACGAAACAAAATTTATTTTGAAAATGTGTAAGCTATTTTCATTGGCTCATAAGTAGTTTTAGGGAAATCGGAAACAAAGCTATATATCAATACTCAGAATTTGTAGCTTAACTGCATTTTAACATTGTCATGGACATAAAGATAGACATATTTTAGCATTGTTACGTATAAAAATTTTCACACGATGTTAATAAGATAAGAAGATTTGAAATTTGTAACTTCAGACCATTGAGACAACATAGGGTTAGTGTAACACTACCTCACTGGGGGAATACGTAACACTACCTCACTGGATGAATACGTAACACTACCTCACTGGGGATAAGATGTGGTGGTCCCCAACTGAGTTCTAGTTATTCAAGGCAAGGGGATGGCCTTTAGAAACGACAACACTCACACACACGCACTCACATGCACACCTTTTGCGTAAAATGACCAAATTGAATGCGAGCCAGCTAAGCGTAGACTCGCGTTAGTGTTACACAGATTGATGTAAACAACGACTAGAGTGTAGGGACAGAATGGGGTTAGACGGATCAATGATTAGCTGAACGATGGCTCGGCGTCAAGGGATGACGGTAAGTATGTCATGCAGGATGTCAACAAGGATGACTATATGGATGTCGAAATGAAAAATAGATTGTCATGTAGGATGACATACAGAATGCCATCATATAGGATACAATAAAGCTTGAAAATAGTGTGAATAAAAATTCATACTTGTCTATAAAATACAATCTCTGTTGAGGGTTACCAAAACTAGCAGCCCCGTCATCTAGATTATACAATACTATATAGAATAACTATTATTTACAAGTAATGGGCTCAATGACAAAATACTGCCTACAAGTAGTATAGGACATTAAATTAACTTACTCTATATCTAGTCCGCAACATGCGACACTGGTACCAACATTGTACATGACATTTTTTTCATTAGGTCTAAACTATTTCACTGACTTGACTATGTCAGCACATTGTGACATGACCACTTACAGTCTGATCGTGCTGCCGTCGTCAAATTCAAAATGACACTACACAGTTTTCCCAGATGTCAAATGACACGAGAAAGATTCATAGAAATAGCTCACTAGATCCCAACACAACAAACTATTGCGGGACGACGGGGCCCACAATCGATTTAGTTTTTTTTTTTAATTATTTCCACTTGCCCTATATAACAATATGATATGTGTTACATTAGCTTTATTGAAAAAGTGGAAACTCGGAAACTTAAGCAAAAACGGAACCAAAAAACATACTGTTAACTGTATCCATAATCAAAAGGAATTGAATAAATTACTAGCTACAACTTATCCTTTGTATCTTACAGGGGAAATCATGGCAAATTAATTTTTAAATGTAAGGAAATTCAATCTGTAAGGATTTTACGTTCTCAATCATTTTCGACCTGGGGTGCTTGCGATTGGCGCCAAGGTATTTTATGTTAATTTCCAATTTAGTTAACTTGTTAACGTTCTCCACTTTTAATGTTCGGCCGGTTTCTTTATTACGCAGGCCCTATGCAAATTAGTTTGGCACATAATCCTTGTTAAGTTGAATATGCAGATGTTTTTTTGTTCGAAAAAAAAGCGCTCAGATTTACTACAAGCGTTATTAGCAGAGAAACATTTATAATACAATTTATTATTTTATTTAAATACAGAAGGTGACATATGTTAACTATCTGGTTCTTTCTTTGAATAGTACAATGCACAAGAAGCGTTTATGGATTGTTATCTTTCATCACTTTAACGATACAATGTTTCCTTCCCATCATATATATGTCACGATCTGCTGCTGATATAATAATTTTCATTGGTGTATTATTATAATCTATGTACATTTTTAACTGACTCAATATGATTTTAAAGGCCATTGATAACACAATTTTATGGTATTTTAACTACTTTTCTCACATGAAGAAAACCCCATTATTAAAATACATTTATGATATTTTCTCATGTATTTCACTTTTTTTTCTATAAATCCATACTGGACACAACGAACTAAAACCAGTGTATAGTGTGTTGTACCAGTGAGTGATACGTAGAAAACATTTTTAAAGTCAATTTTTATTTGAACAGCCAAGTCGTGACTACATCGCCTTTCCTTATTACACCTTAGGCAAGATATGCTCACATATTAAATTCATTACACAACAGCTCAGTAATCACAACACCTCCTGCCTCCATTACACCAGAGACCAGCCCTGCTTACATCTTTAAGTCGTCATTACACTATGGTCCAGTTTGCATGTTTACCACAGCTGTTTTGTTGTGGTCACAATTGATTAGGTCTGCGTGGGCGAGATCATTAAGTACAGCTTGAGATCAACACACATGTAAATACGTGATTGTCGTACAATCTTAGATCAACACTCAGGTAAATACGTGATTGTCGTACAATCTTAGACCAACACACATCTTAATTGGTTACTGTCGTACAACCTTAGATCAACACAAATGTAAATACGTGATTGTCGTTCAACCTTAGATATAATGTCTTACAAATTTTGACTATGTTTCAGTTCCAACGCAACCGCCACCACCACCCCCTCCAGGTAGTGATGTACCGCCACCACCTCCTCCCCCACCTCCCCCAGCTAAGCGTGCCTGGGTGTGCTATTCAACCTCCAACAGTGGGGTCGCAGCCGGAAAGCGCTCATACGTCTGCTACAACGACAGTCAGGTAATGGCAGGCAAACGTGAGGAGTATTGCTACGAGGATTCCGGTGAAGAGGTGGCAGGGAAGAGAGAGTACATTTGTTACGACGACAGCGAGATGGCAGCTGGTAAACGTACGGAAATTCGTTACGAAGATGACGACGAGGGAGGCGTCCCCGGAAAACGTGAAACTGTTTGCTATGATGATAGTGAAGTGGTAGCTGGCAAACGTATGGTGACACACAAGCGGTTTTTACCATATCCACCACCCCCACCTCCACCACCTCCACCTCCCCCACCAGGAAACTTCTCAACTCTACCTCCCCCACCAGGGAATTTATCAGGACTACCCCCACCACCCCCACCACCACCCCCAACCACTCTTGCTCCACTCCAAGGTTGAGCAAAGTTTGAAATCTTCTTGACACCAAAAACGAAGTGTGGATTGTTCTTAGAACATGAAATAAATTAAAAATTGTTGTAAATAAACTGTTTGTTTTCTGTTGTTTGTTTATATGATAAAAACACGTATTGATATATCATATAAGTAAACACTACTCTCTTTTTTATATAACCAAATTTCTATGACAATATTACATATTGAATCCATATTTGTACATTTATTGAGAAGCCAAATCTTGTACAGAAGACAAAGAGAAAAATATCATGTCTAGGTGATTTTGTTGTCATTGTTTGCCTTAGTCTGAAGAGTTTTCTGTTGCTTCAAGTGTCGCGTTTCTCGGTATGTATTTGTCATGTAACTCACAAATCTACAAGAATGTTCTGTGTAGCACATTTGTCATGTAACTCACGAATCTACAAGAATGTTCTGTGTAGCACATTTGTCATGTAACTCACGAATCTACAAGAATGTTCTGTGTAGCACATTTGTCATGTAACTCACGAATCTACAAGAATGTTCTGTGTAGCACATTTGTCATGTAACTCACGAATCTACAAGAATGTTCTGTGTAGCACATTTGTCATGTAACTCACGAATCTACAAGAATGTTCTGTGTAGCACATTTGTCATGTAACTCACGAATCTACAAGAATGTTCTGTGTAGCACATTTGTCATGTAACTCACGAATCTACAACAATGTGCTGTGAACACATTTGTCATTTATCTACAACAGTATTCTGAAATATCTAAGGTTAATAGAATATGGTTGTAGTACAGCTCCTACAACTAAAATAAAACCACACAAAATTTTCTAAATATTTATCACTTATGAATATAATTTTCAGAAAAAAAAACAAGTATACATTGTGAAGTATACGGATATTTGAAAGATGTATCTTAACCACACTTCAACATGCCCATATATTGATATGATCCTAGAATTTAGATCCTGGTCACATATTAAACTTTTTGCACGCCATTCGAAACATCTCATAGTGCACTTTTCACAGACAGAAGCTTTATAATTATACTTTGGACATAGTACACTTTTCAAAGACAGAAGCTTTATAATTATACTTTGGACATAGTGCACTTTTCACAGACAGAAGCTTTATAATTATACTTTGGACATAGTACACTTTTCAAAGACAGAAGCTTTATAATTATACTTTGGACATAGTGCACTTTTCAAAGACAGAAGCTTTATAATTATACTTTGGACATAGTACACTTTTCAAAGACAGAAGCTTTATAATTATACTTTGGACATAGTGCACTTTTCAAAGACAGAAGCTTTATAATTATACTTTGGACATAGTGCACTTTTCAAAGACAGAAGCTTTATAATTATACTTTGGACATAGTGCACTTTTCAAAGACAGAAGCTTTATAATTATACTTTGGACATAGTGCACTTTTCAAAGACAGAAGCTTTATAATTATACTCTGGACATAGTACACTTTTCACAGACAGAAGCTTTATAATTATACTTTGGACATATTACACTTTTCAAAGACAGAAGCTTTATAATTATACTTTGGACATATTACACTTTTCACAGACAGAAGCTTTATAATTATACTTTGGACATACAACGGCGTGGTCGAGCTCTGAGATTGCAAAAGCTTGAGACAGAAAGACATCCCTAAATACAAAGGTGTCATTAAGTAAAGCGACACCCAATTTTATAACACAGCACCAATGGTGTACTACAACTGCGCAATTTTGTGGCACTCCATTAATAATGGTTTCATTCAATGCTTGCTTGAAGATGTGTATACCTCAGTGGCGTCGCTTGGTCGGGTGTCACCGGGTGAGGTCCGCAACCCTGCACCCACCTCGCAACGCCTCTGGTATACTTTGAATACAATTATTAGCTATACTTGAAAAACATTTTTTTTCAATTATCAACTTTTCGGTTTGTTAATTTTTTTTTAATTATAAACTTTTCGTTTTTTTTTTAAATTATCAACTTTTCGGTTTGTTGATTTTGTTTTTAATTATCGTTCTTTTGTTAACACCTGAGTGTGCGTTGCTCACATGACATCACTACTTAAATCCACGCAGCAGATTAAGGTACAACTTGAAACATTAGTGGGACACGCAATGGTTACACAAATCCGCCCGTAGAACGTTGTCGCTTGTACAAATCTATAATTATAATTCTCTTCTGGGAGACGCTAGAAAACAAGCTGTAAGCGCGCTCCCTACCACCCCATCCCTACATGGTCGGGTGAGCTGTGGTTCACGCTAAATGTTTACATTCGTAGAGCCGGGTTTAGTAACGGCTATTAGGGGCAGATAATTTAGTTTGAAACGATTTTAAACTTACGGGAGGTAACTAAGAGGAGCCTGCGTTCAAGGGGGGGGGGGGTGTAGGGTAGGGGTTGGGAGAAAGGAGGGTTGGGGTAGTATCGTCCTTAACGACCTATTGATAGTGTTTTAAAGCAAATATTTTAATATTTTCAGTGGTAGCATTGGTACTGTCGAATTCACAAATTCTGAAATACTGAAAAGTAGAAAATAAAACAACTAAATAGCGGCGTATGATATGCCGCGGGTCGGCTCGTATACTCTAACACAGCCCTGAAGCAAGCCCTATTGTCGGATGATATTCATTTTGGTGTCTTTTTTGTCACATTGACGTATCGCTCACTTGCCTCGCAATATCACTTATCAAATTCACTTGTGTTTCCACACATTACACAAATTTAAAGAGATAACTAACGAGAAAACTAACGAGATAACTAACGAGATAACTAACGAGAAAACTAACGAGATAACTAACGAGATAACTAACGAGAAAACTAACGAGATAACTAACGAGATAACTAACGAGATAACTAACGAGATAACTAACGAGATAACTAACGAGATAACTAACGAGATAACTAACGAGATTACATGTGTAATTTTAATTCAGAACGGAAGGCACTACAAAGAAAGGTAGGCTTACTCAAGCGGAAAAATCTTTAGTTTTTTAGGAATCAATATTATATAATATATATTATATAGGCTGGAGTTTATAATTAATCGTAAACTTTGTGTTTTCAATTAATAATTTTATTTTTTTAATCAATAATCATAGCAATTTCTTAATTAGTTACCCGTAATTAATTCTTTTAAAAAGCGTCCCTTAATTTAGGGGATCCAAAATTTTAAGTTATTTATTTGTTGGGTCAGTACAATAGTATGTATGTCCTCAAAATTGGTTAGAAGTATGTTATCATAATGCTACCGTGTTTAGACTTTCAAACAAAACCTACAGTTAAATAGTCGATTAGTAAAATATATTCTTTTGACACGATTACATAGCTAATATAAAAGATTTGTTAGAACTATTGCGTTAGAGCGTTTTTTTTGTGTTTTCCTAGGATGTCATAGTTACAATCGGTAAATTACGCTATTCTAATGAAAGTTATTTCCCTTGAATAAAATTTTGGTGTTTGTATTTCCAAATGGGAGATAATTCGTTGCTTAACTTAACAATTAATTTCAAATTCCTACACCTTAGGTTGACCGCTTACTTATAAGTACAACTTTAAGTTATTATTTGCTATTGTAAAAATTATATAGAGCACAAGTTCTATACAAAATAATTTGGTAGGTTTTTTTTTAGCATTATCAAGTTGAAAAACAAATACATCAGTAGCCGTTGTAGATTGCAACAGGTAATGTTAGTAGACATACAATGAGATAGTTCAACAACTGCGTCTAAAATCGTCTTAGTCGCAAATTAATAATCTTTTTCAGATTTTTTACCTTCTTCTAAAGGATTCATATATAACAATTGTAGGCTGGAATCTATAACATTTATAACCTTTTATTTTTTCAACAAAAAAAAATCGTTACATAATCACACAATACAGATATTTTACAATTATAACTAAAGACAGACAAGCTTAAAACAGGTTAAAGTGGATTGAGATAGTCCTAGAATAATATTATTTGATTACTAATTTTACTATTCTGGCGAAACATGTCTATGTTTTTTTGTATGAATAAATATTATTTCATATTTAAAGCTATTTATTTTAAATAACAAAACAACTTTATTTTCCTAATCCTAATCAAATACCGAATATTGAACTAAAAATGTTGTGGATCTTTAAAAACTGGGAAAGTTTGTAAATTGTAACTTTTGGCTCTTGCATATCAAAAGGTTGCCGACCCCTGGTCTACAGGTATAGGTTAGTGTTAGAGCTAGTGTATATAGGGCGGGAATGTTGGTGTTTGTCTACAGGTATAGGTTAGTGTTAGAGCTAGTGTATATAGGGCGGGAATGTTGGTGTTTGTCTACAGGTATAGGTTAGTGTTAGAGCTAGTGTATATAGGGCGGGAATGTTGGTGTTTGTCTACAGGTATAGGTTAGTGTTAGAGCTAGTGTATAAAGGGCGGGAATGTTGGTGTTTGTCTACAGGTATAGGTTAGTGTTAGAGCTAGTGTATATCGGGCGGGAATGTTGGTGTTTGTCTACAGGTATAGGTTAGTGTTAGAGCTAGTGTATATAGGGCGGGAATGTTGGTGTTTGTCTACAGGTATAGGTTAATGTTAGAGCTAGTGTATATAGGGCGGGAATGTTGGTGTTTGTCTACAGGTATAGGTTAGTGTTAGAGCTAGTGTATATAGGGCTGGAGTGTTGGTCTACAGGTATAGGTTAGTGTTAGAGCTAGTGTATATAAAGCTGGAGTGTTGGTCTACAGGTATAGGTTAGTGTTAGAGCTAGTGTATATAGGGCGGGAATGTTGGTGTTTGTCTACAGGTATTGGTTAGTGTTAAAGCTAGTGTATATAGGGCGGGAATGTTGGTGTTTGTCTACAGGTATAGGTTAATGTTAGAGCTAGTGTATATAGGGCGGGAATGTTGGTGTTTGTCTACCGGTATAGGTTAATGTTAGAGCTAGTGTATATAGGCCTACAGGTTAAATATTTAATGGAAGGATGTTATGCTGCTGTACGAAAAAATATCGAGTCGAGCTAACACATCGAGTTCTTAGTTTTAAAACATCAAGCTTTCTAGACTCTTACCTTAAATTGCTGAACTAAAATATCAAATACTAGAGCTAAATACAAGAATTAAGTACCAGAAATAAGTTAAAATCATACAAAACTGCAACCCAACTTACAAAATAAGTTATATGCTCACGCAATTGTGTACCAGAGCTATGCTAACAAGGCTGAAAGAGCTAAACTAACAAAATGACACTTAAAGGCTAAGATGACATCATTCATGAATACGATATTCATACACACAGAATATCTGAATCACCACTACTTTTATGAATAAGGTTTAATCTCAAGTAACGATTACTCCCTGAACAAATCCCGAGACCTCTTGACAGTGGTTTGTTCGTTGTTTCTCTGGTCTCTGACTGACGTTCACTGACTTGACCTTATGCTGGGACTGCCAACATGTAGTCTGGTCATCAGTTTTCAAGAATTATCCTACCTTATGAAATAAAAGTAGTGTGTGATTACCAGTTTATTATATGTGGTAAATAAGGAGAAACTACTACTGCCAATTTGTCTCATTCAATTTCCGATAGTAGGCACCTGCAGCGAAAAGATAGAATTTTTTTATGTCATGCTGCTATATCGTGTAGTATGGGGTGGAGGTGCTTTAAAATAATCTTTTTTTTTCTTATGTTGAGTTACATGAGATAGAATCGTTTTAAAAATGTTACTTTGTTGTGTTGTATTACATGAGATAGAGGTGTTTTAAACCAATTTTGATTGAACAATGACTATTGATTAAAGTAATTACGTTTCTATTAAACTAAATTTATTTTTAAATTGAGTTGGGTCTTGTAATAAATAAATTCACATAAAATAAGGGGTGGTCGAGTCGGTAAAACTCATGGTTGCTAAACCGAAAAATCTCGAGTTCGAACCCTCGGGCAGATGAGGCTCGTTAGCTGGGGACAGCCACTCTTCTGGGAGAGACAACTCCAAAAATTAAACAACTGCTGCCTTGTAGTTTGTTCTTGGTTGGAAGCAAATCGAAAAAGAAAAGCAGGCTGAAATCGGAGTAAATGGCCTCAATGGCGCATAACCAGTTGACACGTAACGCTTAATTGTGTTGGAGGCGTGGTCGAGTCGGCAAAAAGCTCATGGTTGATAAATTCGAACAAAGTCTCGAGTTCAAACCCACTGGCAGATAAATCTCGATCCCCTTCAACACAAACAATTAAGAACGAAGGAGAAGTGAACAGAAATAACAGCGAAAATATACGGACTTTAAAAAACACACGACTAGGGAAGCTTTGAAATTGCAGGACCAGATAGACTCTGCAATAATGTGGAAGATTTGAGGACGGAGTTCAATAGAAATGCAACAGGGAGGGAACCCCCAGGGCAAGCGAAGCTGGGGTCGACCCAGGAAGTCATGGTGACGTACAGTGCTGGAGGAGGCTGCCATGATAAGGGGAAAATTGTGAACAGCTGAAAAGAAGGACAGGAAACCGTAGGGGATGGTGGAAAGCTTTGACAGAGGCACTATGTTCTGCAATGAATGAATTATGAACTTAATACTTCATTTGAAAGCAATTAATTATTTTTTTAACTCAAAAGAAGCGAATACATAACATTACCTCAAACACATTTGACTACTGCGATTGACAATTAAGTCGTAGCCTTATTTGCACCAAATGTCAGCCTCCACGATGTAGTCAACACAAGTTGTTTTATCAGTCGACTACACAAGGCCAACCAACGACATTAGAAACCAAATTGTTTGTCCTGCCTGTATCGTATCCCAGTCGAGGCAAACAAAAGTTGTGTATATAACGCCACAAGCTGACGACTAAAGACACCAGACTTCCGTCTAGCAATAAACTCTTGACGCTGCTGTTTTAAGATGAAGCTAGCCCTTCTTACAGTCGCCATCTTGTTTGCTCTCTCTGAGGGGAAAAGCCGTAAGTTCATTTTTTAAAAATTGCTTTTCAAGCTATTATGTCTTGTCACAATACTTTAAGTTTATTAATTTAATAAGGACTACTTCGTAAAGTCAAATAATGAAAGTAATTTTTTAAACAAACGTATGTATACAATAATTAATTATTTACGGAAATTTGATCAAAGAAATATTGAATAAGTTGTTTTTTTCTTCAATTTTAAAGATTTCGGACTATCCGTGTAAAAATTTTCATCCTCACTATAATACAAAGAAGAATATATAAACAAATATATTAGAAATGTACAAAGTTTTAACATAAGCGGTTTAGCTAACATACATACTTGTGTTTGATTCTCCTATAATTCTATAACCATTGTTGTTTTCAGTTAAGCGCACACTTAAGTGTCACCACTTTGGGGGAGACGCCCCACCAGCAGCAGGTAAACGAGATATCTTTTGTATTGATCTCGATCAGTACGGATATGCTGCAGCAGGTAAACGCTTCACACCTTACCAACCACCTGCTGATGGACTACCCCCACCCCCTCCACCACCTCCACCACCTCCACCACCAGCTGATGGAGCACTATTTCCACCACCACCACCACCTGCTGATGGAGCACCCCCTCCACCACCTCCACCCCCTCCAACACCAGCACAACGTGACCTAGACTGTGATTACGTCGGAACACCAGCAGCGGGCAGACGAGACATCTACTGCTACGACTCGGATGATTACGGTTCTGCTGTGGTAGGGAAACGCCATCTCCTGCCCACACGCTACTTCCCCTCCGATTAGATCCACACAACTTCAGCACCATATGACCCACAATGAATCACGATGATCCACTATGACCTCACAACCCCTCCCACAGACTTCTTGTATGTGTGTTGGCCTATTTTAGACAGAATACCACATAATTCTAAGTATGGCCTGATTAAAAATCATGTAAAGTTAATATTTTTTAACTGTTCACTCTACGATAGTTAACAATGTTTGACAAAAGTTTTAAATAAAATTGTGGGAAACTAAATTGTATTTCTTTTTGTTTTATTAGCAAAGATTGTATACAATGTATCAATTAAAATGTAAATAAAAACGTTTGAAAAGACTACATCTTTATTAATGGTGTGGTCGAGTCGAATTATAAGCTTATATTTATTTTATTATAGTGGGTCAAAATTGAGCTACGAGATAAGCCACATCCCACAAACTAAAAAGCAGACACAATGAACAAAATAAAAGCTTATAATAAAAAACAAATGCTTATAACGGGCTCAAGCCTGTTGAACGCTGCTAAGCTCCCCACAGCTCTGATGGTTACCTGACCCATTGAAGGCAGCTGGGCATGGTGCTGACCACACAACCCCTTCACGTGCGAGGTCAGAGAAATAAAATTAATGAAAATAGTTTTAATCAAAGTTTCGTTATTTTATTTGAATTAGGTTGTAAAAAACAGTTTGTTAAGTTTTTAAATATAAAATATGTTCCCGCTTAAGGTAGGTCTGTTAATTAAATTTACTATCAGGGTAGTGAGTCTGATAAATACAAAATCACACGAGATGGGTGAAGACGTGAAACTAATGGACGGCCTAGTCTAGTGCGCCCTGGCTTGTAAGCTTAAGAGGCGCGAGTTTGGTAGCGAGTTAGAGAGCTTAGGCTCACCCTGACAGCTGGGGAAAAATGAGATAGCCATTGCAATTTTGTTTTACAATTCTTTTTAAAAGGTTAATCAAGTTTCGAATAATTTGGTGATTGTCTTTTTATGCATAACGTAAAAGCCAACTAAAACATCTTGAGTTTACAATAAAGTATTGTAGAAGTATCTGACGCATGTTTTAAGATCACTAAAGAAAAATAAAAACTGTTAACAATTAAAACATGACCATTCGTTAAGAGTTTTATTGCATACTCAGTGCTTTCTGCATCCATAAAATAACTAAAGTTTTGTCACGTAATCAAAGCAATAGAAGAAATTTCAATAATAAATTATTTTGGACTTACATGGCAATACATACAGCAAGTTTCACTGCATGCAAGAACAATGAACATCCATTGAAAGTACAGCTACCCATCTGGGTATAATCCGACATTCACGTGCAAGGAACCCGGGCTCGAGACTGTAGTTCGTCCAATCACCGAACTGCCCAAAACAGGTAGGGCAATACACTGGGAGGAAGCAAAAACCTGGCAGAAACCAGAGTGTCTAGCTTCTTGTAATATTCTTAGTTCCAGATTGAATTTATATTCATTTTGCCTATTAATAACACACTGCCCTGGAAAACAATACTTGACATAGTGGAGAACGGAGGAAAAAAAGGAATTATCCTGCATCATCTATTGTTATAAACATGCGACTTGTTAGTGATATAACCCTGCGTTTTTATGCTCTTGTGGACAGTGTTTCTTCCAGACTTTTTTCTCCTGGGGGGGGGGCACTTGAAATTTTTTTTGGGGGGGGGGCTAAAAATTCTGGGGGCGGGGGGGGGGGGGGGAGGGCGGACCCTGTTAGAAGTATATTTTTTCTATATAAATTCCATTTCGTTCGGGGGGGGGGGGGGGGGGGGGGAGGCGGTAGACCTTCTTCGAAGCCCCCCCCCCCCCGAAGAGATGCCTGGAAGAAAATCTGCCTGTGGATGATTGCAACAAGCTATAAGCAGATTCAACCAAAGGAAATGTTCTGCTGTGGTATATCGGAAAACTATTTGGAGATACAGCACAACTAAACGGACAAAAAAGGGAACAAAAAAATCTAAAGACTTAAAGAATTTTAGATTAACGTATATGATAAAGACTCATGTCTACCTCTCTTACTGTCTTCAGTTACTTACCCTGGGCCCGTTTTTACGTAGAATTGTAAGCACAAAGGTCATCGTTACTTTTCTCAGAAACGTATCTACATTTCTTACATGCTTTCTCTGATTGTATTACAATAAAAACACTGAAACGGTGGCTGATCTAAACTTTGTGCAACTATCTTAATACTATAATGGGCTACGTTCGCACATCTCTCTCTCTCTCTCTCTGTCCGCAAAAAATTTTCGCCGGACATCACGTCAGAAACGGCAGCGATATATGGAGAACTTTATACGGACTTTTGTTGAAAATAATATGTTAGATGTTTTAAATGTATAACCACAATTTTATTTAAAGAAGAAAAATAAAAAATCAAGGCGTATTCGAATATAGAGAAACAGTATTATTTATGCAACCGGAAAAGCATTAATAGATATGTAAAAGAACGCATAAAACTGTGACGACACTATTGCTTACTAATGACGTCATCTGCCGTGTTTAAAATAAAAAAGAAATGAACTATTTCATTCAAATTTGATTTAGATCTACGTACACTATGAAATGCATACAATACAATTTTTCCGGCCTAAACTCATAACATTTATTTATACAAAATCTTTGTTTGGAACTGGCTAATTTGGGATAAAAAAATTAATTTGAAAGAATAGGCATATTCGCGTAAGTTAAGATTTTAAAATACGTCTTTCATTCTCTGAATTTTATAAGGTGCCTAAATAGCGGAGATGTTAGTGTACTATAAACCACGCAGGTGGTGCGGGTTCGAGACCCACCAAGTCAACTTGGTTAATGTATTTTTTTTTTTATTTTGCTCGGACTAAACTTAAAAAAAAAAAATTCAATTAGGATTCTAGATCTAGATTGTCGGGTGTCCGATAAGGCACTTCCCGGCGCCGCAGGCGCTTCAAATTTGGCAGGATCTTGCCTTGGGGCGACATAACACAGGGGCCGGTTGGCCGAAAAGTCTACGATGAGGGGGTCAAAACTGACCTCGACTGACCGGTACCTTATATGAGCTATAAATCGAAAAAAAAATGTCCACGGAGGAACCTCTTCATAACTCTATGGCGAATTAATTAAGCATTCACATTCTCAATGTTTTCGAAAGCCTAAGCGAAGCTGGGCAGCATGCCTAGTTAATTATGTAAGCTATAGCCCATCTACGACATTTTCGGAGGTTTATTTCAATAAGAAACATGTGGTTTAGTGAGAAAGGTGAACGACAAATTGGGAACACGGAGTCCTAAAAGGTCAAATCTACTTCACCACAGGGACCTAATAGACTAAATCTACTTCATGACAGGGACCTAACAGGTCAAATCTACTTTATCACAGGGACCTAACAGGTCAAATCTACATCACAGGGATCTAACAGGTCAAATCTACTTCACCAAAGGGATCTAACAGGTCAAATCTACTTCACCACAGGGACCTAATAGACTAAATCTACTTCATGACAGGGACCTAACAGGTCAAATCTACTTTATCACAGGGACCTAACAGGTCAAATCTACATCACAGGGATCTAACAGGTCAAATCTACTTCACCACAGGGACCTAATAGATTAAATCTACTTCACCACAGGGACCTAATCGATTAAATCTACTTCATGACAGGGACCTAAAGGGGCAAATCTACTTCATCACAGGGACCTAACAGGTCAAATCTACTTCACCACAGGGACCTAACAGGTCAAATCTACTTCACCACAGGGACCTAATAGATTAAATCTACTTCATGACAGGGACCTAACAGGTCAAATCTACATGACAGGGACCTAACAGGTCAAATCTACTTCATCACAGGGACCTAACAGGTCAAATCTACTTCACCACAGGGACCTAACAGGTCAAATCTACTTCACCACAGGGACCTAATAGATTAAATCTACTTCATGACAGGGACCTAACAGGTCAAATCTACATGACAGGGACCTAACAGGTCAAATCTACTTCATCACAGGGACCTAACAGATCAAATCTACATCACAGGGACCTAACAGGTCAAATCTACTTCACCACAGGGACCTAACAAATTAAATCTACTTCATGACAGGGACCTAACAGGTCAAATCTACTTCACCACAGGGACTTAACAGGTAAAATCTACTTCATCACAAGGACCTAACAACATCTGGATCTTTGCACATATCTTATACAAGAAATTTGCTCACATTATCTTTATCTGAGTTCATAACATATGATGCGCCAACATTAAATAACAGATGCGCACTCATTATGTCATGTATCAGATATTAAGCAGCTTTATTAATCAAATACTACATTCCCGACATCAAATAATGAAGTAGCTGTATCAGACTCCACAATTTCAGATACCATTAGAATCACATTAGAACATGAGGTGGCGTAAGAGATAGAAGTGAATTATACCAGATGCTATCAACAATGTTCACGTCAGGTAGCGTTGCTATCAACCATTTCTGACGTCATACACGGCTGTCAAAGGAGAACGTATCATCGCCGCACATATTTACAACGCTGTTTGTAGCTGGGTTTTACCAATGCCTAACATGTAGCTGGGTTTACCAAGGCCTAACCTGTAGCTGGGTTTACTAATGCCTAACTTGTAGTTAGGTTTACCAAGGCCTAACTTGTAGCTGGGTTTACCAATGCCTAACTTGGAGCTGGGTTTACCAAGGCCTAACTTGTAACTGGGTTTACCAATGCCTAACTTGTAGCTGGGTTTACCAAGGCCTAACTTGTAGCTGGGTTTACCAAAGCCTAACTTGTAGCTGGGTTTACCAAGGCCTAACTTGTAGCTGGGTTTACCAAGGCCTAACTTGTAGCTGGGTTTACCAATGCCTAACTTGTAGCTGGGTTTACCAAAGCCTAACTTGTAGCTGGGTTTACCAAGGCCTAACTTGTAGCTGGGTTTACCAAGGCCTAACTTGTAGCTGGATTTATTAGGGCCTAACGGAGGGCGATTTTGGACAAATTCAACGAACTTACATTGTTAGATCTAGACATTTAGTTTCACACTACATTCAACAGAGATATCAATTACACTAATAGTAGTAGATCAAAACTATAGTCTGGGATACGCAGAAATAACCTTTAGGAGATAGATACACATACTAATTTCGTTAGATGCTCTATTAACTTAGAATATAAAGTAGAAAATTATAGTATCTGAATCTGCATTAAATATTTTCACAAAGATAAAAAAAAATTGTGAGTATCAACGGAGATCGGAAAAATAAAATGAAAGATAATGTCAGAATAGTTGCTGGGAAATTACCATCACGTCGTAATCTTACTTGCACCAAATGTGAGCCTCCACGATCTAGTCAACACAAGTTGTTTTATCAGTCGACTACACAAGGCCAACCACCGACATCAGAAACCAAATTGTTTGTCCTGCCTGTATCGTATCTCCGCCGAGGCAAACAAAGGTTGTGTATATAACGCCACAAGCTGACGACTAAAGACACCAGACTTCCGTCTAGCAATAAACTCTTGACGCTGCTGTTTTAAGATGAAGCTAGCCCTTCTTACAGTCGCCATCTTGTTTGCTCTCTCTGAGGGGAAAAGCCGTACGTTCTTTTTTTTTCCACTTATTTTCATACTCCATTTTCTAAAGATAATTGTATATTTTAATCAAGAAACATTCCGAGAGTAGTATTGTTCAAATTACGAATTTAAGGTAACTTTATTCAGATTTCCCAGACACAATAATTATTAGACTAGAAACGTTTCATATTTTGGTTATCCAATCGTATTATATTCCTTAAGATATAAGACATTAAGACTTTCTTCAAACTGTTTAACGTTATGTTGAATTCACACAATGTATAACACATAAGCACGTCTTACAGTGATATATTAAGGCTACGCTAATGAACCTAAGTTGCCCCATTCAACTATACAGTTAACCATTTATTTCCAGGCAAAAGCCCACTAGAATGCTTCTACTTCAACAGTGGGGCTTCTGTAGCTGCTGGTAAACGAGATGTGTTCTGCCTCGATCACGATTTTTTGTTCGGCGGCGTGGCCGTCGGAAAACGATTCTCTCCTCTTCCTGAACCACAAGATGGAGTTCCACCACCTTATCCACCCCCTCCACCTGCTGAAGGAGGTCTAGCTCCACCACCACCACCACCACCACCACCAACATCCCAACCACCAGCAGCAAAACGATCTCTAGACTGCCAATACTACGAAGCATCAGCAGCAGCAGGTAAACGCGACATCTACTGCTACGATACTGACGGTATCGATTACGGTTACGCTGTGGCCACACGGTACTCGCCATCGGAGTGATCGATCCTCTCCACTCCACCACAACCTGATCCACAATGACATCCACACCCCACTTACCTCCTGTCTGAAGCTACCTCATCTAAACCAACACAGTATCTTCACCTGGTCTGAGGTTTCAAGTATTATGTTACATTTTTGTTTACACGTGTAGTCAAAATTCTGAATTAAATTGTGGAATCAATATCTAAAGTGTTTTTTTATTTATTTATTTATGTTTAATTTGCTAATTTTTACACCACCTCAATAAAAAAACTATTTAAGTGTTTAATTTAATTAATAACAGCAACATTAATATAGTTGGTCAAAATTAGGTCACACGAATAAATCACAGACTAAAATAAGTGTCATATTTGCCCTTAGGTCTAAATGAAGTAGTTTTTTTTTAACATTAATTTTAGTCATCAGTAATAGACAACACACCGTCGGTGTTCTGTATCCTGTTTCTTGCGATCACGTGTGTATATTTTAAACTGCATCTATAGCCTAATTTTTTACTACAATTCCAATGTATGTAAAGTAAATATTTGCAATTATCAACAACAATAATGTTGCGAAAAAAATCATGAAGTTATTGAATACATCAGCTTTGAAATAATCTGATGGACATTTGCAGTAAGTGAAAGGAGCATTTCCACAATGACCGCCATTTTTTAACAGAAAACAGAATTGTAACATGGAAATTCTATACCTATTTGTTAGCTGAGAAAAAGAAATAGCTTGTTCCTTATGTTAAAAAAAAAAAATTAATTGACCTCATCAAACAAAAAAAAAAAGATTTACAGAATACAACCATCGTAGGAATATGGTGACTACCAAGACCTTTGAGGCTATGATCATTGATTAAACAAATACACGGCATTCCAATACCTTTGAGGCAATGATTATTGATGAAACATGAAAGGTTCACGCTTCTTAGGAAAGCCACATTGGCTTGAAAATCAATTAAATGTTTAGCCTTTCGTGGGGAATAAATAATTAGTTGTTTTTTTTTTAATTACATATAACAACACACTTTATGAAATTATGGAACTTTTAAAAAAGAAAATCAATTAACAAACCGAATGAGTAAAGGAATTTAATTTCAAAATATTTAATTATAAAATTATCGCCACTCCTTAGAAAAACATATTAACAAAGTTTCTTGGTCTGACTGAAGTAAGATAATGGTAGGCTAAGAAGCTGAGTAGAAATTAACGATCCATGTGTCATCGTTAAATATGTAGAGACATGTTATTAGCTCTTTTTTCTGTGGTAATTAGTACTACTCGTCATTTACGTCTGTTGGAAATAATTAATTACTTTATTTAAACTAATTATATTTTTAAATATTAAAATTCTAGGTTTTTTTTTTTTTTTTTGTAAATTTATTTTCTTACTTTTTTTTAAAAAAAAAAAACTTCTACAAAACTTAGCACCAATTTTAAAATAATAATTAATTTTGCCATGTTTACATAGGCTCATTAATTAGCGTAGAGACGAGCTCGGCAATATAATGTTCATATAAACCTAAACTAACGTGCGTAGGTAGTTGTATTGACTTATTCCATTTCACAGAAATGTATTTATTTATAATACGTTTTCCGGTTTAAAACAATCCTTATAGTAAATGCTTGTGTATATTAAAAGACGTAATTTGTTAGTTTTCATATAAATCCAAACTTTGGAATATAGGGAGCTTTTACATAGTTAATTATGAATGACAACTTGATACTATTAACCCGACCATTATTCATTTAACAACAGTAACAATAGTTAAATATTCAAATGGTTAATATATTTACAATTCTTTTGACAGATGAAAATTGTTAAATAACTACCTATAGTATATAACTACCCAAAAAAATGTCAAATAAAGATTATTATAAAGCCATTTTAATCATTAAATACATCACAGAAAATTACATAAGTAATAAAAATAATGTTAAATTATGTTAACTGTTGTTTTTTTTTTCTTGTAATAATATTATACGATAACCCATACACTAATTCAGTTATCCAGTAACACAAAAATAAAAAAATAAAAACAACCCCAGATGTGTAATGCTATTTTATTTCTAGGACAAAGACGGGTAACTCAGCTAGTACAGCTCTAATACATACCACAGAACACGCGAACTCTTGGCACATATTGATATTCACCTAATGTCGTCAGACGGAGACTTGGACCCAAGGACGGTTCACATCTTGGACACGTTCACCAACTGCATCATGATCAACTTCCTCGGCGTCTTCGGCATCGTAGGGAACAGCATCAACATAGCCGTGCTGTCTCGCCACGGTTTTCGCGAGTCCACCAACATCGTCCTCATCGCCCTCTCCACGTCTGACCTACTCTTCAGCACGTTCCAGCCCATCACGAGGCTGAAATGCATCGTGGGATACTTCGACTCGAGCTTCGCGGAGACCGTTCACGCCTTCGTAACGGTGTATTTTTTCCTCCCCAAATTCGTCTGTCTGGGCATCAGTTTTTGGTACGTGGCTCTGATCGCCATTGAGCGTTTCGTTGCCGTGTATTTCCCGTTCCAAGTTTCCAAAATTTTTACCCGGAAACGAATGTTGGTTTTAGTGATTTTTATTTTTTGTTTCGGATTCACGATGATATCGCCAACGTTCTTTGCTTTTCAGTACCATTGGAGATGGAACCTCGTGTTGAACATATCCCTTGGTGCGGTAGACTACACAGATTTCTACATCACAAACCACGAGTTCCTCGACTTCTACATGTGGGTGGGTCTCAACAACCTATTCTGTACCTTGAGTTTCTCTGTCGTCCTATTCTGCTGCCTGGCTATCTGCCTGAAGCTGATGCGCAGTGCTGTGAAAAGAGAAAAACTGACCACCACCAGCTCCGGATATGACGTCAAAGTTGTGAAAATGCTCGTTACCGTCTGCACTATTTACATCTTCGTTGCCATACCAACGATAACATTGTACTCGTATTATAAACCAAGCTTTATATTTGTCTCCCCTGTCCACCGTCTGATGAATGACGTCAGCGATATTCTATTTCTAACCAACGCGTCATCGAACTTTATCGTTTACGTCAGCATGTCCAAGAAGTTTGCTGACACGTATAAGCAGCTGTTGGGGTTAAGGCCACGCGTCAAGATGCACAGAGGGAAAACGGTCAACTATCGTACTAATAGGCTGTAAACTTCACACATCCTGAACAGTCGGGTACAGAGGGAAAACGGTCAACTATCGCACTAAAAGGCTGTAAACTTTACAATCCTGAAAAGTCAGGTGAACTTTTAGATGTTGTTCATGTTAGACAATCTAGCAGCATAGTAGTTTTAACTGCACGATAAAAAGTATTAAAATAAAAGTTTTAAAGTAGTAAAATCTAGAGGCCATTTACCTTGGATTAACCAGCTTATTTTATTTCGACAATTATGATAGGATAAATCAATCAAAATGGCAATATGTAGAACAGAAATTCAAAGTACTTTGAGTCTTTGCTGTATGTGTACAGTATGTGTTTTGTGTTAAAATTAGAACCGTTCTGTAAAAATGTACATCTACTCTATAGAATTAAAATAAATGAATTGTGAAAATGTACAGTGTTTTTTATTCTGGAACCAGATGTCAACCAACTATGTATATGCTAGAACTACATTACTATCACTTAGTGATCGTGTACTGTCTTGTTACAACGGGTTATGTTAGACATTCTGCCTAGCTACGCTTAATTTTTTTTGTAAAGGTATTCTTAAAATCGTACCCATACATAACTCTTTTACTAATACCAACCAATTCTACAATGACCACAGAGATTATTTTAACACCAACCATATCAATGTATAAGTAATATAGTAATCATAAAAAACATGAGACTTTCTTCTCTTACAGTTACATTGATTATCTAACACATCCCATACCTGTTTTTAATACACTGCACTACTGCACCATTCATCCGATCGCCATAATACTTAGAGAAGTTAATTAGAATACTAAGTCGAAGGATTCTGCATTTGATTCTTCTGCATTGCATAGAAGCTCAAAATTAATCTGTCCGGATGATTTTCCTAAGTTTTTCCACAAAACTGTGCATGTTTATATAAATAATTATGGTCTCAAGTCACGTTTGAACCCATTGGCGATTTTTTCCCCTGATGTGACGCGTTATTTTATTTATTATTTTTTGCATCTCTGGGCATGGACTAAAATTACTCACTTGTCGTGGACTTAGTGGCCGATCGGCATCCCCCCACCCGCCGGGTTTGATTTGCCGGACGCTAGTGCCTGTCAAATTCGAAACGGCTGCGGTACCGTCAAGTGCTCTAAACAGCTTTTGATCACCTTCCTTTATTGGTATAGATACTATCAATGTTGATCTAGTCATTTTTCAACACAGGTAAATCGCGAAAAGTTTTCACATAACTTTAGTATTGATGTTTTTAAATTTATTTATTTTAAAAATGAATGCACCTATTAGGTCTAGGTAGACAAATTAAATAGAATTTTCGATTTTTGTTTAGTGATATCTTGTTAACTAATTGGGACGTCGGTGAAAGAAAATAATTGAACGTCATTTTCTGCTTGCTGTTTACCTTACAATTTTCGATTAAATATCGATATGACTTCGGCAATTCGTAATATCTCCAGGCCAAATTCTGGAATTGATAATCTGCAGTAAATGGGGCTGATCGTCTTACCTTAGCTTCACGAAACCACGCAGTAATTTGAAATAATTGTCTGCTGACAAGTTCCACTCAATTATTCGATAAGAAATGTCGCGTGCTGTGTGTGATTTGGATGCGACAATACGCCCGGGGGGTCTATCTTTCAGGGTCGGGGCTAGCGGTTAAACTTCAGTGTAATCGCTTGGGTTGATTTTCTATGAATTTTCGAAAATTTTATTACAACATGTTATTCATAATCAAACTAATTTTAGATTATCTATAGTTTAAGCTATTTCTCCATATTTTCAATCAATATAACCTATGACAAAAAATTACCGATATTATTATGTCAGATGCCGATTTATAATCAATAAGACATATGCGAGTTTCTGCAAGGCACAGCTTCTAACTGTTGACACACACATTATATGACACATGCTTTAACGCTCACGTATTTTTAAAAACAATCGATTTATTTAATAGATTCAAACAAAATATACGAACTTATTTCTATTTATCTATTTTTGAGCAGCCTATCGAGTCAGAATTTTAACAAAGAAGAATGAATAAAAACGGGAAAACGGCTTTATAATTTAACCTAACTTTAAATTGAGAGCGTAAAGTATTTCCTTTCGTTTTAAAAACTGAAATTCAGGTATTCGATTTAATCATTGAGAATTCTCTACCAGACGCCATACACGCTATTAGAAACTTTCACATAAAGAGCCTAATGTTCTAACATTGCTATGGTTTGTTGATCTCCAGACTGATATATAGCAAGGATTGGCTTTATTATGTAAGTAAGTTGTCCTTGCTAAGATAAATATTTTAAACAACATGTCGTAAATCTGATAATTATAGACTAACATTCTAATTTCAACGAGCAACCGTTGAGTAAACCAAATAGACTTGTAGCTATTTTTAAAATTGTGACACCACTTGAAAACACGTGATGGAAACTTGGCTTGTTGCGATACTGGACACCTTCGCCAACTGTGTGACCATCAACATCATCTGCTTGTTTGGGATTGTGGGTAACTGTCTGAACATCACCGTGCTGTACAAGCACGGGTTCAACAAGTCGACAAACATCATCCTTCTAGCTCTGTCCATCTCGGACCTGCACTTCACCATCCTCCTCCCCGTCACCAGACTTAAATGTATTGTCGGCCACTTTAACGCGAATCTGGCCGAAACCGTTGACACATTTGCCACGGTGTATTTTTTCATGCCAAAATTTGTCTGCCTTGGTTCGAGTTTTTACTACGTGGCTCTCATTGCCGTGGAAAGATTTGTCGCTGTGTTTTACCCATTCCAAGTCTCCAAACTTTTCACCAAAAAACGCGTCCTGATTCTCGTCGTCTGCATTTTCTTGATCAGCGTCGGGACAATTTCCCCGACGTTTTTCTCATTCCGTTACGTCTGGTTGTTTGACCCCGTGTCCAACCAGACGTTAGCTCACGTGACTTACACCGAGTTCTACGTGGCACGCCACGAGTTCCTGGACTTCTACATGTGGGTGGGGATGAACAATTTTTTCTGCGCCGTCAGCATGCTGATAGTCTTCGTCTGCTGTCTGTCGATCTGTCTCAAACTGGTGCGCGTGTCTGTCAAACGTGAACTGATGACGTCAGGAGCCGTGGGCTTTGACGTCAAAGTGGTGAAGATGTTGGTGACAGTGTGCAGCATCTACCTCAGCGTGGCAGTGCCCACCATCACCATGTACACGTACTTCAAGCCAAACTTCATCTTCGTCTCGCCCATACATAAACTGATGAACGACGTTTGTGATATTCTCTACGCTCTTAACGCTTCGGTAAATTTCTTAGTCTACGTCAGCATGTCGCAAAAGTTTGCCAACACGTACAGAAAACTGTTCAGGTTAGGAAGCAGATGATGTTTGAAGCTTTCTTTCATGGCTAAGCTGTAGTGGTTGTTGACGTATTGCTTGACCCAACGGTTGTTGATACAATTAAAGACACGAAGTGGTAGAGCTGTTGATCCATGAGTGTATGTTAAAATAGTTGGTACACCATTTCAGTGGTTAAATAAGTTGGTAGGCTACACCATTTTGTGGTTAAAATGGTGAACCATTTCTGTGGTTGGTACACGATTTCTGTGGTTAAAATAGTTGGTACACCATTTGTTGTTAAAATAGTTGTTACACCATTTCCGTAGTTAAAATAATACACCATTTTGCGGTTAAAATAGTTGATACACGATTTCTGTGGTTGAAATTAAAATAATTGATAATCAATTGTGTATGGTTAGTTAATACACTATTTATGTGGTTAAAATTGTTGATACACGATAGTCTATGGTTAATGTCGTGAAATCAAAGTTAAAAGTCTGGAAAGAAAATTAAATTAGCTCTTGTCAGATCTGGATTTTGAAAATCCCAAGAGCGGGTCAAAAAGTTTTATCCCTGACCTCAACGTTATGAAATTTTACCTCAAAAAACGTTTGACTGTAAGGTTTTGTCCCTGACTTTCTCAACGTTAACATGTTAATGTTTTGGAACTAAACCTCAAAAACGTAAGACCGTACCAAAGGGTTTTTATTTTGATCTAAACCCAGGTTAAAATCTAGTAGACGTTAGCAGACTTTCATGTGACCATTACAAGACCTACTGGTGTATAATGACACTGATCAATGAGTCTTAGCACTCGGGATAAAATTATGTAATTGCCTACTCATCTCTAGAACACTAAAATCATTTTAGTTAATTAAATAAATCAACACTGCTACATACTTCTGAATTTTTAGTTGAATGTCAAAAAGGTTACATTTCTATCCGAGTTTTTTTTATTTTGTTACGCAGCTTTTTATTGTGTAGTCCAGGTTTTTTTTTCACACTGAAGCTGGTAATGATTATTTACAACACAGAGAAACAAGTCAGAGCAACTTAATGCAAGTCACAGACCATAAATGTTGGCTTGTTTCCATTAACAAACTGTATTATATATATCGAGGGTATAGAGGACAAACGCCATATGTCCACTTTTTAGGTAAAATCGATGTACATTTATAAGTGATACTGTGAATAATACAAGCTACAAGAACACTTATGCACTGTCAGAAAAGTAGAATGCAAATATTTTATGAATGTTTTCAACACAATATTTTGCTCTATTTTAATATTCGAATGGGATTTATAAACTCATTTTTCTCGAGATTATGTTTATTTGGACATACTGCGTTTGTCTTCTATACTCTATACCCTCGATATATATAAATAAATAAATATATATATATATATATATATATATATATATATATATATATATATATATATATATATATATATATATATATAAATATAGTACATATACTATGTTCTAGTGGGCTAGATTTGAATTTTAAAGATTAACTTACAGGTAATGAAGACACAGTCAAAGCACATTTAAAAATTTTTATTTTGAGGACACCTCCCCACACAAAAACAAGAATACTTTAGAAATTAGCAATGGAACTGCATTAAAAATATATAAAAGTTGTCATACATTTTTGATAACAGAACAGACTGACGACCCCACATTCCTACAAGTAGCTGTACTAAACACAGTCCTGTCTGAACAAGCTCTACAAACTTTAGTCAGTTATTCTCAGGTATTCTGGTCTAGGTGACATTAAGACAGCACTGAAGGTGAGAGAACTAGCCAAAATATGATGTCCACAGGTGAAAAAATGTGTCAGACAACTTTATTCCCCCATACAGACAGGTGAAAAAAGACACTAGACTTAGACACAGTGACAAAACCTAGTTCTCCTGGTTGTACAAAATATCTCGTTGGTGCTGCAGTTCACTGAAACGTCTTTGTAATTCTCTCTCTCTCTCTGTCTGTCTCTGGACATCCTCTGTCAGGGACTGGTGATGGAAACAAACATTATTACAAGTTGAAATAAAGCGCAACCTCTCATTTTTTTACTTTCTCGTATATACGAAGTATAGAGAAAGTCTTGTAATCGAGCAAAACTAAAAATCGAGATTTTTATAAATCTCGACGTTTTACACCTCACTGATACGGAAAAACATAATTTTGCAATCTTGTCCGTATGTCTGTGTGTGTGTCTGTCTGTCTGTTTGTGTTTAAACACGATAACTTGAATACCGTTACAGCTAGGTTGATGAAATTTTATATATAAGTATTTTATCAAAATTGTAGATCCTGATCAACTTTTGAGCGATTTCAGATAACCGGAAATGGTACTTTTTCTACTTTGAATTTTTCAAAAGCCTATAACTTGAGAACTATTTCAGATAGATAAACGAAATTTCACATGTAAGTAAAAGATCTATATCTCTACCTTCTGTCAAATTTTGAGTAATTTCCATTGACCGGAAGTACTAATTTACGCTATTTCCGATATTTCAAAAAACGCATGTAAATTTATAAAGTACTAATAATATTGCGCACTATTATGCACATTTTGTTTTGGTGCTCGCTTAATGCACAATTTATTTTTCTACGAGATTCTATTCTATTTTTAAAAGTTTAAGTAATAAAAAATCATGTCTATATTCCGAGTTATATAAGAATATTCGAGAAAGTTTAGGGGAGATCACTCCCGGCTTACATGTTAGGAAATAAAGAGCATTAATAAAATACTTAAAAAAAACTTTTTAAAAAACCACGTTTTTCTTGTGGACTAAAAAGTAGAAAATAACTATTTACATACATTTGATGACAAAAAACGTGGGTACGTTCACCATCAAATTTCCCGACCCATCTGCCCGACCCACGTTTTTTGTCATCAAATGTATGTAAATAGTTATTTTCTACTTTTTAGTCCACAAGAAAAACGTGGTTTTTTAAAAAGTTTTTTTAAGTATTTTATTTTCTCCTTTTTAGTCCGTTGCTACACATGAAAAACGTGGTTTTTAAAAAAGTTTTTTATATAGTTTATTTTCTACTTTATCTAATGACTTGATTAAGTATGACTTGACTAAGTGTTTATAAATACACGGACTAAAAAAAATCTTGAGCGACCAGGATTCGAACCTGGGTTGTCGCGGCCACAACGCGAAGTACTAACCACTATACGATCACGGCCAGCGCGCTCACATCGATTGGGGCCGAAGTAACTGTGTCAATAAGCCTCCAGTCTTGTCGGTATCTTTAGAAATCATGTCCTCAATTTTATGGTCCTTGGGGCGTAATTAAATTAAGCTAATTACGGTCTCTAATTGCTAGTTTTTATGATTGCATCTGAAATTGTTAGGCGAAAGTAACCTGCATGCCAAATTTCAGATCTATAGAGCAATCAGAAGTGGGCTAATTTTCGATGTCAATTTTAACAACAAACACATCCACACGAAGCTGAGTTAATAAAAACGTGTTAAAATATAAAATATTTGTCATAATTGTTCAAAAGCTCTATAACAAACTTCTAAACTTCAGGAGTGAAACAATATCTACCACAAACTTGTAAATTTCAGGATAGAAACAATTTTTACAACAAACTTCTAAAGTTAAGGAGTGAAACAATATCTACCACAAACTTGTAAATTTCAGGATAGAAACAATTTCTACAACAAACTTCTAAAGTTAAGGAGTGAAACAATATCTACCTCAAACTTCTAATCTTTAGAATTGAAACAATGTTATCAACATATCTTAAATGTTTAGGACTGAAGCAATGTGTAATACAAACCTCTAATCTCTTTGGAATGGCTCCCAGTTCATGCTGCCTTAAGTGTTCAAATGTGTTCAGCTCAACACGTGTGTTCTCTATTTGTTCTGTCACTTCCTGGAACTGTTTCACCAAACCCTGGGCTCTGGACTGTAGGAAACAACACAATAGTATCACAATCAGAATGGCAGGTACAACTATTTGTATAGAGATTGTAGGAAACAACACAATATAGAGACTGTAGGAAACAACACAATAGTATCAGCACTCAATCAGCATGGCAGGTACAACTATTTGTATAGAGATTGTAGGAAACAACACAATATAGAGACTGTAGGAAACAACACAATAGTATCAGCACTCAATCAGCATGGCAGGTACAACTATTTGTATAGAGACTGTAGGAAACAACACAATATAGAGACTGTAGGAAACAACACAAGAGTATCAGCACTCAATCAGCATGGCAGGTACAACTATTTGTATAGAGACTGTAGGAAACAACACAATATAGAGACTGTAGGAAAGAACACAATAGTATCAGCACTCAATCAGCATGGCAGGTACAACTATTTGTATAGAGACTGTAGGAAACAACACAATATAGAGACTGTAGGAAACAACACAATAGTATCAGCACTCAATCAGAATGGCAGGTACAACTATTTGTATAGAGACTTGACTGTAGGAAACAACTATTTCAATAAGTATTTAAAACAACTATTTCAATAAGTATTTAACTAGAATGGGAGCAAGATAATAACACTACCTTCCCCCTCCCTCATCTCTGATTACCCTCATCAAAAAGTAATGCTTGGGTTATGACCAGGGTTTATATTAGAATTAGGAGAAAGGATAGGGTTTGTGGGAGGTTGATGGTCCCTCTTTATAGTATTCTTTACAATGCCTTGGAAAAGTATGCACTATGATTTATTTATATATTCTGTTGGCTCATTTCAGGAAATCCAAAGAATGTCGAGTCTTTTTATAAAACCACAGGTCTCTCACTTTACTGAAACATAGCTAATAGGACTCTAGAGGGATATTTGACAGGGGAGTAATTTTATGGGGGGCAAGGTAGTGTTCTAGTTTCAGATAGAAAAATAAGCACAAAAATATTAATATTAAAGTGCATGATCATCAAAACTAATAGTAGGTTGTCGCCTAAGCTTTTAAACTTTATTATTGTTCAAGATGACTTAAATAATTAAAAACTACATTTATTTACCTTCAACTTGATACCAATTTTAATTATCAAATTTAATAGGTAGCTTAGAAAATGATTTGTGAAAAAACGCGTTTTTAAATAAAGCAATTCACATTTTGCTTACTTTTATTATGTTCTGCTTGATATTCTCAGTAATTAGACGAAAAAATGTACAAATTACAAGTTTGCATCAAACACTAATCGTCCATTGTTAAAACTAGATTGATATCGTTCAATAATAAGCAAAAATAACGAGTTTAAGTATATATTTCTGAAAAAACCATGAAACACTGTTATAAATGGAACCACAGTATCATCATTTTCGGCAGCCATCATTACCATGACGACGGTAAAAAAGTATCATATTAAATGAAAATTAAAAAATAATTAACAGTTGAACATACTTGGATACAGTAATAGTATCAGTAATTTATGAAAACGTCATGGTATCCATTTCAGCAGTGATGGATTAAGTCATAAGCTAAAATGCTGATATGAGCTAAGAGTGCAGTGTTATATTTCTAGGAGAAGTAATGGCAGAATTTTGAGATATATATGTATGTTTTACACAGAGACCACTGCTTGCAAGTTACTGGTTTTGTGGATGGATGTAGATATACTGTGGGAGAGTGACTTAGTGGACACATTAAAATATGAGCTTACAGGTATGAGGGCAGAGTGCAGAGAGGTAACACTGTACTCAACTGATGAAACATAATATGTAACATCATTCAAATAGACATACCTGGTATCCACCTAATAAAATTTTCAATTTTTTCTCAAACTTGGCAGCTAGTTTGGCATCTCTGGTCATGTGGTTCCTGTTGGTCTGAAATAATAATCAATAAAATCTTTCAGACTTTACTTTACTAAATGGTACCAAAATTGTATTGTGACTGATCTTCAGATGAAAAAAGAATGCACAAAACTGTCAAGCAAACCAAAGAAAGAAGTCTAAAAACTGTAACCTAACAGCAAGGAAACAATGTGAATCACCTCTAATCTCTTCTCTAGTGACTCTATTCTCTCCTTCTTGCTGGCCAAGTTGGCCCTAGTGTATCTGTTCTGGCTGGGTAAAAACAAGACCTGTGAGTAGCACTCCTCCCAGACCTGTGGTACAACAACAACATTAGCTCTCAAAAAATTGTAATTAAACCTACAGAATATGACTTTTTAAGTACACTTTGATAAATGCCTGTCATATCCACATGTTGAATCAGCCAAAAAGGATGCTCCCATGGTTTTAATAAAAGTGTCATCCAGGAACTAAAGATTTTAACTAAAGATTAAAATGATTCAAACCTGAGCAAAAGCTTCTTGTGAGAGGTCACCATGACCCATTCCTTCCTTAACAACCAGCATTTCTTTCTGCAGCAGCTCATCAGCCTAAGAGATTTTATGGATTTAGAAAGGACAAAACTTTCAAACAAGTACATGATTTCTATACAAGCATTTATATTAGTGAAATACATTAATAGGCTATTGTATTTTCTGGTAGACAAAATAACTTTTAAACCTGGGAAAATCTAAAAAGTCTTGGGTTATCTTATTTCACAGGTTGTTGGAAAATACCACATATTGTAAATTTTTGGTCCTTTAAGAATTAAATTAAAATATATTTACCTATTTCCTGATACACATTTTGTGGACAAATATTGAAAGTAACAAAGTGAAAGTGACTCACCTTTTTCATATCATTGGGATCTATCTCAGTGTAGGGGTTCTTGTCCAGATAGGCCAAATGTGCTGCCTGGTTGGCTGCTACCTTCTGTGGGGCTGGGGTTTTAGCACCTGGCCCCACACCCATCTGAGCATCAGTAGGACAGAAGACAGCATCGTGATGCAGCATTATCAGCACTTCCTGCTTGATCAGCTCTTCTGCCTAGTTAAAAATATCAGAACATAATGCCCGTGTATCCAGCTTGTATGTTTGTACATTTAATCTACCAAGATCTGGTTTTAAAATCAGAGCCTCACCTTTTGTAGTTCTGTCAAAGGGGGGTCATTAGGACCTGAGGGTCGCATGATGTTGGTGTTCACGTCGTAGGGTCGGGGCAAACTCCTCTGGACAGCAAGTGACCGCAGCTTGAGTTCAGCCAGACGTTTCTGTTCCTTCTCCCACTCGGCTCTCTCGTCCAGGTCTGCCTGATCCTCCACCACCCTCCTGGTCCCGTGGCCCTCCCCATCCATCCCCTGCTCGTCTTCTGGCACAACTATTTCATAATCATTTTTAGGCATGGGGAGACCGGCCAGTCCTTTCCTGAGTTGATCCAGTTGATCAGGCTATGATTGGGGACAGACAAATGTTTAATTAACATTAATTGATACACAACACTGTTTGATTATTATTATTATTATAACATAAAATATAATCAATAAACGATAAACCAACTATATTTCTAGAAGCAAGATTATTATCTAAAATATTTATTAGTATGATCAAATAATATGCAAGCTAGAAAATAATACTTCAGTACAATGAAAAAGATGTAAGACTTTACCTGGAACATCTTTTCTCCCATATCATCATCCTCATTAATATTCAGCTTGTCTCTTAGTGGTGTGGACATAGGAGTGGACTGGTCAGTGTTAGGTCTCTGTATGCCTGGTCTGGGTGTTAATCCTGACAAACAAAACATGATTTAGGAAAAAAGGGTTTAATTATTGAACAGAAATCTTCCTTCAAAATACTACAAAAAAGCAAAATTCATGAATTTCTGCATGGTAAATCAGTAAGGAAGTGAATAAGTTTGATCCAGGTAAAAAAAAACTGACCTATGTCTGGGTGTCCTGGAGTTCTAAGTGGAGTTCCTAGCACTGTGTTGGGGGTGGCAGCAACGTGCCTCTGGGGGGTGACCCCACTGAAGTCGCTGTCGTGTAGTGGTGTGTTCAAACCTCCCTTCAGTGGGGTGTCCACATTGGTCAGGGCCATTATGTTTTGAGCTTCCTGTGAAGGTAGTGATGAGTTTAAGTACAAGTTATACAAGGCATAGTAAGCGGTAATTCTAATACTTTTTAAATAACTTATTTTATAAACACGCATTCTATTTTAAAGCATACCATTATAAATAATAAGAAATTTTTTTAAAGTGGTATGAACGCATACAAATATTTTTATTCTAATAATCACAATCATATTTCTAAAACGTATAGGAAGACCAAGTGTAAAAGAGAAAGATTAAAAATCTGATCATCAACCCAATGCCCACCTGGAGAATAGTGTCTTGTACAGCAGGTGTTCTAGGTGTGCGCAGGTTGACGCCGCCAGGTGTGATGTTGTAATCCTGCAGCAGACCTTTAGAGGCGGAGTCATCGCGACCAGATTCCTCTACTTGCTGTCTGGCATACTCATTAGCTTGACCTACTTTAATTACCTACAGGGATCCACCAGATTCAATAACATGATTAACACAGGAAGACATTTCACGCTGCAAAAAAATACTGATTGCACATTACAAACATGTAACATTCATTAACCTCGCTATTACTTGTCCTCACATACAAAAACAATTATTAATTATGTTATTGAGTGAGAAAACTGATTACAAAACATTTCTTGCAAATATTTAGCATAAACACATGTAATGGTGAATTCCTTTATGAATCAGTTAAAAAAGAATTGGTAAAAGAATGGCTCACCTCTTCAAGTTCCTCTTCTGAGATCTGTGGTGCTGGCAGTACAAGTTTGCTTCTCTTCTTCACTGGCTCTTGGAAACTGTCAGATTTTAAGTCCACATTTAATAAATATGTGAATGTTGTATTTAACTTTTATTCAGACACTCTACACATGTTTAATGTGACACCATTAAAAGTGGGTCCACAATTTGTATTGGCGTTAAAATATTACTCACTTGGCTTGACTGGCTATTGATCCAGGAAGATCATTTTCTTTCCTTTTTTTCTGTTTTAGCTTGTCCTTCTTTCTCTCTCTCTGTAAACAGATTAGGAAAATTAATCTTTTTTTAAACATGCTAGTTTTATACTTTATTTCTATGCAGTAAAATATTTAAAAAATGAATGGATTATAATAACCTCTTCTTTTTCTCTACGCAGATCTCCATCTAAATTTTGTTGTCGTAACCTCTTGTAGTTGGGGTTTAAGGGATCAAAAACTTCTTGCGATGTGTCATAGAAGCCAGGAGCTGGACGCTTCTCAAATGGAATTTCAGCATTGTAATCAACTCCTCTCTTCTTTCTGCGCTTCTGTTTTACACTGGAGTATTATGGAATAATATTAAGTCTTACAGAGTTGCTAAACACCATTAACATTTGTGTTTAACACTGATATATTGAGAAATAATTTTGAGCTTAATGAAGTCAATGAAGAATTCCCAAATAATTTTGTAATTTTTGTTTTATTTTGAAATATTGGGAATAACCTTCAGCTTAATATAGAACTGAAGACTAATTTTAGAATCTCCATTATGACAGACGATGATGATATGAAAAGAATAAGTTACTTATTTTTGCAAAGGCAAAATCTACACTAAGCCCTTAACGCATGCTACAATTTAATCCATTTTGGCCAGACTTATGGACTATGACAAAAGGAAGGTCACAGCACACTCTCTGGCAAAATTGCTTCAAATATTTGTATAGGCCTTATAAAGTTGTGACAATTGGTAAGCTGCGTTAAACAGTCTTTAGATTTTAGAAGGTGTGCAACAGTCACTAAATAAAGCCTGTCTTTACTATTTGAGTATTTATTTTATTTGCCTTATTTGCACCAAATGTCAGCCTCCACGATGTAGTCAACACAAGTTGTTTTATCAGTCGACTACACAAGGCCAACCAACGACATTAGAAACCAAATTGTTTGTCCTGCCTGTATCGTATCCCAGTCGAGGCAAACAAAAGTTGTGTATATAACGCCACAAGCTGACGACTAAAGACACCAGACTTCCGTCTAGCAATAAACTCTTGACGCTGCTGTTTTAAGATGAAGCTAGCCCTTCTTACAGTCGCCATCTTGTTTGCTCTCTCTGAGGGGAAAAGCCGTAAGTTCATTTTTTAAAAATTGCTTTTCAAGCTATTATGTCTTGTCACAATACTTTAAGTTTATTAATTTAATAAGGACTACTTCGTAAAGTCAAATAATGAAAGTAATTTTTTAAACAAACGTATGTATACAATAATTAATTATTTACGGAAATTTGATCAAAGAAATATTGAATAAGTTGTTTTTTTCTTCAATTTTAAAGATTTCGGACTATCCGTGTAAAAATTTTCATCCTCACTATAATACAAAGAAGAATATATAAACAAATATATTAGAAATGTACAAAGTTTTAACATAAGCGGTTTAGCTAACATACATACTTGTGTTTGATTCTCCTATAATTCTATAACCATTGTTGTTTTCAGTTAAGCGCACACTTAAGTGTCACCACTTTGGGGGAGACACCCCACCAGCAGCAGGTAAACGAGATATCTTTTGTATTGATCTCGATCAGTACGGACATGCTGCAGCCGGTAAACGCTTCACACCTTACCAACCACCTGCTGATGGACTACCCCCACCCCCTCCACCACCTCCACCACCAGCTGATGGAGCACTATTTCCACCACCACCACCACCTGCTGATGGAGCACCCCCTCCACCACCTCCACCCCCTCCAACACCAGCACAACGTGACCTAGACTGTGATTACGTCGGAACACCAGCAGTGGGCAGACGAGACATCTACTGCTACGACTCGGATGATTACGGTTCTGCTGTGGTAGGGAAACGCCATCTCCTGCCCACACGCTACTTCCCCTCCGATTAGATCCACACAACTTCAGCACCATATGACCCACAATGACCCACGATGATCCACTATGACCTCACAACCCCTCACACAGACTTCTTGTCTGTGTGTTGGCCTATTTTAGACAGAATATCACATAATTCTAAGTATGGCCTGATTAAAAATCATGTAAAGTTAATATTTTTTAACTGTTCATTCTACGATAGTTAAAAAGTTAGACAAAGATTATGAATAAAATTGTGGGAAACTAAAATGCATTGCTATTTGTTTTATTATGAAAGATTGTATACAAACGTGAAAATTTATATTTTAATGTATGGTTTTAAATGTAAATGAAATGTTTTCGTAGGAAAAGACTAAATCTTGATGGTGTGGTCTAGCCATATTATAAGCTTACAAGTTATAAGTTCGATGCGGGGATATCACATGTATTTTGTTATAGTGGGTCAAAATGGAATTACGAGATAAGCCATATTCAACAAACAAAAAAGCATACACAATGAACAAAAAAATTAAAAGCTTATAATAAAAGCAAATGCTTATACGGGCTCAAGTCTGTTGGACGTTTGATAAGCCCCACCGAGCTCTGATGGTTACTTGACTCACTGAAGGCAGCTGGGCATGGTGCTGACCACACAACCCCTTCACGTGCGAGGTCAGAGAAATAAAATTGATGAAAATAGTTGTATTCATAGTTTCGTTATTTTATTTGCATTTAATTAAAAAAAAACAGTGTGTTAAGTTTTTAAATATAAAATATGTTTCCGTTTAATGTAGATTTACTATCAGGGTAGTGAGTCTGATAAATACAAAATCACACGAGGTGGGTGAAGACGTAAAACTAATGGACGACCTGGTCTAGTGGTAGAACACTGGCTTGTAAGCTTAAGAGGCGCGAGTTTGGTAGCGAGTTAGAGAGCTTAGGCTCACCCTGACAGCTGGGGAAAATAATTACCTGGTGTAAACAAACAGAACATATGACTGACAGCTTATAAACCTCGGTGCTAAACATACTCTTTTTACCATCATATGTGTTGTCTGCCTGGTTTTAAAAAAACATTTTCAAATTTAATATTGCTATTATTAGTATTTAAAACAGGCTGTTTTATGGCTAGAAATAATCGATTTTCTAATAAATTATAAATGGTTGTACCCATTGCCATTCTGTTTTTCCATTATGTTAAGAAAGTTAATCGACTTTAGAATAGATTGACTTCTTTGTATACCGTTATATCCAACTAAAACATCATCAGTTTACAACGTCGAAGTATTTGACGCATGTTTTAAGATCACTAAAGAAAAATAAAAACTGTTAACAATTAAAATATGACTATTCATTAAGAGTTTTCATGCTAAGTGCTTTCTGCATCCATAAGATAACTAAAGTTTTGTCACGTGATCAAAGCAATAGAAGAAATTCCAATAATAAAATATTTTGGACATACAAGGCAAAACTTACAGAAAGTTTCACTGCATGCAAGAACAATGAACATCCATTGAAAGTACAGCTACCCATCTGGGTATAATCCGACATTCACGTGCAAGGAACCCGGGCTCGAGACTGTAGGTCGTCCAATCACCGAACTGCCCAAAACAGTTAAGGCAATACACTGGGAGGAAGCAAAAACCTGGCAGAAACCAGAGTGTCTAGCGCCTTGTAATATTCTTAGTTCCAGATTGAATTTATATTCATTTCGCCTGTTAATAACACACTGCCCTGGAAAACAATACTTGACATAGTGGAGAACGGAGGAAAAAAAGAATTATCCTGCATCATCTATTGTTATAAACATGCGACTTGTTAGTGATATAACCCTGCGTTTTTATGCTCTTGTGGACAGTGTTTCTTCCAGACTTTTTTCTCCGGGGGGGGGGGGGGGGGCAATTGAAATTTTGGGGGGGGGGGCTAAAATTTCTGGGGGCGGGGGGGGGGGAGGGCGGACCCTGTTAGAAGTATATATTTTCTATATAAATTCCATTTCGTTCGGGGGGGGGGGAAAGGCGGTAGACCTTCTTTGGAGAGCCCCCCCCCCCCCGAAGAGATGCCTGGAAAAAAATCTGCTTGTTGATGATTGCAACAAGCTATCAGCAGATTCAACCAAAGGAAATGTTCTGCTTTGGTATATCGTACAACTATTTGAAGATACAGCACAACTAAACGGCCAAAAATGGGAACAAAAAAATCTAAAGGCTTAAAGAATTTTAGATTGACGTATATAATAAAGACTCATGTCTACCTCTCTTACTGTCTTCAGTTACTTTCCGTGAGCCCTAATGTAGTCAAGATATCACTGTCGTTTTTACGTAGAATTGTAAGCACAAAGGTCATCGTTACTTTTCTCAGAAACGTATCTACATTTCTTACAAGCTTTCTCTGATTGTATTACAATAAAAACACTGAGCCGGTGGCTGATCTAAACTTTGTGCAACTATTAATTATTTACGCTATAGCCCATCTACGACATTTTCGGAGGTTTTTTTAACAAGAAACCCATATGGTCTAGTGAGAGAAGTGAACAACAAATTAGGAACTCAGAGTCCTAACAGGTCAAATCTACTTCACCACAGGGACCTAACAGATCAAATCTACTTCACTTTATATTTGAAGGTTGCTAAATTAAGAATAAATTTGTAATATAAACATAAAATATCAGAGCTCAAAACTGTCAACATCTGGATCTTTGCAAATAATATCTTATACAAGAGGTTCGCTCACATTATCTTTATCTGAGTTCATAACATCAGATGTCCCAACATTAAATAACAGATGCGTACTCATCATGTCATGTATCAGATATTAAGTAGCTTTATTAATCAAATACTACACACACGACATCAAATAATGAAGTAGCTGTATCAAACCCCACATTTTCAGATATCATTCCTCTCACATTAGAACATAAGGTGGTGTAAGAGATAGAAGTGAATTATACTATATACTATCAACAGTGCTCACGTCAGGTAGAGTTGCTGCCCACCATTTCTGACGTCAGAACAGTTGCTGTTCAACAGTTCCGACGTCATACACAGCAGTCAAAGAAAAACGTAACATTGCCGCACATATTTACAACCCTGTTGTAACTGAGTTCACCAAGGCCTAACTTGTAGTTGGGTTTACCAAGGCCTAACTTGTAGCTGGGTTTACCAAGGCCTAACTTGTAGCTGGGTTTACCAATGTCTAACTTGTAGCTGGGTTTACCAAGGCCTAACTTGTAACTGGGTTTACAAAGGCCTAACTTATAGCTGGGTTTACCAATGTCTAACTTGTAGCTGGGTTTACCAATACCTAACTTGTAGCTGGGTTTACCAATACCTAACTTGTAACTGGGTTTACCAAGGCCTAACTTGTAGCTGGGTTTACCAAGGCCTAACTTGTAGCTGGGTTTACCAATACCTAACTTGTAACTGGGTTTACCAAGGCCTAACTTATAGCTGGGTTTACCAATGTCTAACTTGTAGCTGGGTTTACCAATACCTAACTTGTAGCTGGGTTTACCAATACCTAACTTGTAACTGGGTTTACCAAGGCCTAACTTGTAGCTGGGTTTACCAAGGCCTAACTTGTAGTTGGGTTTACCAAGGCCTAACTTGTAGCTGGGTTTACCAATGCCCAGCTTGTAGCTGGGTTTACCAATGTCTAATTTGTAGCTGGGTTTACCAAGGCCTAACTTGTAACTGGGTTTACAAAGGCCTAACTTATAGCTGGGTTTACCAATGTCTAACTTGTAGCTGGGTTTACCAATACCTAACTTGTAGCTGGGTTTACCAATACCTAACTTGTAACTGGGTTTACCAAGGCCTAACTTGTAGCTGGGTTTACCAAGGCCTAACTTGTAGCTGGGTTTACCAATACCTAACTTGTAACTGGGTTTACCAAGGCCTAACTTGTAGCTGGGTTTACCAAGGCCTAACTTGTAGCTGGGTTTACCAATACCTAACTTGTAGCTGGGTTGACCAAGGCCTAACTTGTAGTTGGGTTTACCAAGGCCTAACTTGTAGCTGGGTTTACCAATGTCTAACTTGTAGCTGGGTTTACCAATACCTAACTTGTAGCTGGGTTTACCAATACCTAACTTGTAACTGGGTTTACCAAGGCCTAACTTGTAGCTGGGTTTACCAAGGCCTAACTTGTAGCTGGGTTTACCAATACCTAACTTGTAACTGGGTTTACCAAGACCTAACTTATAGCTGGGTTTACCAAGGCCTAACTTGTAGCTGGGTTGACCAAGGCCTAACTTGTAGTTGGGTTTACCAAGGCCTAACTTGTAGCTGGGTTTACCAATGCCCAGCTTGTAGCTGGGTTTGCCAAGGCATAACTTGTAGTTGGGTGTACCAAGGCCTAACGGAGGGCGATTTTGGATATATTCAACGAACTGACATTGTTAGATCTAGACATTTAGTTTCACACTACATTCAACAGAGATATCAATTACACTAATAGTAATAGATCAAAATTATAGTCTGGGAATTGCAGAAATAACCTTTAGAGATAGATACACATACTAATTCGGCTAGATGCTCTATCAACTTAGAATATAAAGTACAAAATGATATTATCTGGATCTTTATTAAATATTTTCAAAAAGACGAAAAGAAAATGTGAGTATCAACGGAGATCGGAAAAATAAAATGAAAGATAATGTAAGAATAGTTGCTGGGAAATTACCATCACGTCGTAGTTTTACTTGCACCAAATGTGAGCCTCCACGATCTAGTCAACACAAGTTGTTTTATCAGTCGACTACACAAGGCCAACCAACGACATCAGAAACCAAATTGTTTGTCCTGCCTGTATCGTATCCCAGTCGAGGCAAACAAAAGTTGTGTATATAACGCCACAAGCTGACGACTAAAGACACCAGACTTCCGTCTAGCAATAAACTCTTGACGCTGCTGTTTTAAGATGAAGCTAGTCCTTCTTACAGTCGCCATCTTGTTTGCTCCCTCTGAGGGGAAAAGCCGTACGTTCTTTTTTTTCCACTTATTTTCATACTCCATTTTCTAAAGATAATTGTATATTTTAATCAAGAAACATTCAGAGAGTAGTATTGTTCAAATTACGAATTTTAGGTAATTTTATTCAGATTTCCCAGACACATTAATAATTATTAGAATAGACTAGAAACGTTTCATATTGTGTTTATCCAATCGTATTTTATTCCTTAAGTTGTAAGACATTAAGACTTTCTTCAAACTGTTTAACGTTATGTTGAATTCACACAATGTATAACACATAAGCACGTCTTACAGTGACATATTAAGGCTACGCTAATGAACCTAATTTGCTCCATTAAACTAGGCAGTTAAGCATTTATTTCCAGGCAAAAGCCCACTAGAATGCTTCTACTTCAACAGTGGGGCTTCAGCAGCCGCTGGTAAACGAGATGTGTTCTGCCTCGATCACGATTTTTTGTTCGGCGGCGTGGCCGTCGGAAAACGATTCTCTCCAATTCCTGAACCACAAGATGGAGTTCCACCACCTTATCCACCCCCTCCACCTGCTGAAGGAGGTCTAGCTCCACCACCACCACCACCACCAACATCCCAACCACCAGCAGCAAAACGTTCTCTAGACTGCCAATACTACGAAGCATCAGCTGCAGCAGGTAAACGCGACATCTACTGCTACGATACTGACGGTATCGATTACGGTTATGCTGTGGCCACACGGTACTCGCCATCGGAGTGATCGATCCTCTCCAATCCACCACAACCTGATCCACAATGACAACCACACCCCACTTACCTCCTCTCCACTCCACCACAACCTGATCCACAATGACATCCACGCCCCGCTTACCTCCTCTCCACTCCACCACAACCTGATCCACAATGACAACCACACCCCACTTACCTCCTCTCCACTCCACCACAACCTGATCCACAATAACATCCACGCCCCGCTTACCTCCTGTCTGAAACTACCTCATTCTAAACCACCATGTTATCTTTACCTGGTCTGAGGTTTAAAATATTATGTTACATTTTATTTTACACGTGTAGTCAAAATTCTGAATTAAATTGTGGAATCCATATCTAAAGTGTTTCTTTATTTATTTATTTATGTTTAATTTGCTTATTTTACACCACCTCAATAAAAAACTATTTAAGTGTTTAATTTAATTAATAACAGCAACATTAATATAGTTGGTCAGAATTAGGTCACATGAATAAATCACAGACTAAAATAAGTGTCATATTTGCCCTTAGGTCTAATGAAGTAGTTTTTTTTTTAACTTTAATTTTAGTCATCAGTAATAGACAACACACCGTCGGTGTTCTGTGCCCTGTTTCTTGCGATCACGTGTGTATGATATTTTAAACTGCATCTATAGCCTAAGTTTTTACTACGATTCCAATGTATGTAAAGTAAATATTTGCAATTATCAACAACAATAATGTTGCAAAAAACAATGAAATTATTGAATTCATCAGCTTTGAAATAATCTGATGGACATTTGCAGTAAGTGAAAGGAGCATTTCCACAATGACCGCCATTTTTTAACAGAAAACAGAATTGTAACATGGTAATTCTATACCTATTTGTTAGCTGAGAAAAAGAAATAGCTTGTTCCTTATGTTAAAAAAAAAAATTTTAATTGCCTTCATCAGACAAAAATAGATTTAGAGAATACAACCATCATAGGAATATGGTGAATACCAAGACCTTTGAGGCTATGATCATTGATTAAACAAATACACGGACTTCAATAGAGGAAATGATTATTGATGAAACATGAAAGATTCACGCTTCTTAGTAAAGCCACATTGGCTTGAAAATCAATTAAATGTTTAGCCTTTTGTGGGGAATAAATAATTAGTTGTTTTTTTTTTAATTACATATAACAACACACTTTATGAAATTATGGAACTTTTAAAAAAGAAAATCAATAACAAACCGAATGAGTAAAGGAATTTAATTTCAAAATATTTAATTATAAAATTATCGCCACTCCGTAGAAAAACATATTAACTACGTTTCTTGGTCTGACTGAAGTAAGATAATGGTGGGCTAAGAAGCTGAGTAGAAATTAACGATCCATGTGTCATCGTTAAATATGTAGAGACATGTTATTAGCTCTTATTTTTTATGTGGTAATTAGTACTACTCGTCATTTACGTCTGTTGGAAACAATTAATTACTTTATTTAAACTAATTATATTTTTAAATATTAAAATTCTAGTTTTTTTGTAAATTTATTTTCTTGCTTTTTTTAAAAATAAAACTTCTACAAAACTTAACACCAATTTTAAAATAATAATTAATTTTGCCATGTTTACATAGGCTCATTAATTAGCGTAGAGACGAGCTCGGCATTATAATGTTCTAAATCTAAACTAACGTGCGTAGGTAGTTGTATTGACTTATTCCATTTCACAGAAATGTATTTATTTATAATACGCTTTCCGGTTTAAAACAATCCTTATAGTAAATGCGTGTGTTTATTAAAAGACGTAATTTATTTGTTTTCATATAAATCCAAACTTAGGAATATAGAGAACTTTTATAGTTGAATAAGAATGAGAACTTGATTCTATTGACCCGACCATTATTCATTCAAGAACAGTAACAACAGTTAAATGTTCTAATGGTTAATATGTTTACAATTCTCATGAAAGATGAAAATCGTTAAATAACTTCTTATATTTAGATGCGAAAAATGTTATATTTAAATACGATGTGACAATGTGCTGGTTAGATAAAGATTATTACAAAGCCCTTTTAATCATTAAATACATCACAGAAAATTACATAATTAAGATATAATGTTAAACTATGTTAACTGTTTTTTTTTCCAAATAATATTATAAAATAACCCATAAACTAACTCGCGTATCAGGCACCACAAAGAAAACCAGATGTGTAATGCTATTTTATTTCTAGGACAAAGACGGGTAACCCAGCTAGTACAGCTCTAAAACAAACCACAGAACACGGTGTCAACTGTCGGCACATATTGATATTCACCTAATGTCGTCAGACGGAGACTTGGACCCAAGGACTGTTCACATCCTGGACACGTTCACCAACTGCATCATGATCAACTTCCTCGGCGTCTTCGGCATCGTAGGGAACAGCATCAACATAGCCGTGCTGTCACGCCACGGTTTCCGCGAGTCCACCAACATCGTCCTCATCGCCCTCTCGACCTCTGACCTACTCTTCAGCACGTTCCAGCCCATCACGAGGCTGAAATGCATCGTGGGATACTTCGACTCGAGCTTCGCGGAGACCGTTCACGCCTTCGTAACGGTGTATTTCTTCCTGCCTAAATTCGTCTGTCTGGGCATCAGTTTTTGGTACGTGGCTCTGATCGCCATTGAGCGTTTCGTTGCCGTGTATTTCCCGTTCCAAGTTTCCAAAATTTTTACACGGAAACGGATGTTGGTTTTGGTGATTTTTATTTTTTGTTTCGGGTTCACGATGATATCCCCAACGTTCTTTGCTTTTCAGTACCATTGGAGATGGAACCTCGTGTTGAACATATCCCTTGGAGCGGTAGACTACACAGATTTCTACATCACAAACCACGAGTTCCTCGACTTCTACATGTGGGTGGGGCTCAACAACTTATTCTGTACCTTGAGTTTCTCTGTCGTCCTATTCTGCTGCCTGGCTATCTGCCTGAAGCTGATGCGCAGTGCTGTAAAAAGAGAAAAACTGACCACCACCAGCTCCGGATATGACGTCAAAGTTGTGAAAATGCTCGTTACTGTTTGTACTATTTACATCTTCGTTGCCATACCAACAATAACATTGTACTCGTATTATAAACCAAGCTTTATATTTGTCTCCCCTGTCCACCGTCTGATGAATGACGTCAGCGATATTCTATTTCTGACCAACGCGTCATCCAACTTCATCGTTTACGTCAGCATGTCCAAGAAATTTGCTGATACCTACAAGCAGCTGTTGGGGTTAAGGCCACACGTTAAGATGCACAGAGGGAAAACGGTCAACTATCGTACTAATAGACTGTAAACTTTACACATCCTGAACATTTGGGTGAACTTTTACATGTTGTTCATGTTAGATAATCTAGGAGCATAGTAGTTTTAACTGCACGATAAAAGAGTAAAATCTAGAGGCCATTTACCTTGGATTAACCAGCTTATTTTATTTCGGCAATTATGATAGAATAAATCAATCAAAAGTGGCAAAATGTATAACAGAAATGTCGTTGCTGTGTACAGTATAATCTGTTTTTGTGTTAAAATTAGAACCGTTCTGTAAAAGTGTACACCTATTCTATAGAATTAAAATGAATGAATTGTGAAAATGTACACAGTGTTTTTTATTATGCTAGATCTACATCAGTGGCGTAGCGAGGTCGGGTGTCATCCGGTGCGGCACTTAATGGTGTCACCCCCAGAGGCGTAGCGACCCTTCCCGGGGACAAACTTTCAAGTTTTCGATTTGCACCCCCCCCCCCCTCAAACTTTCGATTTGCACCCCCCTCCCCCTCAAGTTTTCGATTTGCAGCCCCCCCCTCAAGTTTTTCTCTATATATTTTGCTATTTTTTGCCTTGGTGTCACCCCCCTAAATGGTGTCACCCGGTGCGGTCCGCACCCCCCGCACCCCCCTCGCTACGCCCCTGATCTACATTACAATCTATTAGGGATTGTATACTGCCTGTTACGACGGGTTATATTAGACCAGACATTTTGCCTAGCTTCGCTTAGCTTTTTGAAAAGGTATCCTTAAAATCGTACACATACATAACTCTTTTACTAATACCAACCAATTCTACAATGACCACGCAGATTGTTTTGACTCCAACCTTTTCAATGTATAAGTAATATTTTAATCATAAAAAGCATGAGACTTTCTTCTCTTACCGTTACCGATCGACATAAAACTTAGAGAAGTTAATTAGAATACTGAGTCGAAGGTTTCTGCATTTGATTCATCTGTATTGCATAAAAGCTCACAATTAATATTTCCGGAAAATTTTCCTTCGTTTTTACACAAAAATGTGCATGTTTATATAACGAATTATGGCCTTCAGTCGCCTTTGAGCCCTTTGCGATTTTTTCCCTGATTTGACAAGTTATTTTATTTATCTATTTTTATTTTATTTATTTATTTATTCTTTGCATCTCTGGGCATGGACTAAAATTACTCACTTGTCGTGGACTTTGTGGCAGATCGGCATTCCCCCCACCCCCTGGGTTTGATTTGCCGGACGCTAGTGCCTGCCAAATTCGAAGCGGCTGCGGTACCGTCAGGTGCCCTAAACATGTTTTAATCATCTTCCTTTATTGGTATAGATACTATCAGTGTTGATCTAGTCGTTTTTCAACACAGGTAAATCGCTTTAAAAAGTTTTCACATAACTTTAGTATTGATGTTTTTTTTTTAAATTTATTTATTTAAAAAAAAAATGCACCAATTAGGCCTGGGTATACAAATTAAATAGAATAAATTTTCGATTTTTGTTTAGTGATATCTTGTTAACAGTCAGACATAAATCCTCTATTTGTTAACTAATTGGGACGTTGGTGAAAGAAAATAATTGAACGTCATTTTTCTGCTTGCTGTTTACATTGCAATTTTCTATTAAATATCGATATGACTTCGGCAATTCGTAATATCTCCAGGCCAAATTCTGGAATTCCTAATCTGCAGAAAATGGGGCTGATCGTCTTACCTTAGCTTCACGAAACCACGCAGTAATTTGGAATAATTGTCTGATGGCAAGCTCCACTCAATTATTCGATAAGAAATGTCGCGTGCTGAGTGTGATTTGGATGCGACAATACGCCCGGGGGTCTATCTTTCAGGGTCGGGGCTAGCGGTTAAACTTCAGTGTAATGGCTTGGGTTGATTTTCTATGAATTTTCGAAAATTTTATTACAAGATGTTAATCGTAATCAAACTAAATTTAGACTATCGTTAGTTTAAGTTATTTCTCAATATTTTCAATCAATATAACCTATGACAATAAATTACCGATATTATTATGTCAGATGCCGATTTATAATCAATGAGACATGCGAGTTTCTACAAGGCACAGCTTCTAACTGTTGACACACACATTGTATGACACAAGCTTTAATGCTCACGTATTTTTAAAAACAATCGATTTATTTAATAGATTCAAACGAAATATACGAACTTATTTCTATTTATCTATTTTGAGCAGCCTATCGAGTCAGAATTTTAACAAAGAAGAATGAATAAAAACGGGAAAACGGCTTTATAATTTAACCTAACTTTAAATTGAGAGCGTAAAGTGTTTCCTTTCGTTTTAAAAACTGAAAGTCAGGTATTCGATTTAATCATTGAGAATTCTCTACCAGACGCCATACACGCTATTAGAAACTTTCACATAAAGAGCCTAATGTTCTAACATTGCTATGGTTTGTTGATCTCCAGACTGATATATACCTAGCAAGGATTGGCTTTCTGTAAGTAAGTTGTCCTTGCTAAGATAGATGTTTTAAACAACATGACGTAAATCTGATAATTATAGACTAACATTCTAATTTCAACGAGCAACCATTGAGTAAACCAAATAGACTTGTAACTGTTTTTAAAATTGTGACGTCACTTGGAAACAGGTCATGGAAACCTGGCTTGTTGCGATACTGGACACCTTCGCCAACTGTGTGACCATCAACATCATCTGCTTGTTTGGGATTGTGGGCAACTGCCTGAACATCACCGTGCTGTACAAGCACGGGTTCAACAAGTCGACAAACATCATCCTTCTAGCTCTGTCCATCTCCGACCTGCACTTCACCATCCTCCTCCCCGTCACCAGACTCAAATGTATTGTCGGCCACTTTAACGCGAATCTGGCCGAAACCGTTGACACATTTGCCACGGTGTATTTTTTCATGCCAAAATTTGTCTGCCTTGGTTCGAGTTTTTACTACGTGGCTCTCATTGCTGTGGAGAGATTTGTCGCTGTGTTTTACCCATTCCAAGTCTCCAAACTTTTCACCAAAAAACGTGTCCTGATTCTCGTCGTCTGCATTTTCTTGATCAGCGTCGGGACAATTTCCCCGACGTTTTTCTCATTCCGTTACGTCTGGTTGTTTGACCCCGTATCCAACCAGACGTTAGCTCACGTGACTTACACAGAGTTCTACGTGGCACGTCACGAGTTCCTGGACTTCTACATGGGGGTGGGGATGAACAATTTTTTCTGCGCCGTCAGCATGCTGATAGTCTTCGTCTGCTGTCTGTCGATCTGTCTCAAACTGGTGCGCGTGTCTGTCAAACGTGAACTGATGACGTCAGGAGCCGTGGGCTTTGACGTCAAAGTGGTGAAGATGTTGGTGACAGTGTGCAGCATCTACCTCAGCGTGGCAGTGCCCACCATCACCATGTACACGTACTTCAAGCCAAACTTCATCTTCGTCTCGCCCATACATAAACTGATGAACGACGTTTGTGATATTCTCTACGCTCTTAACGCTTCGGTAAATTTCTTAGTCTACGTCAGCATGTCGCAAAAGTTTGCCAACACGTACAGAAAACTGTTCAGGTTAGGAAGCAGATGATGTTTGAAGCTTTCTTTCATGGCTAAGCTGTAGTGGTTGTTGACGTATTGCTTGACCCAACGGTTGTTGATACAATTAAAGACACGAAGTGGTAGAGCTGTTGATCCATGAGTGTATGTTAAAATAGTTGGTACACCATTTCAGTGGTTAAATAAGTTGGTAGGCTACACCATTTTGTGGTTAAAATGGTGAACCATTTCTGTGGTTGGTACACGATTTCTGTGGTTAAAATAGTTGGTACACCATTTGTTGTTAAAATAGTTGTTACACCATTTCCGTAGTTAAAATAATACACCATTTTGCGGTTAAAATAGTTGATACACGATTTCTGTGGTTGAAATTAAAATAATTGATAATCAATTGTGTATGGTTAGTTAATACACTATTTATGTGGTTAAAATTGTTGATACACGATAGTCTATGGTTAATGTCGTGAAATCAAAGTTAAAAGTCTGGAAAGAAAATTAAATTAGCTCTTGTCAGATCTGGATTTTGAAAATCCCAAGAGCGGGTCAAAAAGTTTTATCCCTGACCTCAACGTTATGAAATTTTACCTCAAAAAACGTTTGACTGTAAGGTTTTGTCCCTGACTTTCTCAACGTTAACATGTTAATGTTTTGGAACTAAACCTCAAAAACGTAAGACCGTACCAAAGGGTTTTTATTTTGATCTAAACCCAGGTTAAAATCTAGTAGACGTTAGCAGACTTTCATGTGACCATTACAAGACCTACTGGTGTATAATGACACTGATCAATGAGTCTTAGCACTCGGGATAAAATTATGTAATTGCCTACTCATCTCTAGAACACTAAAATCATTTTAGTTAATTAAATAAATCAACACTGCTACATACTTCTGAATTTTTAGTTGAATGTCAAAAAGGTTACATTTCTATCCGAGTTTTTTTTATTTTGTTACGCAGCTTTTTATTGTGTAGTCCAGGTTTTTTTTTTCACACTGAAGCTGGTAATGATTATTTACAACACAGAGAAACAAGTCAGAGCAACTTAATGCAAGTCACAGACCATAAATGTTGGCTTGTTTCCCTTAACAAACTATTATATATATCGAGGGTATAGAGGACAAACGCCATATGTCCACTTTTTAGGTAAAATCGATGTACATTTATAAGTGATACTGTGAATAATACAAGCTACAAGAACACTTATGCACTGTCAGAAAAGTAGAATGCAAATATTTTATGAATGTTTTCAACACAATATTTTGCTCTATTTTAATATTCGAATGGGATTTATAAACTCATTTTTCTCGAGATTATGTTTATTTGGACATACTGCGTTTGTCTTCTATACTCTATACCCTCGATATATATAAATAAATAAATATATATATATATATATATATATATATAAATATAGTACATATACTATGTTCTAGTGGGCTAGATTTGAATTTTAAAGATTAACTTACAGGTAATGAAGACACAGTCAAAGCACATTTAAAAATTTTTATTTTGAGGACACCTCCCCACACAAAAACAAGAATACTTTAGAAATTAGCAATGGAACTGCATTAAAAATATATAAAAGTTGTCATACATTTTTGATAACAGAACAGACTGACGACCCCACATTCCTACAAGTAGCTGTACTAAACACAGTCCTGTCTGAACAAGCTCTACAAACTTTAGTCAGTTATTCTCAGGTATTCTGGTCTAGGTGACATTAAGACAGCACTGAAGGTGAGAGAACTAGCCAAAATATGATGTCCACAGGTGAAAAAATGTGTCAGACAACTTTATTCCCCCATACAGACAGGTGAAAAAAGACACTAGACTTAGACACAGTGACAAAACCTAGTTCTCCTGGTTGTACAAAATATCTCGTTGGTGCTGCAGTTCACTGAAACGTCTTTGTAATTCTCTCTCTCTCTCTGTCTGTCTCTGGACATCCTCTGTCAGGGACTGGTGATGGAAACAAACATTATTACAAGTTGAAATAAAGCGCAACCTCTCATTTTTTTACTTTCTCGTATATACGAAGTATAGAGAAAGTCTTGTAATCGAGCAAAACTAAAAATCGAGATTTTTATAAATCTCGACGTTTTACACCTCACTGATACGGAAAAACATAATTTTGCAATCTTGTCCGTATGTCTGTGTGTGTGTCTGTCTGTCTGTTTGTGTTTAAACACGATAACTTGAATACCGTTACAGCTAGGTTGATGAAATTTTATATATAAGTATTTTATCAAAATTGTAGATCCTGATCAACTTTTGAGCGATTTCAGATAACCGGAAATGGTACTTTTTCTACTTTGAATTTTTCAAAAGCCTATAACTTGAGAACTATTTCAGATAGATAAACGAAATTTCACATGTAAGTAAAAGATCTATATCTCTACCTTCTGTCAAATTTTGAGTAATTTCCATTGACCGGAAGTACTAATTTACGCTATTTCCGATATTTCAAAAAACGCATGTAAATTTATAAAGTACTAATAATATTGCGCACTATTATGCACATTTTGTTTTGGTGCTCGCTTAATGCACAATTTATTTTTCTACAAGATTCTATTCTATTTTTAAAAGTTTAAGTAATAAAAAATCATGTCTATATTCCGAGTTATATAAGAATATTCGAGAAAGTTTAGGGGAGATCACTCCCGGCTTACATGTTAGGAAATAAAGAGCATTAATAAAATACTTAAAAAAAACTTTTTAAAAAACCACGTTTTTCTTGTGGACTAAAAAGTAGAAAATAACTATTTACATACATTTGATGACAAAAAACGTGGGTACGTTCACCATCAAATTTCCCGACCCATCTGCCCGACCCACGTTTTTTGTCATCAAATGTATGTAAATAGTTATTTTCTACTTTTTAGTCCACAAGAAAAACGTGGTTTTTTAAAAAGTTTTTTTTAAGTATTTTATTTTCTCCTTTTTAGTCCGTTGCTACACATGAAAAACGTGGTTTTTAAAAAAGTTTTTTATATAGTTTATTTTCTACTTTATCTAATGACTTGATTAAGTATGACTTGACTAAGTGTTTATAAATACACCGACTAAAAAAAATCTTGAGCGACCAGGATTCGAACCTGGGTTGTCGCGGCCACAACGCGAAGTACTAACCACTATACGATCACGGCCAGCGCGCTCACATCGATTGGGGCCGAAGTAACTGTGTCAATAAGCCTCCAGTCTTGTCGGTATCTTTAGAAATCATGTCCTCAATTTTATGGTCCTTGGGGCGTAATTAAATGAAGCTAATTACGGTCTCTAATTGCTAGTTTTTATGATTGCATCTGAAATTGTTAGGCGAAAGTAACCTGCATGCCAAATTTCAGATCTATAGAGCAATCAGAAGTGGGCTAATTTTCGATGTCAATTTTAACAACAAACACATCCACACGAAGCTGAGTTAATAAAAACGTGTTAAAATATAAAATATTTGTCATAATTGTTCAAAAGCTCTATAACAAACTTCTAAACTTCAGGAGTGAAACAATATCTACCACAAACTTGTAAATTTCAGGATAGAAACAATTTTTACAACAAACTTCTAAAGTTAAGGAGTGAAACAATATCTACCACAAACTTGTAAATTTCAGGATAGAAACAATTTCTACAACAAACTTCTAAAGTTAAGGAGTGAAACAATATCTACCACAAACTTCTAATCTTTAGAATTGAAACAATGTTATCAACATATCTTAAATGTTTAGGACTGAAGCAATGTGTAATACAAACCTCTAATCTCTTTGGAATGGCTCCCAGTTCATGCTGCCTTAAGTGTTCAAATGTGTTCAGCTCAACACGTGTGTTCTCTATTTGTTCTGTCACTTCCTGGAACTGTTTCACCAAACCCTGGGCTCTGGACTGTAGGAAACAACACAATAGTATCACAATCAGAATGGCAGGTACAACTATTTGTATAGAGATTGTAGGAAACAACACAATATAGAGACTGTAGGAAACAACACAATAGTATCAGCACTCAATCAGCATGGCAGGTACAACTATTTGTATAGAGATTGTAGGAAACAACACAATATAGAGACTGTAGGAAACAACACAATAGTATCAGCACTCAATCAGCATGGCAGGTACAACTATTTGTATAGAGATTGTAGGAAACAACACAATATAGAGACTGTAGGAAACAACACAATAGTATCACAATCAGAATGGCAGGTACAACTATTTGTATAGAGATTGTAGGAAACAACACAATATAGAGACTGTAGGAAACAACACAATAGTATCAGCACTCAATCAGCATGGCAGGTACAACTATTTGTATAGAGATTGTAGGAAACAACACAATATAGAGACTGTAGGAAACAACACAATAGTATCAGCACTCAATCAGCATGGCAGGTACAACTATTTGTATAGAGATTGTAGGAAACAACACAATATAGAGACTGTAGGAAACAACACAATAGTATCACAATCAGAATGGCAGGTACAACTATTTGTATAGAGATTGTAGGAAACAACACAATATAGAGACTGTAGGAAACAACACAATAGTATCAGCACTCAATCAGCATGGCAGGTACAACTATTTGTATAGAGATTGTAGGAAACAACACAATATAGAGACTGTAGGAAACAACACAATAGTATCAGCACTCAATCAGCATGGCAGGTACAACTATTTGTATAGAGACTGTAGGAAACAACACAATATAGAGACTGTAGGAAACAACACAATAGTATCAGCACTCAATCAGCATGGCAGGTACAACTATTTGTATAGAGATTGTAGGAAACAACACAATATAGAGACTGTAGGAAACAACACAATAGTATCAGCACTCAATCAGAATGGCAGGTACAACTATTTGTATAGAGATTGTAGGAAACAACACAATATAGAGACTGTAGGAAACAACACAATAGTATCACAATCAGAATGGCAGGTACAACTATTTGTATAGAGATTGTAGGAAACAACACAATATAGAGACTGTAGGAAACAACACAATAGTATCAGCACTCAATCAGCATGGCAGGTACAACTATTTGTATAGAGATTGTAGGAAACAACACAATATAGAGACTGTAGGAAACAACACAATAGTATCAGCACTCAATCAGCATGGCAGGTACAACTATTTGTATAGAGATTGTAGGAAACAACACAATATAGAGACTGTAGGAAACAACACAATAGTATCAGCACTCAATCAGCATGGCAGGTACAACTATTTGTATAGAGACTGTAGGAAACAACACAATATAGAGACTGTAGGAAACAACACAAGAGTATCAGCACTCAATCAGCATGGCAGGTACAACTATTTGTATAGAGATTGTAGGAAACAACACAATATAGAGACTGTAGGAAACAACACAATAGTATCAGCACTCAATCAGCATGGCAGGTACAACTATTTGTATAGAGATTGTAGGAAACAACACAATATAGAGACTGTAGGAAACAACACAAGAGTATCAGCACTCAATCAGCATGGCAGGTACAACTATTTGTATAGAGATTGTAGGAAACAACACAATATAGAGACTGTAGGAAACAACACAATAGTATCAGCACTCAATCAGCATGGCAGGTACAACTATTTGAATAGAGACTTGACTGTAGGAAACAACTATTTCAATAGGGATTTAACTGGAATGGGAGCAAGATAATAACACTACCTTCCCCCTCCCTCATCTCTGATTACCCTCATCAAAAAGTAATGCTTGGGTTATGACCAGGGTTTATATTAGAATTAGGAGAAAGGATAGGGTTTGTGGGAGGTTGATGGTCCCTCTTTTTTGTATTCTTTACAATGCCTTGGGAAAGTATGCACTATGATTTATTTATATATTCTGTTGGCTCATTTCAGGAAATCCAAAGAATGTCGAGTCTTTTTATAAAACCACAGGTCTCTCACTTTACTGAAACATAGCTAATAGGACTCTAGAGGGATATTTGACAGGGGAGTAATTTTATGGGGGGCAAGGTAGTGTTCTAGTTTCAGATAGAAAAATAAGCACAAAAATATTAATATTAAAGTGCATGATCATCAAAACTAATAGTAGGTTGTCGCCTAAGCTTTTAAACTTTATTATTGTTCAAGATGACTTAAATAATTAAAAACTACATTTATTTACCTTCAACTTGATACCAATTTTAATTATCAAATTTAATAGGTAGCTTAGAAAATGATTTGTGAAAAAACGCGTTTTTAAATAAAGCAATTCACATTTTGCTTACTTTTATTATGTTCTGCTTGATATTCTCAGTAATTAGACGAAAAAATGTACAAATTACAAGTTTGCATCAAACACTAATCGTCCATTGTTAAAACTAGATTGATATCGTTCAATAATAAGCAAAAATAACGAGTTTAAGTATATATTTCTGAAAAAACCATGAAACACTGTTATAAATGGAACCACAGTATCATCATTTTCGGCAGCCATCATTACCATGACGACGGTAAAAAAGTATCATATTAAATGAAAATTAAAAAATAATTAACAGTTGAACATACTTGGATACAGTAATAGTATCAGTAATTTATGAAAACGTCATGGTATCCATTTCAGCAGTGATGGATTAAGTCATAAGCTAAAATGCTGATATGAGCTAAGAGTGCAGTGTTATATTTCTAGGAGAAGTAATGGCAGAATTTTGAGATATATATGTATGTTTTACACAGAGACCACTGCTTGCAAGTTACTGGTTTTGTGGATGGATGTAGATATACTGTGGGAGAGTGACTTAGTGGACACATTAAAATATGAGCTTACAGGTATGAGGGCAGAGTGCAGAGAGGTAACACTGTACTCAACTGATGAAACATAATATGTAACATCATTCAAATAGACATACCTGGTATCCACCTAATAAAATTTTCAATTTTTTCTCAAACTTGGCAGCTAGTTTGGCATCTCTGGTCATGTGGTTCCTGTTGGTCTGAAATAATAATCAATAAAATCTTTCAGACTTTACTTTACTAAATGGTACCAAAATTGTGTTGTGACTGATCTTAAAAGATGATAAAAGAATGAACAAAAAAAAAGCAAACCAAAGAAAGAAGTCTAAAAACTGTAACCTAACAGCAAGGAACCAATGTGAATCACCTCTAATCTCTTCTCTAGTGACTCTATTCTCTCCTTCTTGCTGGCCAAGTTGGCCCTGGTGTATCTGTTCTGGCTGGGTAAAAACAAGACCTGTGAGTAGCACTCCTCCCAGACCTGTGGTACAACAACAACATTAGCTCTCAAAAATTTTTTAATTAAACATATAGAATATGACTTGTTAAGTACACTTTGATAAATGCCTGTCATATCCACATGTTGAATCAGCCAAAAAGGATGCTCCCATGGTTTTAATAAAAGTGTCATCCAGGAACTAAAGATTTTAACTAAAGATTAAAATGATTCAAACCTGAGCAAAAGCTTCTTGTGAGAGGTCACCATGACCCATTCCTTCCTTAACAACCAGCATTTCTTTCTGCAGCAGTTCATCAGCCTAAGGAATTTTATGGATTTAGAAAGGACAAAACTTTCGTACAAATGTACATGATTTATATACATGCATTTATGTTTGTGAAATACATTAATAGGCTACTGTATTTTCTGGTAGACAAAATAATTTTTAAACATGGGAAAATCTCAAAAGTCTTGGGTTATCTTATTCACAGGTTGTTGGTAAATACCACATATTGTAAATTTTTGGTCCTTTAAGAATTAAATAAAAATATGTTTACCTATTTCCTGATAAACACATTTTGTGGACAAATATTGAAAGTAACATACGTGATTTCTTCACTGATCTTGTGACTGACCTTTTTCATATCATTGGGATCTATCTCAGTGTAGGGGTTCTTGTCCAGATAGGCCAAATGTGCTGCCTGGTTGGCTGCTACCTTCTGTGGGGCTGGGGTTTTAGCACCTGGCCCCACACCCATCTGAGCATCAGTAGGACAGAAGACAGCATCGTGGTGGAGCATTATCAGTACTTCCTGCTTGATCAGCTCTTCTGCCTAGTTAAAAACATCAGAACATAATCCCCATGTATACAGCTTGTATGTTCATACATTTAATCTACCAAGATCTGGTTTTGAAATCAGAGCCTCACCTTTTGTAGTTCTGTCAAAGGGGGGTCATTAGGACCCGAGGGTCGCATGATGTTTGTGTTCACGTCGTAGGGGCGGGGCAAACTCCTCTGGACAGCGAGTGACCGCAGCTTGAGTTCAGCCAGACGTTTCTGTTCCTTCTCCCACTCGGCTCTCTCGTCCAGGTCTGCCTGATCCTCCACCACCCTCCTGGTCCCGTGGCCCTCCCCATCCATCCCCTGCTCGTCCTCTGGCACAACTATTTCATAATCATTTTTAGGCATGGGGAGACCAGCCAGTCCTTTCCTGAGTTGATCCAGCTGATCAGGCTATGATTGGGGGCAGATAAATGTTTAATTAACATTAAATGATACACAACACTGTTTGATTATTATTATAACATCAAATATAATCAATAAAAGATAAGCCAACTAAACTTCTAGAAGCAAGATTATTATTTAAAATATTTATTAGTGTGATATAATAATATGCAAGCTAGGAAAAAATACTTCAGTACAATGAAAAAGATGTAAGACTTTACCTGGAACATCTTTTCTCCCATATCATCATCCTCATTAATATTCAGCTTGTCTCTTAGTGGTGTGGACATAGGAGTGGACTGGTCAGTGTTAGGTCTCTGTATGCCTGGTCTGGGTGTTAATCCTGACAAACAAAACATGGTTCAAGAGAAAAGGATTTAATTATTGAAAAGAAATCTTCCTTCAAAATACTATAAAAAAGGAGAATTCATGAATTCATACATTAAATCAGTTAGGAAGTGAATAAGTTTGATCCGGGTAAAGAATGCTGACCTATGTCTGGGTGTCCGGGAGTTCTAAGTGGGGTTCCTAACACAGTGTTGGGGGTGGCAGCAACGTGCCTCTGGGGGGTGACCCCACTGAAGTCGCTGTCATGTAGTGGTGTGTTCAAACCTCCCTTCAGTGGGGTGTCCACATTGGTCAGGGCCATTATGTTTTGAGCTTCCTGTGAAGGTAGTGATGAGTTTAAGTATAAGTTATACAAGGCATAGTGAGTTGTAATTCTAATTCTTTTTAAATGACTAATTTTATAAACACGCATTCTATTTCAAAGAATACCATTAGATCTGTATGTAATAAGAAATATTTTTTTTAATGGTATGATTTGGTATGATAACGCATACAAATATTTTTATTTCTAAATAGTCTAATAATCCCAATCATATTTGTAAAACATGTCTAGGAAGACCAAGTGTAAAAGAGAAAGATTAAAAATCTGATCATCAACCCAATGCCCACCTGGAGAATAGTGTCTTGTACAGCAGGTGTTCTAGGTGTGCGCAGGTTGACGCCGCCAGGTGTGATGTTGTAATCCTGCAGCAGACCTTTAGAGGCGGAGTCATCGCGACCAGATTCCTCAACTTGCTGTCTGGCATACTCATTAGCTTGACCTACTTTGATTACCTACAGGGATCCACCAGATTCAATAACATGATTAACACAGGACAAACATTTCAGTCTGCAAAAAAAACTAATTGCACATTACAAACATGTAACATTCATTAACCACGCTATTAGTTGTCTTCACATACATTCAAAAACAATTATTAATTATGTTATTGAGTGAGAAACTGATTACAAATCATTTCTGGCATTTATTTTGCATAAACACAAGTAATGGTGAAATTCCGCTATGAATCAGTTTTAAAAGAATTGGTAAAAGAATGGCTTACCTCTTCAAGTTCCTCTTCTGAGATCTGTGGTGCTGGCAGTACAAGTTTGCTTCTCTTCTTCACTGGCTCTTGGAAACTGTCAGACATTAAGTCCACATTTAATAAATATATGAAATGTTGTATTTAACTTTTATTCAGACACTCTATACATGTTGAATGACATCATTAAAAGTGGGTTCACCATTTGTATTGGCGTTAATAAAATATTACTCACTTGGCTTGACTGGCTATTGATCCAGGAAGATCATTTTCTTTCCTTTTTTTCTGTTTTAGCTTGTCCTTCTTTCTCTCTCTCTGTAAACAGATAATGAAAATTAATCTTTTTTAAAAAAAATTCTAGTTTTATACTTTATTTCTATGCAGTAAAATATTTGTAAAATGAATGAATTATAATAACCTCTTCTTTTTCTCTACGCAGATCTCCATCTAAATTTTGTTGTCGTAACCTCTTGTAGTTGGGGTTTAAGGGATCAAAAACTTCTTGCGATGTGTCATAGAAGCCAGGAGCTGGACGCTTCTCAAATGGAATTTCTGCATTGTAATCAACTCCTCTCTTCTTTCTGCGCTTCTGTTTTACACTGAAATATTATGGAATAATCTAAAGCCTTACAGAATTGCTAATCGCCATTAACATTTTGTGAAACGCTGAAATATTGAGAAATAATTTTGACCTTAATGAAGAATTCATATATAATTTAAATTAATTTGTTTACACATTTAAATATTTGGAAATAACTTTCAACTTAATATATTATTGCTGATTAATTTTAATATCTCCATTATGACAGACAAGGTGATATGAGAAGAAAAAGTTACTTATTTTTACAAAGGCAAATTTTACACTAAGCCTTTTTTATTTTGTATAATTAAGGTCTAACGTATTAAGTGGGTGGCGATGATATACTGTCATTTATAGAAATCTAAACGCATGCACCGATTTGATCCACTTTGGCCACACTTGTGGACTATGACAAAAGGAAGGTCACAGCACACTTTCTGGCAAAATTGTATTAAGAGTCTAATTGTTTCAAATATTTGTATACACCTTATAGTCAAGCTATCCTTCCCGCATTTTTAATTAATTCAGTTTTCACAATTGGTGCGCTGCGTTAAACAGTCTTTAGAAGGTGCGCAACAGTCACTAAATAAAGCCTGTCTTTACTATTTCAGTATTTATCCTTAAAAAATAAAAAAAATTGGGCTGAAGTTAACTCCAAGTGCAATGAAAGCACAGTGTTATTATCATCTTGAAGAAAAAGTTTCCGTCGGCTTAAAAAACAACAACAGACAACTTACGCTATTCCTGCAGCTCTCAGTTCTCTCCTCTTCTGTAAAGCAGCCAATCGTCTGTGAGGAATTAACAGATTTATACATAATTTAATGACCAAAACACAAAAATTCTCTATACCATTAATTAAAATAAGAAAACCTGATGATGAAAAAATAAAGTAGCAACCATACAGAACAGTGGTGTGCAATCTAAGAGATGAGACAATACTTTTGAAGTAACTCCAATAAAAATAACCCAACCTGGCCTCTTCCAACTGTTTTTCTCTAGCCTTCCTTTTGGCCTTTTTGCCTTGTGTATTTGCAAGCCTAGCTCTTGCCTCAGACAGCATTTCCAACTCTGGGGAATTATATTTCTTTAATATTTACTATGGTTCAATGAGAAAAGTCATTTTCATGTAGGAATAAAAAATTATTTTTTTTAAATAGACTGAATAAGGTGCTAAAAAATAATTTGGTGTAAGCCCACCGTCTTCATCCATATCAACTGGATCTGGTCTAGCTGGCTTTGTCTCAGGGTTAGGATCAATTTCACCAGGTTTTAACTTTCTGGGATCATCCTCGTTGTCAGCCTCTCTGTTTTGGGCTTTGTCACTGCAGCCAAAACATATCAAATTATTGAATTCAAGCACACAACAATAATGACTCTTATAATGATCATAACCCCCATTCTTTAATGACTTTAGTCAAAACAAAGCCAGTAAAGGACAAGCTAAATTTTAAAGAAATGTGTTCAAACCCTTACAGCAAATACTCATAGTGTTCCAGACACTGAGCAGCTAAAGTTTAAAGAAATGTGTTTAAACCCTCACAGCAAATACTCATAGTGTTCCAGACACTGAGCAGCTAAAGTTTATTTAAGAAATGTGTTCAAACCCTTACAGCAAATACTCGTAGTGTTCCAGACACTGAGCAGCTAAAGTTTAAAGAAATGTGTTTAAACCCTTACAGCAAATACTCGTAGTGTTCCAGACACTGAGCAGCTAAAGTTTATATAAGAAATGTGTTCAAACCCTTACAGCAAATACTCGTAGTGTTCCAGACACTGAGCAGCTGTCCTGCCAATGATGGGAGCAATAGTTCTCCACTGTGTGGGCATCAGTTTGGCCAGGTGAAGCAGCTTTTCTTCTTCTTCTCTGCTCCATTCTGTTTTTTTAATGCTGGGATCCAGCCACTCGTACCTACAAACACATGTTTGTATCATATTGTAATGCATTTTAAATTGCATCTCATTTATACATTTAAAAAATAAAATAATAGTAACTAGAATTGTTATGGATCTATAACTTGGTTTACAAAGCTTGAAAGAAATTAGAATAATTTTAATTGCATCAACCAAGACCATAAAATTTTATGCCAGAGATATTTCCTTATTTACTTTGTTTGATCATTTACATTAGCCACTTATTTTAACAGGCTCAAATTAATAACAATTATTAATGCCCACAGTTGAATGAATTAGTCTTTAACAACTGAAAGTTACTAGGCTATATTATTGATTGTTCTTAATTTAGTTGATTTCACGTACAAAGCTGATAAAAAGAAAAAATTATTTAAAAAAAAAATTATTTGTAAGTACTACAGAAATGACAATAATTAATTGATTGCCTCTTACCATCTAGCTTTACATTGTTTGGCAGACTTTCTGTGCAGTAGAGATGCAATACGTGCCCATTGGTTTTTGCCATATTTCATAACAGCTGCTTTGAGAATTTCATCCTAAGTAGAAATACAGAGGCCAAATTACAATCAGTCTACATTAGTCTCAAATGGATATAAACAAGAGAATGAGAATTGGATGTTCAAAATACAGTTCAAAAGCCATGCATAGTAACATGCCTAGAAGTAAACAGAAACATATTTAAATACCAAAAAAACACTAACCTTAACTCTACCATTAAAACTGATTATCAGATACAAACTAGTCTCCACCCCTCTTGGCCTTATTCATTCCCACATTATAATTATTTAATACCCCCACATTTATATTAGACCTTAAAAGGAAGTGGTGTTAGTATCCTATTAATACTCTCTCACCCATTATACATGCCTTTAAAAATATGTGTCTATTCCTTTCTAATTTTAGGCAAAATAAAATAGAAGATTTATTGGTGTGAAAAGTATTGGCAGACAATTTTTTTCTACAATCAGAAAAAGCAAATTTCCTTTAAAACGCTGCAATATTTCATCTATAAAATAGGTAATTTAAGATTAGAAAAAAAAAATTATTCTCATTTGATTTTACAAGAAATTTCACATTTAGAATAATTTATTGTACATCCTGACCAGGGGTCAACACATTCTATCATTATTAACACTTTTTAAAATGATATTACCTCACCTCACTAAAAATTTTGTTTTTTAAAGACTGCGGCTATTCTAGTTAACTACAAATAGCCCTATGAAGGCTATTCATACTCTGACCAAATCAGCGTGGGGCATTTTTCTGTGATTCTTAAATCCAATTATTTATACAATATTTTTGCAACGCAGAACTTTTTTTAGATCTAACCTTATCACTAACCCTAACACTAATGCCTAAACCTAACCCTACTCTAATCCCCTTCCCTAATGCCTAACCCTAAACATACCTTAATCCCTATCCCTAAATGGCCTAAACCGTAACCTACCCTAGTGCTTAACTCTAAACTTGACCCTATACCCTAAACATAAAGTAAAATAAAAAAATCATAGCCAAAAAAGAAGGAACCCATGCCACGAAAGCAAACCAGCCAATGCGTAACCATTTTGATCACCCGAACAGTTCCAATAATGTTCAAAAGTCGAGTGTCATATGCAAGATAGTAAAAAAAATAATTGTTAACCCTTAAAGCACGCCAAGCCACTTATAATAGTTATAACGCATAAGACCCATGGCCCGTGCTTTAATGGTTAATAGGCTTGGTGGGAGTAATATGTAGGCCTATGTAATATGTGAATTTTTTTACCAAACCTGAATTCCAACAAGCCAATGATTTACTTTTAATTTTTAAACACTTTATTTTAAATTTGTATTGTTATAATGTAGATACATGCTGCAAACGTATTTCAAGTGCAATAAATCTGATGGGTCAAATTTTTACCACAAACAATCTACGTCGATGAATGAACAACTAATTTCATTGTGTCTCTATTGAACAAATTCTTTGACTTTGACTTTATGTACACTCTAAATCTAGTTTCAGAAAGCCAGAAATACTGGGATGTTTTCCTGACGCCTATTTCTTAACACTTAGGCTAACACTAATGTTAGCTAGGCCAATGCAAAAATTTAATTTCAGTAAAACAATATAATAGTTAGATATTTGGATAGGGGCTGTCAATCTGATTACAGATCAGTTTGAATTTTCAAAATCTGACCATAAACAAAAAAGTTATGAATTTTTTAGTCATTAAAAAATAGCAGTTTTTTCAGACAACCGGGGTAGACCCTGAAAGAGGAAAAATACTGGGAGGGTATGGACCAAATTTTTAAGCGTTTTTCACTAAAAGTGGTATAAAAGCCAGAATACTTTATCAATTGATGTAATTTTAAGACATTTTATAGATTTTTGTATGCTGAATCCAATGATGCTATTTTAAAAAGTGTCCTTCGATTACTCAACCTACTTATCTCATAGATTATGTAATACCCCCCTTTCAATTTTTTTTAAACATCTAATAATCAATGTGATAAGAAGTCATTCTTTAAATGTAACGCTGTTTTAATCTAAAATATGACATTTGTATATGCTCAAGCTAATGGTAGATTTAAAATGGTCCAACATTGTTACATAACTATCAAATGTTAAGGTTATGTAATCCCACCCTTTGCTCAAAATATACCATGAATTTGTTTTAAAATCACTTTTGCTCATTGTCAGTTAACTTCAAGTTAATAGCCTACTAGAAGAAAATATAAATAATCAAGTTTTTCAATACAAATAGAAGAATGCTATAGTAAATTTGTGATTATGTAACTTCTTAAAAGATGTTATGTAATCTATGTGCAATACTATAGGCCTACTCTGTTCCAAAAATAAAGGCCTATCTCATTATAATTATATTTCTTGTTATTTTAAATATCTTAATCCTTTTTGCTATAGAATTAGTCTAGTTAGAACACTCTGAGTCTGATCAGAATCAGAGTGTGTTTTATGGTAATTACGTAATATTATTACACATATTAAAGTTAATCATTTTTACAATGTCAATAAAATAAACTTTGGAGGAAAATATTTGTTTTTAAAAACTTGCACAAGGTATAGTTAAGTTATAGATATATAACATAAATTTATATTTATGCCCAATGTTTATTCTAGTAGTAAGTAGGTTTATGTATTTTGTAAGCCTACCAGTAGGCCTTTTACAATTAACAACTTTCTTAAGAAAAAAGCACGTGTTTGAGTGCTTGACTGTGTAGATCTAGTAGATTCTAGAAATTGTGTAAGATTACCGTGTTTGGCTATACACAGACACGTGTACCACCACCAGCTTTTGCCTAGATTTAGTTCAATCAGACATGTGGGTAACCAGGTCTTCTGACCAACGAATTTTATTGCCCTATTACGTAAACATGACCGCTGGATAGGCTAGTCGGCCAACCCGGTGAACGTGTCAGATGAATATTATGTAATCTCAGAGACAAAAGTCTGGCAAAATTTCCTGATCTATGCCCGAGGGTTAGTAACATCAACTCCACAAAGTGAAGGGGGAGGGAGGTGGGGTATGAAACCACCGTGTACCGTACGGGTGTTATACAACATCAAAAGCGATGCTCGTCGGCTTATCGCGTCACGGACTAGTGGGGGCGGGGTGAGGCTATGGGTGTTACATACGGTGTAGGATGGTCAGTGGCTACCCCCATCCACCCCACCCCATTTTGGTCGATTTGACAAGCTAGTAACCCCCACGTTGTTAGTGGTATTAACATTTGTAGAAAAGAGCCCCGGATATAATTTAATATATTTTTAAAGCCATTTTTACGAAAAAGTAATGTACACAATAATGAAACGTTACACGAATCACATCACAGCATTGTTTGATCGGGCCGAAGCTATTCGGATTAATTTCTAAAGAAGATTAATTTTGACGATTAGTCCTCAGCCGTAAATACTAACAAAACTTTTGTTTGACGTTTCAATGGGCTAAGACAAAGTTATGCAACATGTCTGAGTGCTTATAAATATAAAGTAGCAATAGCCGTCGAGTCAAACACGGGAACACATGTATCTATCTTTAGACATTGTTTATAGTATCATCCAATCGGATCAAGCGCCTAGCGTCACGTGACCACACACTCGGCTGTGCCACACGATGTGTAGATCACCAATCAGTCGGACGGCGGCCGACGCGTTAATTTTTATTTTCGTTCGGTTTTAAAATGTATGGACGGCTTTATTACGAGGTGCTATAATACATGTCATACATTACAATAAACGGCGGGATTTCGGGAATACAGCTCAGGGTTCAAATGTAAAATATGTCCAATAATAGACCGGGAAACTTGGTTCAACTTTGCGGTCCGATATCTCCACAAGTATTTAACTTATTTTGACCACGAACCCTGAGCGTTATACGTCTACATTTAATGTATTCGTCTGCCAAATTTGACTGTTGTAGTACGTAAACTCGATACGTGTATACACATTTTGTAACGCGTCATCAGGTTAAAGACAGCGATTTGAAGCACAGCAGGGCGGTTCAGTCAGACAGCGGTCGGCGCGTCGTGTTTATATTTTCGGTCCAATTCAAAGTCTATAGACGTCCTTATTATAGGGCCTTATATGACATATCATACATATTAATAAACGTCGAGATTTCAGGAATACAGCTCAGGGTTCAAATAAAAAATCGGTCCATAAATAGCTCAAATAACTTAGTTTAACTTTGCGGTCCGATATCTCCGAAAGTATTTAACATATTTTAACCAAGAACCCTGAGCGTTATACGTGTACATTTAATCTATTCTTCTACCAAGTTTCACAGTTGTAGTACGAAAACTCACAGAGTCTATAGACTCAAAGTAACACCCCCCTTTTAAAAAGGTGAAAAAGCCTCCCCCCTAATCGGCACGTCGCCGCGGGGGGTAAAAAATGCGATTTAATCGGCGATTTCTTCAACGTCTGAAATAATAGAGAAATCAAACTAATACAGTTAAAAAGGTTATTCAATTACGAACAGAATGATGTATAACATGTTAATATAAACACAATAAAAGCATGCAAAAAACGTAATTAAACATGCAGGGGGTAGGGAAAAGCCGATTTGTCCGATTTTCTCGGCAGCGGCATTGGCCTAGCTACTAATGTAGGGAAATTTTAAAAAATAAGCTAATGTGAGCTAACAATAATCCCAAGTAGGCATACATTTTTTGGGTGTGGAGAAATTGCGAGGTGCGAAAAGGCGAGACGGTAAACTGCAAGAATAAAATGCGAGATATACCTGTGGAATCACAGGTAAATAGAGAGACACAATTTGCGAAAATAAATTTGTTTCATGTTTTTTGTTTCTTTTTTAAGTTATACACTAAAGATGATATATCACATTCTTATTTTTTTTTTATATAATTTGATTTTGTATTAAACAATCTTAACATCCTCTGGCTGCCGCTCTCGTTTTCTTGTCAGCGGGAGAAAAATCCTGCCTTGATAGACATGTCAGTGCGAGTTTATAAAGAGAATACTATTTTAGGCTATATTTTAAAAATCTATACCTAGATATTCAAAATTTTAAACATTCTGATGTTTTTTAATCTGCGCAAGAAAAAAAGGAACGGCGTTTGAGGGGTTGGTACACATATTGAACCGTCCCACTTTACTTATTAAATCTACAACATGACTTAATAAGCGCGACCTTAATATCATGCTGCTTTGTTTTTTCGAGGGGAAAAAGTATACCCCCATGCCACAACGCCATTCATGATCAATACCTCGGTGAATTATTTTTCGCTCGGTTTCAATGAGTATTCAGCCTTCCCTCTTCTCCACCGAATTTTTTTTTAAAAATTACTAACGTGGTCGGGGTCAAAAGTGTAACTTTTGATTCAAGAAAGAGAGTGGGTGATACTGAAACAACGCAGCTGTTTCTGTAATAGTAAAAATAAATTTTACAGGAAATTTGAAATCTCATTACTTAATTAATTAGTTAATTTAATTATGCTAAAGAAAATAAAGGGAAATACATTATTTATTAAGTTTATTAGTTTAAATGTATTACGGCACAACACACAAGACTATACGTGTGTGGTATGTATATATTATATATATATATATATATATTATTGTTTTGAGTTTATATTTAACTCAATGCAACAAACCCGCCGGTTGGTTGAGGCTACACCTAGGGTTCGTTCTGCTATGTCAGAGGTGGGCAACGTGTGGCCTGCGAGACATTCAGAAAACCCTGCCTTAAACTGAAATTTGCTTCATGTCCGCGACCGAAAGTTCGTCTCGTATTTTTTTCCATTAGAGCAGGCAGTGAAAATACGCACTTGTCAGTTTTATTTCAGTTTTGTCTATGCAACAATAAAATTTTAAAATTTCTAAATTAAGTGAATACATGAACCATCCGAAAAGCGTAAAATTGGTGAGCAATCACTTGTGTTTAATGAAGAATGGGCACACAGTGTTTACTGTGTCACGAAACGATTGCCATATTTAAGGAGTACAATCTGAAACGACACCACAAAACAAAACATAATCATTTTAAACGGTGCGGCTCTCCATTTATTCCCGCTACCATTTTAGTGGCCCTCAAGCCAAAACAATCGCCCACCCCTGTGCTACGTAATAAAACAAAATTTATTTGCAACAATACAATATATGTTTGTGCTGGCAGGCGGCCTCAGTGTTCTGCACAAAAGAAATAAGTTGATCTATCATTGGCGGTATTTCGGGCGGTTTCGAACAAGGTGGTATTCTAAGTCTACACAAAAGATGGTTAATGTCTAGGAACGGAAAAATCGAAAGTTTTAACAATGTAAACGAAAAGTCTTTTAAGTCTGCATCAAATATCCCTGTAAATCGGTCGCGGTAATATTTTCGCAGTTTTGCATCCTACCACCCCCGTAAGTATCCGGTGGTGGTAAAATGCGAGGCAAAAATATATGGTTTTCGCGCCCTTACCACCTCGCTATTTCACTTTCCGCGCCTTGCAATTTCCCCATACCCCATTTTTTTAATTAATTTGGGAATCATAAAATTGTGACATAGGCCTATGCTTTAATTTAGTCTTTTATTTTGAAAATAAAAAAATACAATGAAACAAAGAATTAGATTAGAAGAATTATCACGCAAATTGTGTCTCACTATACACCCGTAAAAAAGTAATTACTAATTACGCAAGTATGTCTCACATTTTACCGCCTCACGATTTGAGTGACACGAACACCCATCCACCATTGTCATGTTATGTTTCGATTGTGTGAAGATTTCTGTAGATTGTAGATCTAAGTCTAGAAATCTACTATTCTAAATTTTAGCTGAGGCCAAACTCAAACCCCAAGTCAACTGGAAAGAAGCAAAGTTTGATCTAAAATAATAAAAATATGGACTAGTTCAGGGGTCTCCAAACTGCGGCCCGCGAGGCCCTCTCATCTGGCCCGCTGAGATATTTTAGTCCACGGAAAAAACGTTTGTTGGTGATGATGAGGAACTTTGCCTCAGAAAAATCAAAGACATGCCCGGAAGAAACTGGCCCCCAAACTGAAATTTGATAGTTAATGCGGCCCTCGGACTGAAAAGTTTGGAGACCCCTGGACTAGTTCATCAGACAGACTCAGTTGACTATATCTCTAATATTATCTAGATTCTAATTATAAATATTAAATAAATTCTAATCTAGAAATCTAGATCTAGAATTTCTAGAGCTTAGAATTAGATCAAGATTCTAGATCTAGGGTTTGGGTTAAAAAAGTTTCAAGCACTAGCACAAAAAGTCAAAGCGGGAGGGAAGCGTTACAAATCATTGTTAGATCCCTCTAGTTTTAATTAATTTAATTAGGCTAACTACAATGATCTAACAATTTAACAAACCTCGGTGTTTCTCCAAACACCACCTTTTATCATAATACGCGGCATTTTCGTAAGTTGTTGAGAGTTGCAATAAATACAACAAATAAATTTAACAGTTCTTGTTCTCTACATTTATTTTATTTTGCAAGTCCTGCGATAAACCGGAAATGTTATAAAACTAGGAGCATGCAAATGAAAAATAATGAGAATTATTCCCCTTCGGCTTAGGGTCATTAATATTCATTTGATAAGAATAATGTTCGATATTTTATTTGTTTAAGGGGTCGTACATAAATGCAGAGACGTAGCGACCCTTCCCGGCGCCCGGGGACAAACTTTTCAATTTGCACCCCCCCTCAAGATTTTGATTTGCACCCCCCTCGACCTTTCAATTTATTTTTCCAACCCATTTTGGCGCCCCCTAAGGTCGGCGCCGGGGACATGTGTCTGGCTGTTGTGACGATGTGTGTCGGAGGGGAGGCGTGAGGGGGAGGTAAAAATCGTCCAAAAAAGCGTGACTTCATTTATAGATGACCCCCTAAGTAAAAAAAAAAAGGAACTGCGCGCAGTGGCGGAACTAGAAAAAAAGAGCCACCCTGTGTAGACACTTTTTATTAGGCAAAAGCATGTGTTAGCTTCTGTATAACATCACTACTGTTGTAGATCTGTTTGTTTTTTACAAAATAGGTGGGTCTGGCTTTTTGTGATGATGTGTGACTGAGGGGAGGGGGGAGGTAAAAAATCGTCCAAAAAAAGCATGACGTCAAATCACACATCATAGATAACAAATCAACTACTTAAGCACACTTGAATGTATAACTATTGTTCTAATGTTGTCAGCCCCCTCCCTCACACACTTGCACACACACCACACACTCACGTAGGCTGTTGTATAATAATTTGCTTGATCGGATGATATGTAGATTTATAAATTTCCGATGTGGTTCCACTCCGATTCGCTTCAATGGACACTGTATTTGGTGTCACCCCCTAAATGAAATGCGTTAATTTGTGCAAACATTGTATTAATCCACCTAGAAAAAGCGTCTAGGGTCTTAATTCTACCAGTTACTAATTCAAGCTGAAATTTCTTTTATTTGTAGTAAATTATTACATTTGGTGTCACCCCCACCCCCACCCCAGTTGTGGATTGACGTGTCAGATATTACAATTCTCAAGAAAACCTTTTCCCTCAGGTAAATTTTACAAACTGTTGATTACAAACTTGCTTTGGCAATATATCATTTTTTTAAAACTTATTTGTTAATACTTTTTTTATTTTACACTCCCCCCCCACCCCCTCAAACGAAATAGAATTGAAATTATAAACTTTAACCAGTGTCCGACCCCACCCACCAGAAACTTTTAGTCCGACCATCACCCTTTAAAAAAGTTTCAAGCGACCCCACTTTCTCCACGAAGGAAAACATCTAAAAGAAACACTGTTGCAGTGCTCAAGCTAAAGTAAATAAACAACAGACAGCCACGTTCAATAATCTAGAGACGCCTTATATTGCCTACTTTTATTATCTTCCACGTTCAAAATGTCTTGCCATTCCTTCGCGGCACGACAGCATGATAGGATGATCACAACTCTCTAGTTACATATAGGCCTACATTATGATATAGGACTAAGAAGTGTGTTTAACCTGAACAGTTACCTGTAGGCCTACATTATGATATAGGACTAAGAAGTCTGTTTCACCTGAACAGTTACCTATAGGCCTACATTATGATATAGGACTAAGAAGTCTGCTTCACCTGAACAGTTACCTATAGGCCTACATTATGATATAGGACTAAGAAGTCTGTTTCACCTGAACAGTTACCTATAGGCCTACATTATGATATAGGACTAAGAAGTCTGTTTCACCTGAACAGTTACCTATAGGCCTACATTATGATATAGGACTAAGAAGTCTGCTTCACCTGAACAGGATGGGCTTCTTTAAACAATCAACATGTTTACCCCGGGATAAACTAGTGTACGCCAACAACCTATACTGTTTAACTACTAGCTTTATTTTAGTATCAAATATCTGTAACTTGTTCTGATTTCGTTATTAAAAAAAAGCACAGTACAATGCAGTGGATTTTAGTTTGATAGTACAAGCCAGCTTATCAGTTTAAAATAAAATTGATTAAAAAAAAAGATGTAGTTTTTGTGAACCTAAATGACCCCAATAAAAAAGCTTCTTACAGTTTTAAACACGGGCCGATTTCGCCCTAAACAATTATTTTTAAAGGCGTCGGTTTTTAAATCCAGTTTTGGAAGTTGATGTCATTGTTTATTTAACGCCATTTAGCATTGTTGTTAGTCTATTACCATTGACTAAAGACTTTTATTGAAATAAGTAGTGCGCGCGCACGCACTCGCACATACACACAAACACACACACGCACGCACGCACGCACACACACACACACACACACACACACACACACACACACACACACATTCCTTTATGAGTTCCATAATGTAATTGAATGGATCACCGTTTTTTTTCAGAAGATGCGTAAGACTTTTAGGTACTTATGAATAACCTACCTTTAAGTGTTCTTTACCCCGTTTTTTTTCCCTATCTTTAAACAAAGCGGTTATTATTAACAAGTGAAGAAACACAAACTAAACTTGTGAGTCTTGATAAAATACATACGCAATAAAATTTTCGGGGGTGGGGGGGGGGGGGGTGGGGTGGGGGGGGGTGCGGACACTGGTAAATATAATTATATTTTGTATATAAATTCCATTTCTTGGGGGGGGGGGTAGACTTTCTTCGGGGATGGAGTCCCCCCGAAGTAATTCTGCTCAACCGCCCCCTTGTCCCCTTAAACCAACCATATTTTTTTTTCAAACGGTAATTTCTTTCTTAAATTAAATGTGTCAAGTCCAAGTGTTCATCAATTTGAATTACAATTTACAAAGAAATGCTTTTAAAATTGAATGTGACTGCTGAAATTCAGTTTAAAAGTTGTTTTTAAAAATGCAATCGTGCGATATCACACTTTTTAAACGCCACCCTCTCTCTTGAGTCACACATTTTTGTAAAATCACACTGACAACTTTTATTTGGTGCAATATTATTCCAGCTGAATTTGTTTTTCTAATTTTTAAAAGTTGTTATAGTTGGTTACCTACACGAATTCAATATATTTTTTTTTCCATTTCAATCATTCAGCGTGTTCTTCGGACAAGTACTTATTTTAATCGTCCATAAAATCCGGTCCTGCTGTTTCTCGTGATCTGATAAGACAAGCACCTGCACGTTCTCAAAGAATTTGTTTTAAATTTGAAGTCACCTGAATAAAAGCACAGAGCACTACTTTATTGATTCTCGACATTTGTTTTAATTAGATTAGTGATCAAATCAAGATGCGCGTCTTAATTATTGCTTGTCTGGCTGTAGTGGCCTTGGTAAGTTTCATTATTGAAATAATGTGGGATTAATTACAAAATAATGGGTATTCATTCTAAAATAATGGGGATTAATTCTGAAATAATCGGATTAATTCGATTGTTTCTTTTTTGTAAGGATAAAAATATCACAAATTGTATGATCCATTTCAAACGGAAGTAATATATGAAATAATTATTTTCGTGTTTACATTCGTAGCGCCTATGTGTGCCAAACATTAGAATTAATATAAAATAACAATTAAATCCCTTTGTTGTATTTACTTTAATTTATTATTTTAAAATTCAACATTAAAATTTAATATGTTCAAAATACGATTATTGATAATTTAACATATTTATTTTATACACGCAAAATTATATTTCACTATCTTAAACTAGGTTAGTGTTTTCTTTTTAAAAATCGACTAAGTTATATACAAAAATCTATTCCAATAACACACGTTATAAAATAAAAAAAAGATAAAATATTTAAAACACTGTTCACAGTTAAAACTTTTAAACATGCGAAAGACAACCTAAAAATGGCTTCAATACTGTTTTGAACATATTTTGTTTTAAAATTTGATCTGAAAGTTTCCGTAAAGCTGACAAAATGTTTTTCACTTGAATCAGACCCAGTCCCAAACTTGGCTGGACAGATTCAGGGAGTGGTTCAATGTCAACAAAGAAGATTTCACCATCGACTTCGTTCACAACTACAGGTTTGAGGAGCACTCCACCACAGTAAGTATACGGTACAAAACACTCCACCACAGTAAGTATACAGTACAAAACACTCCACTTAAGAAAGTAGGCCTATACAGTACAAAACATAAGGGCAGGGGCGTAGCGAGGGGGGGGGGGCGGGGGGGGGGGGGCGGACCGCACCGGGTGACACCATTTAGGGGGGTGACACCAAGGCAAAAAATAGCAAAAATATATAGAGAAAAACTTTAGGGGGGGGGTGCAAATCGAAAGTTTGAGGGGGGGGGGGGTGGGTGCAAATAGAAAATTTGAAAGTTTGTCCCCGGGAAGGGTCGCTACGCCTCTGTGGGGGTGACACCATTAAGTGTCGCATCGGGTGATACCCGACCTCGCTACGCCACTGCATAAGGGTAAACAAATTATGTGATTATGCTAACAAAACATAACATTTCAGGGCCACCATCTTCTTGTTGCAATCAGTGACGTAACTGGTGATCGATCATGCCATCTTATCGAAGTGACCCCAGACTGGGCCCCCGACCTTGGTGACGACACCAAGATGCACATCATTACCGTAAGTCTCTCTTTCAGCGTGTTAATTTTGAACTGTTGTTGACAGAATTTCTCTCATGCATGTGTTCAAATAAATACTACTCATATTGTTTTCTTCTTAAATATGATTCAATTTTTGAAGCCTAAATATTCGGTGTCCCCGTATATTTTTCATTTATTTTCTGTTAAAACGTGTAGAAATGTTTACCTTGTTTGTCACTAGTGTGCACCATTTTGTTAAAAGGTGTAGAAATGCGCACCTTGTTTGTCACTAGGGTGTACCATTTTGTCTTGTATCTTTACAGGATGAGATCTACAAGCTGATCACCACCCACACACTCTCAGAGACCACCCTCACATACACCGACCTGAGGAACGTCTACGGGGACTCAGATGCCTTGAGGGTTCGTTCTATACACTCGATTTTTATTTTTATTTATAGATTTTTACTTCATTTATTTCCAATTTTAAAAAAAAATTCTATAAAAAAATGAATCACATTTCTATTTTGTTACAACTTGTATTTTCTTGCTTAAAATTATTTCTATTTGTTTAAAATCAGTATTATTTGTATTCATAACATTTTTAAAGACCCTGGAATCAGATTTTCGATCTTTCGAATTTTATGTTTATTTTCTAATTGATTAATATGTGATCGTAGTCCGTACAGTTTCAGATGTTGTTACAAAATAAAACTATACCAAATTTTATATGAAGAATATAGCAACAAATATATAACATTTTCTCATGTTTGACAAATTAGGTATTTGGTAAACGTATTTAAAATTGTTCATACTCATTGACAAACATAAAACAACTTTCCAGGAGTGTGTCCAACACAGGGTCTACATCGTCACCTACAAACCAAGTTACCTGACTTCAGGTTAAACACCTTCATCCAGGTAGAGCGCTAGCCTCAACACCAAACTGAATCAACAAGTCTTAGGAAATAGGATGTAGGCGTTAGACTAAAATGCATTTTAATGTCAACCAGAATGCGAAGCAAATTTTTTTTGTTCGATGTATTGCGTGTAACCTAAAGATAAATAAACAACAATCATGCAACTGAAAATTAAAAACGCTACAATTTATATTTTGTTTTATTTTTAGATTCTTTACGATTAAAGTATGTAATGCTTATTTCTACCAACAATAGAGAAAATCAGAGTTTCTTCCAGGCATCTCTTTGCCCCCCCCCCCCCCCCCCGAAATTTTTTTACCGCCCCCCCCCCCCCTCCGAACGAAATGAAATTTATATAATTTTTATAGAAAATATATACTTTTAACAGTGTCCGCCCCCCCCCCCGAAGAAAGTCTACCGCCCCCCCCCCCCCGAAAATTTCAAGTGCCCCCCCTCGGTGAAAAAAGTCTGGAAGAAGCACTGGAGAAAATAAGCAACGTGTCAACGTGTGTATTTCCTTTCAGCTGTGATCCATATATATTTTCAAATAGTATTTTTGAAGGGAAGTAAGTATATTTTCCGAACAGAAATTTTTTAAATATAAAATAATGTTATTTTTTCGATTAATTTTAAAGTGCACTACACAATAGGGACAAAGTCTGGCTACTACACTCGATGACTAAACCAAACTAAGCCTCGCAACCGCCGCCCCAGGGGTAATATACCCGGTTGCTCTCAAGAGCGCTCCGAGACGCCCTTGACCCCTGGACAGTCGCCGACTAGTGTTTTATCACAGGATTATGGAGGGTGATTCATACAGCACCCCACGGGGCGTCTGGGCGGTGATGTGGACAACAGAGTTTCTATCAGACTTTTTTATGGCGGGTAGTTGCATCTTTCTGGGTGGGTGTGGCACACTTACATTTCTGTGCGATAGAAGTGCTCGCCCCCCCCCCCACCCCTTCCTAAAAATATGTCAGAAATAAACTCTGGTGGACAAATCTGCTCCTCAACAAGAATGATCTATGAAATACAGCTCAGAACTTTTTATATTTAACTAACTCAGTTTAAGAAAACTAGGTCACGAGTCTAAAAATACATGATTGGTAACGTGTCGATGAAACATTTTAAAAATTATTTGTCATCCTTGTGTGTAGGACTAGACCACAGCAACGCGGGACGGGTACGCTAGTTTAAAATAATAGACTATCAGCCGCAACATCACATGTTCGATACGTGTCACAAGTTAGATAGTTACCTTCTACATCAATCTAGAATCTACTTTTTGGAAAGAAATATGACTGCAACAATTTATTTTATCTTCTAGCTTTTTGAAATGTGTTATAAACATATTCAGAGAAAAATAATCATAAATTATTGAAACAAATAAGCAATAGCAATAATCCAGGAACGCTACAAGTGGTAAATACTGCTCCGTGGCTGTACTTCGACGGATGGTCCAGGTGATGGGACAGCTACCAAAGGTGTAGGAATCTGGCAACAGCACCACCCACTTCAGACAGGGCATTCAGCTATAGGTAAAAAGATAAATAAAAGGTAATCATCATGGTTGACAGGTAGGCCTATAGGGGTTTTCTGTTGAGGACCACTAACATGACTTTCTCTTGTGAAGTTCTTAACGTAAGTTGGACATTACACCCTGCCAATTACCCCCCACCCCCCCCCCCCCCCACGTTATTTAAACAGTCATGACCCCCAAATCAATTGCCCCCTAAAGAAGACGTTTATGAAGGGGGGTGGTGGAGAGGGGGGATCACGATAGTGGTAATTGCCTGAGAGGTGAAGTCTTAGATACGTTTTAACCACACGTTATATTAATATTTATAGTTTTAAAAATGACAACTTAATTGTATCTCGACGATCTCATATTAGAAGTAATTTTAGAAACTATGAGATACCACTTCAAGAGTTCGCTTAAGTTTTGGTCTCAGTGGTGATAATGCATTTAAGGTCGCTAAAATTGTAGCTGCTTTATTCAGAGGCGTAGCGACCCTTCCCGGCGCCAGGGGACAAACTTTCAATTTGGCGCCCCCCTCGAGAACAACCTTTCAACTTTCAATTTGCACACCCCCCTCAAACTTTCAATTTGCGACCCCACCCCCTCAAACTTTCACTTTGCACCCCCCCCCCTCCTCAAACTTTCAATGTGCACCCCCACTCAAACTTTCAATTTGCACCCCCCTCAAACTTTCAATTAGTTTTTCCAACCCATTTTGGCGCCCCCTAAGGTCGCGCCCGGGGACATATGTACCCCCCCCCCCCGTCGCTACGCCTCTGACTTTGATGTGAACATTTTTTAGTTTGTGGGGTATTTTCCGCAACTGTTTCGTCCTCCATTAGACACTTTAAGACCAATAGTTATATAAAAATAGGTACACATGAAAAAATTTCAAAATCTAAACCTATCGATGACAGAAAACCAAATTTCAAACAAATACCCAGCCGCCGACTGTCGATATTACAGGCGTGATGACAGCAGTCAGAGCGCTCTTGCAGAAACCAAACACCTCTTTGATGGCGGTCCAGACGCCGTTGGCGATGATCGAGAGCACGTCCCAGCAGAAGTAGAAGGCTGTAACAATGGCCTCCCAGACGTAGCTCGCCCCCTTCATCACTGCCGTCACCACCGTCTTGAAGTCACTGATACTCCAGGAGCGATTGGCGCACTGGGAACATACGTGATCGGATTGGTTATCCTTGTGACGGTTACGTAGACACTATATAATTTGATGTGGTGTAAGATTAATGTAAGTAGCTTAACATAGTTATAATGTAAGATTAATTTAAGTAGCATAAATTACCTGTAAGGCAAGATTAATGTTAACAGCATAACCTAGATCTTTGTTATGTACGATTAGCTACAATAGCAATCTGCCTATTCTGCTACAAGAGCAACCTTCCTGTTCTGCTACAAGAGCAACCAACCTGTTCTGCTACAAGAGCAACCTACCTGTTCCCCAACAAGAGCAACCTACCAGTTCTGCTACAAGAGCAACCTACTTGTTATGTTACAAGAGCAGCCTACCTGTTATGTTACAAGAGCAATCTACCCTTTCCCCAACAAGAGCAACATACCTGTTAGCAACCTACCTGTTCTGCTAAAGCTCTGACTTTTCTACGTTCTGGAGACTCGGCAAAACTTTTTGATATTCCATGTAATTCTTTTACGATGCTGTCCAGAGAGGGACTCGACTCAGCCCTTGATCAGATAGAGAATGACAGTTTTGTGACAAGAAAGGGACTATAATCACAGTTTGTGACGAAATGGGGACCAAATAATGACAGTTTTGTGACGAAATTTGGACCAAATAATGACAGTTTTGTGACGAAATTTGGACCAAATAATCACAGTTTTGTGACGAAATTTGGACCAAATAATGACAGTTTTGTGACGAAATTTGGACCAAATAATGACAGTTTTGTGACGAAATTTGGACCAAATAATGACAGTTTTGTGACGAAATGGGGACCAAATAATGACAGTTTTGTGACGAAATTTGGACCAAATAATCACAGTTTTGTGACGAAATTTGGACCAAATAATCACAGTTTTGTGACGAAATTTGGACCAAATAATGACAGTTTTGTGACGAAATGGGGACCAAATAATGACAGTTTTGTGACGAAATTTGGACCAAATAATGACAGTTTTGTGACGAAATTTGGACAAAATAATGACAGTTTTGTGACGAAATGGGGACCAAATAATGACAGTTTTGTGACGAAATGGGGACCAAATAATGACAGTTTTTTTGTGACTGACTGATAACAAATGACAAGCTCTTTTTCTTTGAACATACAGCTAAACAACATTATAAAACAGTATAAACTGATTTGACGAAGTAATCTTTTTCGCAAGACGTTTGGATTATCTAAACTATCCCTACATAGTGAGTATTATGTCTTCTATACGTTGCTTTGACGTTTAGACTATAAATCGAGCGTCATACAATTGTAATTAAAAGAAGTCCTAAAATAATTTAGTTGACAATTAGTATTTATGTTTAATTAATTAAACTTACTTTTGTCCGGTAATTTGCTGTATCACCTGTGGATCTTGGCTTGCTACAAAATTCTCAAACACGGCACCGACCACAACATTTTCTGCCATTTTTCTAAAGAGACAAAGCTATCTTAGCATACTGTTATATAGCATAGATCGTTTTATTACGGCGCAATAGTGACACAACACAGTAAGTTGGGAGAGATCTGCAAAAGTGTGTTTCGTGGATAGGCTTCATATGTGTGTGTGTGTGTGTGTGTGTGTGTGTGTGTGCGTGCGTGAGTGCGTGCGTGTGTCTGTAGAATTTGGGGCTATAATGAATTCGTTATAATTCGTTATGATAAAGTATATTTGAGTTTGTAACTGTTCTACTTGTTTCATCCGTGTACACACACAGACACACAGACACACAGACATACAGACACACAGACACACACACACACACAGACACACACACACACACACGCACGCACGCACGCACACACACACACACACACACACACTTCAACACTCGGAGGCTATTGTATAATAATATGCCTGATAAATAATTTAGCGTTGATCAGTCAGGGACGAGCAATCGAATATTTTTCATTTATCTCTTCGGTGGACGGTGTATTTCGTTCTGATCAGTTAGACAAAAATGTTATTTATCTTATGAAAGTTGCAGCCGTTAGTGTTTCTTTCAGACTTTTTCTCGTGCGTGTTGGTGGTGAGGGGTGGGGGTGGGGGGCACTTATTTTTCTGAGAGGGGGGTGACTGGTAAAAGCATATATTTTCTATATAACTTTCATTTCGTCGGGGGGGGGGGGGGGGGTGAAGACAGGACTGCTTCGTGGACGTGCGAAGAAATGCATAAGAAATACTGGTGTCATCCATCAAGGGATAGCTTTAAACTGAGCATAGTTAGAAGTAACAACGTCTGCTACTAGTACAGCTGGATGTAGCACTGTTTTTAGATTGGTATAAGTTAGAAACACACCTCAATTATAAGTAGCACGTTTACGTAATGCTGTGGTCAAGCCCTCCTTGTTCGTATTGGTGTAAGTTAGAAACACCTCAAAATGATCTTTTAATTTTTTTCTCTCCCTCTACTGGCCCCCTTAGGCGGTCGTCCACACCCCCCCCTCCCCCTCACCCCAGTTACATCTCTAAACGGCAGTGGAAGATAAGCGGGTGGTTGGTAAAATTGGTTAAAATTAGATGTGCATTTTTATCAAATTCTTTAAAATACCCCTCCCACCTACCTAAGACAACATAATCATATTTGTCAACTTAAACCTGAAGATGCGATAGTTTGAAAAGATTATTTGATGTTGGGTGCTTTTATGCCTGTTTATTTAAAAGTTAAATTATGTCAGTGAATCCTTTGTATACGTAAATATTGATCTGTTAGTTTTATACATTTTAATATTTCGGTTAGTTATTTTTTACGATTGTATTGCCTTGTTATGTTCTGGCTGTTTTAAGTGAATGATTGTAACGTCTTGTTATGTTCTGACTGCTTTAAGTGAATAATTATACAAAAGTATTGTTACAATGTAACAAAATAAAACAAACTACATTTGTTGTATGGTTTTTTCTACAGTTATCTATAAATGTGAGAAAATAAACTAAACTTACTCAGACTTAGCTCTGATCAGTTCGAGTCGATAAACAAAATATCGCGGCAACAGGTTTAACAAATTACAGGACCGATACCAACTACAAGAAGAATATTGAAATCGATTACTTAAAGAAATGATCCGTTAACTTTTCTTGGAAAACCATAAAACCACGACTTGTGTAAATTTTGATTTGATTAAAAACGAAGAGATAATTGACTTTGTTTGAATGGTAGGGCGTTTTTCATACCGTATTCCAGTCCCACGGTGCACATGTTCAATTTGATGATTTCCTAATGTAGATTACTATCAACTAAAAGTGATCTACATCTGATATAGAATCATGGTTTATTAAAGTAATGTAGGAATACATTTGGCTGTATAAAAAGAGTATAAAACATGCTAAACAATTTAAAAAAGGCTATTAACACATTCTTAAAAAAAACGTCAACGGTAATTTTTTTTTTTACTACACCATCTATTTTGTATAGCATTAGGGGAGTAGGGTTTTACTTTTACGCTATAATATTTATTGTAATACAAATTATAAAATTACTAGTTTTAGAAAGTTTACATGACCATATTTATAAACCAAAAGCCTGCAAAACAAGTCGGTGTATACCAGAGGCGTAGAGACCCTTCCCGGCGCCCGGGGACAAACTTTCGATTTGCACCCCCCTCAAACTTTTGATTTGCACCCCCCCCCCGTCAAACTTTTGATTTGCACCCCCCTCAAACTTTTGATTACTTTTTCCAACCCATTTGGGCGCCCCCTAAGGTCGGCGCCCGGGACATATGTCCCCCCCTGCCCCCCCATCACTACGCCTCTAGTGTATACATTTAAAGTAAACATTACAATTATCACAAGTTACTTAAGTAATGTGGTAGATTTGTTGAATTCTACTCACAACTGCATAGTAGTGAAATTGAGTTAAACTTTCGCAACGTAAACATAAATACTTAAGTTTAGCAATGCTGAATACTTGGAAATAAAGCACTAAATTAATGTGAATTTAATAGCAAGGAGAGTTAGTTATTTTATTTCTCGGGTTGTCCAGGTTTAGCAGCAGGCTCATAAGATTAGCCACAACCAAACTAAATTGACGAAACGTAAACTTTAGTTTTATTCACAAAATAATATCTGATAAAGTTTATGTTTTAAACTTTGACAGGGTAAAGATTTCTTTGGTATTATTTTTTTTTCGAAAAACATTTCCAAGGCCATTGGTGTCAGATGACACAGATAAAATCGAGCCGTGACGTTCACTACTTTATAATCGTATTGCAGAGTTTATTCTACTTTGAGACAGCTTTAATGCTCACTTATTGAACACACAATACACTCCTGTTCAATAGGTTATTGATTTTAAAATTGCCCTGTTCGAGTTTCGCTAAAGTCATTTTTCAAAGCTGAAAAGAAAATGTTTGCATATCGTAAATTGACATCTATCAAAAACCAACATAACAGTACGCATACGTCGTATGCAGCATAATAAAACATATGTGGAAATTTGAACTGTTCTTTAAATCACATATTGATTTTATTCTTTAAACTATGTCTGGCGGTGTTGTTCAGTAAGGTATACAAATTGTCCGCTTTGATGTTTATCTTAGATCAAGTTTTCTGAAGTTCAATTCTACCTAATAAAGAGTTTTCTTAAAAAGAAAATAAGTACCAAGGTTTGATTTAGTTTTATTTCATAACAATTTTTATTTTTAAAATATATAACTTTCCATTTGCATCGTACTAAAACATATTATTTTAAAGATTTTTAAAAAAATTCCCTAAATAAAAAAAATGATTTTTATTTCCAACCTTGAACAAGGATACGCATAAATGTAGAGGTTTTAAAAAGTCCCACCCTCACCACCACCCACAATTACGACACAAATACCGTACTCATACCATGCATGCTACAACTGGAATAAAATTATGGAAAACAATATATTTGTACCAAATTCGTCTCATTAAGATTTAAAAAAAAATTCCCAGGCTGAAATACTAATCATTATCAAAGTAGAGTAAAATACAAAGTAACCTAACACCCTACCCTACCACCTACCCTCCCCCCCACACACAATTAAGCCACGAATGACACATCGAGTAAAATCGTGGAAAATCCATAACCTTATCTACACATTAATAAGAAAATATTGTTACGTCATTAAGCATCGTTCTTAACTTTGCATTCCATGAAAGTAAAATAAAATTGAAAAAAAAAAAAACAAACAGAAACAACCACATAAAAACAAGCCAATGATAGCCCAAGTTATAAAATGTCGCGCTAAGCGATGGCAGCAGAACATTTACCCTGTCACTTATCCCCTATCCCATCCCCCCCCCCCCCGATGAAGCCAGTGTTTCTTCCAGACTTTCTTCTCCGGGGGGGGGGGGGGGCACTTGATATTTTCGGGGGGCGGTCAACATTTTCCGGGGGGGGGGGGCGGACACTAGTAGAAGTATATTTTTACTATATAAATTCAATCTCGTTCGCCCCCCCCCCCCCCCCCGCCCCCGAAGAGATGCCTGGAAGAAACTCTGCATGAAGCTTGTCTATCGCCCCCTATCCCGAAATATATAGAATGTAAATATAGAAATATATACCTTTACCAGCGTACACCCCCCCTCACAAAAGTTTTAAGTGACCTCAAAGCCCCAAGAGATAAAAACTGAAAGAAACACTGATTTGTATTGCGTTTTGAATTATGTCTAGTGTTAGGGTGAGGGAAAAATGTAAGTAATGTTCACTTTCAAACCTGACATTCTACGTAAGTCAGGTACTCATTAGAGCTGTGTGGTCTCCATTGTTTATTCTTTGCTCAAGTCAAGCAAAACTAAAGGCCTTGTGTCACCCTATAATAGGTAACTTGCAAGATAGAGATGGGGTAATTATCATGAAGGGAGATTTAATAGGGGGGCATTGATGATGGGAGGAGGTCATTGATCTGGGGTGTAATGATACGGGGCAATAAACAGGGAGAGGGGTAATCAATGTCCTCGACCACAAGACCAAAAGACTGGAGTTAAATTTAAAACACGCAAACACTTGAAACCAAACAAAAAGGTAAGTAAAAAGTAACAAAACTTTTAATTTAAATAAATACATTTATTGTAGTACAATAGAAAAGTGTTTAAACCCATGTTAAAACAAAAATCATTTCCGTATATTGTTCTATATGAAATTGACAGGTGAGTCAATTATTGTTGCCCATCATTTTAAAGACGCTAGAATCTGTAGAAGCCAGTTAGCTTTAGTGTTAAAGCTATCAAAATTTCGATCAAACAAACCTTGACTATAATTCATATTGAACAAAAACAATTATTTTTTTTTAGTTTAAAATTCACAAATATGTCTGTTACATTTATAATTTTAATGAGTTATTCTCAATGATACCACTTAAAGATACATGGAAATATTTTCTCCATTTAATGACTTAAAAGTAGAATTACAAAATATTTTGTATGTTAATTTTTTCTTCTAGTCCCAAAAGAAAAAAATCGTGTGATGGATGAAAGGAATCCAGTCTTCGGTGTTTTTAGAACTGCTCTCTGGTAAAACAAAATGTATGTATTATATATATATATATATATATATATATATATATATATATATATATATATATATACATATATATATATATATATATATATATATATATATATATATATATATATATATATATATATATATATAAAAATGTAAAAATATATATATATATATATATATATATATATATATATATATATATATATTTAAAAAGAAAAATTGTAAGCATATACATATATATATATATATATATATATATATATATATATATATATATATATATATATACATATATATAAGTCGACGAAGTTGTTAATTAATAATAAAAATATATTTGTTATTGAGTCGGATTGTATAAATACTTAATACTTAAGTTTAGCAATGCTGAATATTTGGAAATACAAGCACTAAATTAATGTGGATCTAAAAGCAAGGAAAGTTAGTTATTTTATTTCTTGGGTTGTCCAGGTTGAGCAACAAGTTCATAAGATTAGTCGCAACCAAACTAAATTGACGAAACGTAAACTTTAGTTTTCTTCACAAAATAATATTTGATACGAGCAAACCCCGATAACTATCCCACACGCAACAGCACAAGAGAACAAAGCCAGCCGTGTGTCCCTACCCATCCACCAGCGGCGTCCACCTTAGCGTCCAGGTGTTGGGAAAAAGCTTGCTGGCTCCACTGTAAGACCTCGTCCATCCTGGGCGTGCCCTTAATCGCCATCCTCATCATGAAGTCATAGAAGTAGAAGAACATGACGACAATCTGGTCGGACAGGTGCTGGTCAGACTCTGGACCCAGCAACATACGCACAAGTTCTGCGAAATCTGTTTCGCTCAGTTCCAGATTCGGCTGTGTGAGATGTTTAGTGATGAAGATAGAGAATAGTATGCTTAGGTATTTATTATCATTATCATCTTTTACCGTTTGTGCCCAAGACACATACGGGTAGATGTGATTATTAACATGTCTTAGGTACCCATTAGACCTGGGTGGACTCAGGCACATTCTTCTGACTTGAACCCGGATTAAGACTCTCGGGTTAGCAGTCTACTGCTTTACCACTAGGGCTCGCCGTCCGCACTAGTGTAATTAATTCAACAGAGCCGAAGTATAAATATAAGATTCTTTTAATTAAATTAAATAACAACATTGCAATTCTTTTGTGCAACACAACTATTAACTCAATACCGGGAAAGTAATTTTCCAATAAAAGTTTTATTTCTTCTCGATACTGTTATCGTTGATTCGACCAACCAACCTTATTAGCTTCGTCTTTGGTCAACTGCCTGTGTTCGTATCGCTTGAACTCATCTGCCAGTTGGTCCAGTGTGGTCGCTATGTACTGGTAGTCGGGGTCATTTGAGGTTTCACTCTGGGCACTGAAACCATTGTAAATAACGTCAGTAGAATGGCAAATATTTATCACTGAAACCATTGTAAATACCGTAAGTATAATGGCAAATATTTATCACCGAAATCGTTGTAAATAGCGTCAGTATAATGGCAAATATTTATCACTGAAAACGTTGTAAATACCGTCAGTATAACGACAAATATTTATCACTGAATCTATTGTAAATACCGTCAGAAGAATGGCGAAAATTCATCACTCAAATCATTGTAAATACCATCAGTATAATGGCAAATATTTATCACTGAAACCATTGTAAATACCGTCAGTATAATGGCAAATATTTATCACTGAAAACGTTGTAAATACCGTCAGTATAACGACAAATATTTATCACTGAATCTATTGTAAATACCGTCAGAAGAATGGCGAAAATTCATCACTCAAATCATTGTAAATACCATCAGTATAATGGCAAATATTTATCACTGAAACCATTGTAAATACCGTCAGTATAATGGCAAATATTTATCACTGAAACCATTGTAAATACCGTCAGTATAATGGCAAATATTTATCACAGAAACCGTTGTAAATACCGTCAGTATAATGGCAAATATTTATCACTGAAACCGTTGTAAATACCGTCAGTATAATGGCAAATATTTATCACTGAAACCGTTGTAAATACCGTCAATGTAATGGCAAATATTTATCAATGAAAAATTGTAAATAGGCCTAACGTGAGAATACTGGCAAATATGAGTACAATGTATAAACAGAACATGGTAAACTGCAAATGCCCTATCAATTTGTTTATACTATTAAATAAATTGGTATTTGTTAGCTTGAAGTAAGCCTTGAAAAGCTGCTATTTAAGTAAATGGCACACATTACAGACCACAAATTGCTTGTGATTTTAAAATGACGTTTCGTACCATTTATGTGTAACTTTTGGCTCATTAATACAAATAAAATAAAAGAATATATTTTAATTTTATTGAGGTAATAAAAATATTGAACTATTCAAAATTTTTCAATAGCCATAAAAAAAATTGAATTTTAAAAAACGATGGTGACTTTGTTTATACGTATAAACTACAAGAATGATTTTTTTATAGATTAAAAAAACTATCCTGTTACCTTAGAGATCGAAGTAGGTCAATGAAGAAAGGGGCGTCAACCTTCAATTGCTCTCGGACAAAGTGAAGAAAGAGCTGACCAGCTAGGTGGCTAGTCATCCCAGGCTGCTGGGGCACATGATGCGCCATGATTGCCAAAACACACGAGACAGCAGCGTTACTCTACCTGAAAGTCGACGGCCTACTACAGGTACAACCTCACCCGAACAAGTCACACAATCACGGCCTACTACAGGTACAACTTCACCCAAACAAGTCACACAAACACGGCCTACTACAGGTACAACTTCACCCAAACAAGTCACACAAACACGGCCTACTACATACACAATTTTACGTGAACAAGTTCCAGGATTTGTTGTTTGTGCATGAAGTTTCTTGTTGCAACACGTAACACGCATTGAAAAATATTTGCTGTATTTGGCAATGGCGACTTTTATTCTCATACGACTACTGACAGTAGTCGATTACAAACCAGGAAATATTGGGAGGTAACTCGATTAATTTTCTCCACTGTCCTACGCCTGGAATTTTACAGCTACCATTTTTAGCTTTCACTTCATATTGCTGTAGTGCATTTCTTGCAGACACATAAATAGTAGTCAATACTTTCTCAGAGATTATCTTCCAAGAGCCCTCCTTCATCTCAATTAGAAAAGCAAAAACATATCGAAATGCGATAACCCTCGTATATTTAAAAAAAAAAAGTTCAACTGATAAATCATCTACACGTCACCCGGACACTCTTAAAGCAGAGGCGTAGCGAAGGGGGGGGGGGCGACATATGTCCCCGGGCGCCGACCTTAGGTGGCGCCAAAATGGGTTGGAAAAACAAATTGAAAGTTTGGGGGGGGGGGGGGGGTGCAAATCAAATGTTTGTCCCCGGGCGCCGGGAAGGGTCGCTACGCCTCTGTCTTAAAGTACCAAACATTTTGAATGTACATAAACACAGCACACTGGCATACATATAAAGTAAAAGTTTTACTTATGTTCCCATAATCACCGAAAACGAACTCTGATGATGAGTATGTCAAGTGTCGAGCACACCATCACACCGTCCCAGGTTTAGTGTAAGGCTGGTGACTAAATCAGTGCCTCGAGGTGGCTTTTGTCTTCTTGTCTGCATAAGTCTTGTCAAAATTTTGTTTAATTTGGTAAATTAAGGCTCTATTAATTAACCACACGACTATAATTATAAGAATAAATAGGCAATTGCTAAGCTATGATAGACGGAAAAAGATAATTCCAATTAGGCTAAGTTATTTTTGGTTATGAGAAGGGCGATTACTCTAGCTGTACTTAAATTTAAGCTAAGGATTCTGCTTCAAAGAAATCAAAATCGTATTTAAAGTTAAATAATATGCAGAGGCGTAGCGAGTGGGGGGGAGGGACATAGATACCTTAGGGGGGGGGGGTGCGCCAAAATAGGTTGGAAAAACAAATTGAAAGTTTGAGGGGGGTGCAAATCAAAAATACGAGGGGGGGGGGTGTGCAAATCGAAAGTTTGAGGGGGTGCAAATCATAAGTTCGAAAGCGGGGGGGGGGGGGGGGGGTGGGGTGCAAATCGAAGGTTTGTCCCCGGGCGCCGGGAAGGGTCACTACTTCTCTGATAATATGTTGAGTATTTTTATATGCACGGGTCTACTGGCTCTGTCAAAGACGCTCCCAATTTTAATCTTCATATTTCATTTTTTTGCACCCAAGCCTGATAACCGCTGCCTACAAAGTTGCGAGTAACTTTACAAACAGCAAAGCAATAAAAGGGAAGATAATAATTGATAGTAAGTCATTTGAAAAACATCAAAGCACTAATCCTGGCTCCACTTCGATTTTTCCCGGGTCCAATTGACCCAATTCACCCCTGGTAATAAGTCATATGCATTCTCTGTAGCATATACTAAAGTTAGTTGTGTTAATACTGAATCAGAATTTATTACATTAAACAGGTGATATACCTACTTATTAGAAACATCCAACAGTTTCAGTAAATCACATTGGGAGTTTCTTTCTGACACCCCTTTGGGGGGGGGGGGGGGGGGAGAAGTGAAGTGCCCCAGAGATCACGTCTACAGCTCCCCCCCCCCCCGTAGAAAAAAGTCAGAAAGAAACCTTGATTGCGATAGGTTAACCACAAGCTGTGACCCCCCCCCCCCACCCCTAATCCCTATCCCACCTCAAACTACCGGTGCTCACAAATCGAGGCCGCTGACATCATATATGGGTGCCGGTTTAACATATAAACTACGTGGATCTGGTATAATTATATCATGTTGCAGAACACATGAACCGTTTTTTTTACTTTCTCGTATATACGAAGTATAGAGAAAGTATTGTAATCGTGCAAAAAAAAAAATTGGGATTTTTACAAATCTCGACGTTTTACACCTCACTGATACGGAAAAACATAATTTTGCAATCTTGTCCGTATGTCTGTGTGTGTGTGTGTCTGTCTGTCTGTCCGTGTGTAAGCACGATTACTTGAGTACCGTTACAGCTAGGTTGATGAAATTTCATATATATGTATTTTATCAAAATCGTAGATCCGTATAAACTTTTGAGCGATTTCCGATAACCGGAAGTGGTACTTTTCCTACTTTGAATTTTTCAAAAGCCTATAACTTGAGTACAATTTCAGATAGATAAATGAAATTACTCATGTAAGTAAAAGATCTTATTCTCTACCTTCTGTTAAATTTCGAGTAATTTCCGTTGACCGGAAGTAGTAATTTACGCTTCTTCCGATTTCTAAAAAAACTAATGTAAATTTTTAAAGTACTAATAATATTGCGCACTATTATGCACTTTTTTATTTGGGGTTCAATTGGTGTGCAATTCTTTTGTCTACGAGATTTTATTCTAATTTTTAAAACTTTAAGTATTTAAAATGGATTAAAAATCATGTCTATAGCCCGAGTTCCCATCCCCTGTTATTTTATATAAGAATATTCGAGAAAGTTTTGGGGAGATCACTCCCGGTTTATTTTAGTTTGCAAAACAAATAACAAAACAAATGACGAAATTCACAATACCAAAGCATTTTAGAATGGATACGTTTATTATGCGTTTATTATAAAATAAATCTTCTATAGTTTTATATTTTAAAATGAGAATTAATTACTGAGTTTCTTAAGTAAATAATCAAAGATAGATAAATATTAATTGTTGTTTATTCTTAGTAAAAACAGGATTATTGTTCTTTGGGTCTTTATAATATTGAAGAGGAATTCAATACTTTACAAGAGTTGTTTTTATATTTTTAGCAACCATTTTAGTTTGTTATTAGCATGAATTGAAACGACAGTGCCTGCGTGGAAGGAAGTCTATACTTGGGGCAGTTTGATGACTATGGTGACTTACAGTGGCGCCCATTGTACGGCATTTCAATAAGAGATAAATTAGCAACGTTTATTCGTGTTTTACAAGTAGAAGTTGTTAAAGTTATTTTGTCAACATAGATTAGAATACGTCTCCACCCTGAGAATTATTCTTAGGAAAACTTCAATTATCTAACTTAAGAAAAAAATTATTCGAGCGTGATGTGCCCAATTTGTGCCCAGTTTGTGGCAATTACCAAAACTTAAAATATTTGGCAATAGCTTTACCAGCTTGAACGGCCATCCTCTGAAAATAAAACAAAAACATGTTTTAAGATCGAATATACATCAATATAAATAAAACAAATAAAATAAATTAAATTAAATTTAAATTTAAATTTAAATTTAAATTTAAATTTAAATTTAAATAAAATAAAATAAAATAAAATAAAATAAAATAAAATAAAATAAAATTATATATATATATATATATATATATATATATATATATATATATATATATATATATATATATATATATATATATATATTGTCTGTGTGTGCGTGTGTGTTTGCTTATTTTGTAGATTGCTACTATCTTAACTTTAAAAGGACAATCAGTTGCATCACATCAAACGTAACCTACATCACCTTTACGCAAAACTAAGCACATTTGATCTCAGTGTATATGATTTTTAAATACTAAAAAAGAATGTAGAAACATCTACAATTTTCAACAGAAACTTAATCGTTTGTACTTGCATTTAAAACATAAATTAGCAAACTTAATCTTTTAAATCAATATTTCTACCCTATGATTTAAACTGTTCATGGATGTAATTAATATTTCAGTGGACGCAAGAAGGTGTAGGAATCAATTAAAAGGGCCTTTGAAAAATGAACCCCGTCACTACATCTTTGTGCAATAAACTCCCTTCAATTGTCTTTTGTTGCATGACTTTTTGAGCCAGAAGATTTGTTGTAGGAAGCCACTGTATCGTGGGCAAATTTTACTGGGATTATCATAAGAGTAATTTCTTAGCGGGTATTTTGTCTGATGCCATATTATTGTGATCCCATTTGTCCGTAGCTTATTTAAAATGAAGTTTTTATCTTTAGGGTACCTCTGCAGGAGGCAAATATTTCAGGGTCTTTTCTATACATTAACATTCCTGTTGGATCTAATTATAATATTTTTAAAAGCAACTTTGCGGATAATTTTTTTAATGAAGTGTGAAGAAAATTTTAATTTATAATTTATTTTTAAAAAAATCTAAATAAAAGCCCAAATAATTATTTTAATAAAAATCTATACAGTAATAGTCAGATGTTGACTTTAATGAGGAGGGCTGATGTTGAAGAAATAATTTTGCTTTACATTTAAATATAAGGAATAAATAACTACCCATCCACCAACAGCTTCCACTACAGGTGTGACGACTTTAGTTAGACCGCCCGTGCAAATACTAAAAAGTTCCTTCACTTGGTCCCAGGCGCCTTGTGCTTTGGTCTTCAGTAGATCCCAGCAAAAGTAAAATGCTGCAGCAATGGCCTCGGCAACATACTCATTATTTTTCACCAATGAGGTCACAATGTGTGTTAAGTCCTCGGCTGTCCAACGTTGGTTAGAATACTGAGCAAAGAAAATGGGCAATAGATCATATATATATATATATATATATATATATATATATATATATATATATATATATATATATATATATATATATATATATATATATATATATAAAGCAATGTATGCGTGTGTGTGAGTGTGTGTGTGTGTGTGTGTCTGTGTGTCTTGTATGCATTACCACACCTCTTATCACATCGCCGTCGAACTTTGGGAAGATTCCTGGGGAGGTTTCTGCGGGGAAAAAAAAAATTCAAATTCGCAGGGGTGGCGCCCCGGCAGGGCGCGATTTGTTTTTTCTCTATATACGGTATATAAAAATAAACGTCGATAGCGGTTTCACAGCGATCAACCGATCGCCATCAAACTTTGGAAAGTTGATTAGGACACTCTGAGGACAGGTTCTATAAAAATTTATTTATACGTTTGTACTCCATTTAATGCACCTTGCTTAGACAATGTGTTACAGCGATTACTTAGTAAAGAAACCAAAACTCATTTTAAAAACTTGTGATTAACGAAAATGGTATTCTTGTCTTGTTTCATAGATGGAAGAGAAATCGACATTTCAAAGTTAAATTGATTACGAATGATCATTAGGTCATATATAATGTTAGTACTTTTTTTCGGGCAAACGGCCTTTGGGCAAGTGGCATTCGGGCATTTATCGCATTCGGGCAAGTGTCCATTCGGGCATTTGTCGCATTCGGGCAAGTGTCCATTCGGGCATTTGTCGCATTCGGGCAAGTGTTTATTCGGGAAATCGGCCTTCAGGCAGGTGTCTTTCGGGAAAACGTCCGGCTCCCCGATGGCTAGTCTATATACTACTACAACTCAAGTTTGTTTACATGTTTGAATATTTTTTTGTTTGTTTGTTTGTTTGTTTTTTTGTTTGTCTGATCGATAATTGTCAATGGTTCTATTCATCGTGGACAGCTGTAAAATAGTATGTAGGTAGAGAACAATTTTTCGTTTTAAGACAGACTGTTAATCACAAATTTATTTAAAGACGTTAATTAATTTATTGATTTATTCATAGGTAGATTAACTACATTTTTTTTAAATGTTAAAACATTGACTAAACTTTGTGAGAATAGTGACGTCCCTTGATGTGTTTACTTTTTGGTACAATAAAAATGGCGGACTCCATCATAGACTTTCTGGCCCATTCAAAAGTTTAACGCGTTACAAAGCTAATTTTCTGCCGGCGATAACTTAAACAATACGTCCGTTTGCTGTATTAATTACGTTCCAACACGTTCAATTTTAAACTGTCTTTTTTCATTTAGTTTTACAATAAATTTCTCTAGATCTAAAGATCAGCTGTCGAAGGAAAGTTATTAATCTAGCGGCCTAGCCTAGATTCTAGATCTAGATCAAGCCTAGATCTAGGTCACTAGACTCAATGTAAATTCTAGATCTAGACTTAATGTAAATTCTACATCTAGAATCTATTTCAGGCCTTAATTATTTTATATAAATCTTTGTTTAGCTTCAATGATCATCTAATTCGAGAATACATGGGATTTTTTTTTATCTAGGTTCTATATCTAGATATAGTAGGATTACTCACTAACTTGGAGGCGTGGTCGGCTGCTAACAACAATATGGCATCCGGACCGGTAGCATGACTTCCGACCATTTTTAGGCCATGTTTACCACGAGCAAAATGGCGGGTGTTCACATTATTTAAACATGGTATAGGTGGCCAGGGCTAGATATGCCAGAAAAGCATTTTAAAATTTGCTTTGGATAATGAAGGCTAAATTTTAAAGTCAGTGTCATAAAAATTAATAGAACTTTTTTTTTACGTTTTCAATTATTTTTTCTTAAGCCCTATATGTGAATAATAAGGTTGACTATCAGGACCTCGCGGGGCACAGGGCAGGTGAAGTAGGGTTCATCTGTTTCTTTGTCCTAAGCATATGAAGGGATAGTGTGGTCATAGACATGCTCGGCTGGAATCTTTTTTTAAACGATAAAAACATGTTGTCTGAGACTTGGCGGGATACTGGGCAGGTGAAGTAGAGTTGAGTAGGTCACCTGTGACGTCAGTATATGAAGGGATAGTCCGAAATCGGTGTTTTCGGTGTTTTTTAAAGATAAAAAACATATTTTTGAATGTGGGGTCTGTTTTTTGTGACGATAAGCGACACTACAGTAGCGTAGAGAGGAGGGGGGGGGGCGGGGGGGGGGTCATATGTCCCCGGGCGCCGACCTTAGGGGGCGCCAAAATGGGTTGGAATAATAAATTGAAAGGTTGAGGGGGGTGCAAATCTAAAGTTTGAGTGGGGGGGGGGGTGCACATCAAAAGTTTGAGGGGGGGGGGGGTTGCAAATCAAAATCTTGCTGGGGGGGGGGGGGGGGGTTCAAATCGAAAAGTTTGTCCCCGGGCGCCGGGAAGGGTCGCTATGCCTCTGAGTGACAGACGTGATGTTTTTTGATGGATGACCCCCGAAACCCACAGTTATCCAACGGATGACGGGTAGTCTAGTATAATATAAGCGGCCAAGTAGTGTGTCAGTCCTTCCTATCTTCTGTCATCTTTTTTTTTCCTTCTGTCATCGCTATAGATTTTAGAACCATAAAAGTAAACATAAATAATAGAGTAGGGTTTGTTTATATAACAACATAAAGTTTTTTTTATAGTTGCCACTGTTTTTTAAAAATTAAATACACGCACATTGCTGAAACATATTAAAAGGATCAATGTCAAATATCATTTTCGTTTATATTCTTAGAAAAGGTGGAAACATTTTCATAACAGTAGGTCGAAAAAACTAATTAATTCAACTATCTTTTTTTGGTAATTTCTGCAAGGGAGGTAATTTAAAAATAAACCGGGAGTGATCTCCCCTAAACTTTCTCGAATATTCTTATCTATATATATCTATCTCTTCTGGGAGCCGTTAGAAAACAAACTGCAAGCGCCTCCTTGCAGTCCCCTCTCTTTCTCTCTATCACTATCACTACCACCCCCACCCACCCCCACATTGTCTTGTGAGTTGTGGTCACGCTAAATGTTTACAAAGATAAATGTTTACAAATCGTAGAGCCTTAGAGCCGGGTTTCTATTAGGGGCAGATAATTTAGTTCAATATTAAACTTACAGGAGGTAACTAAGAAATAACTAAGAGGAGGCTGCTTTCACTGGGGGGGGGGGGGGGGTGTAGGGTCGGGGTTAGGGGAAAAGGGGGGGGGTTAGTGTTTTAAAGCAAATATTTTCAGTAGCAGCATTGGTACTGTCGAATTCACAAATTATGAATTACTGAAAAGTAGAAAATAAAACAGCTAAATAGCGGCGTATGATACGCTGCGGGTCGGCTCGTATAAAATAACAGGGGATGGGAACTCGGGCTATATACATGATTTTTAATCCATTTTAAATACTTAAAGTTTTAAAAATAGAATAAAATCTCGTAGACAAATTAATTGCACACCAAGTAAACGCCAAATAAAAAAGCGCATAATAGTGCGCAAATTTTTTAGTACTTTTAAAATTAACATTAGTTTTTTGAGAAATCGGAAGTAGCGTAAATCACTACTTTCGTTCAACGGAAATTACTCAAAATTTAACAGAAGGTAGAGAAATAGATCATTTACTTACATGTGAAGTTTCATTCATCTATCTGAAATAGTACTCAAGTTATAGGGTTTTGAAAAATTCAAAATAGGAAAAGTACCACTTCCGGTTATCGGAAATTGCTCAAAAGTTGATACGGATCTACGATTTTGATAAAATACTTATATATGAAATTTCATCAACCTAGCTGTAACGGTACTCAAGTTATCGTGTTTACACACGGACAGACAGACAGACAGACAGACAGACAGGCACACAGACATACGGACAAGATTGCAAAATTATGTTTTTCCGTATCAGTGAGGTGTAAAACGTCGAGATTTGAAAAATCTCGATTTTTTTTGCACGATTACAAGACTTTCTCTATACTTCGTATATACGAGAAAGTAATAAGTATAACTCATCAATAATTGAAGTTATTTTTTACAAGCTTTTATTTAACTCACTTCCTCTGTCTGTCTATCTAGATCGAAACGGCGGAGCGAAAATTCGGACAATTCTACTTGACCGATACGATTCACATTTGGTACGTGAGTCAAGACATGAAGACAATGCAATTTAAAATTAAATTTGACTTAATTGGATGCTTAATTAATTTTTTATGAATTAATTAAAATTTGGACCGAATCAACAGGCATGTCTATCCAACCACACCACACGCGTCATCACGTTCAATAGCTTCGCCATCACCTTTAGTAGGCGCGCCATGACGTTCAGTAGGCGCGCAATGGTTTTTAGTCATGTAACTCTATTGTAAATAAAACGTGTAAAGTACTGAAATTTCTTATCATAAAAAACGTTTTAATAACAAGCTTTTGTGTAATAATGCACTAAAAAGTAGAAAATAAATTATAGACTACTATTTAAATAACTATAAAGAAAAGCGTGGGTCACTTTAGTATCGATTGGATACCTTTACTAATGTTAAGGAAGACACCCACGCTTTTCTTTATAGTTATTTAAATCTAATATATAAAGCTCAGTTCTGTAACGCATATGTTTGTTTGTCGCTGGTTATCGATGGATTTAAGTGTTAGACAATCATCGTGCGCATTTGTCTAAATTTCTGAGTTAAAAAATTACTTTTGAAAGTGTTGAGAAATAATTTTCATTTTTCCAACTGATAATAATAATTGTCGGCATGTTCATTAAACACAATTTTAAAAAAAGATCATCTTTTACAAAAATTCTAATTATGTCTTTATTTAGTCCTATAGCGCTTACTTCCCTTTGATAAATTAGGAAAAACACAATTACTTCCCTTTATAAAACCATTGCATTTTGTGGAAAATAAATTTACTTTTTAATTACTTTGTTTTGGTGTTGGGAAAAAAAATAATTACATAATTAGCGGGGATTGATCAAGTGCAAATGTTGTAGGTATTTTACGGATAAGCTTGGAGTATTATAATTGTTCATTAAATTGAAACAGGCGCGTTCGTCTAAGTGAGTGCAAACGACTAAGAATAAGTTGGGGTACTATAGTCGTTCATTAAGCTAAAACAGGTGATTCCGCCCCGGGCTTTTATGTTCGCGTTAGTGTTTTCTTCGTGTTTAGGTGGGTTTGCGTTAGTGGTTGCGTTTTGATTTGGTTCGTTTTTGTTCTTTCTTTTTTCGTTTTTGTTTGTGTTTTTTTTGTTTGGGTTTGTATTTGTGTTTTTGGTTGGTTTTGCGTTTGGATTTGGTTTGTTTTCGTTTGCTTTTTCGTTGTTGTTTTTTTTTGGTATTGGTGTTTGTGGTTGGGTTTGTTGTTAGGTTTTTGTTTTCGTTTGCTTTTTTGTTTGTTTTTTCTTTGTGTTTGTATTGGTGTTTGTGGTTGTGGTTGGGTTTGTTGTTAGGTTTTTGTTTTCGTTTGTATTTGTAATTGTGTTAGCGTTATGTTTGCGTTTTGTTGTTTTGGTTTTGGTTGGTCGTGGTTTGGGTGAGCAATGCCGGGTTTATGATGATTACTAAACACACAGGTAATGGTCTTTAACAGAAAGGTTTTTCACAGAAGCCAGAGCAGGGCCTGGCCGGGACGGCTAGTAGTAGTCTATAATTTATTTTCTACTTTTTAGTGCATTATTACATAAAAGCTTGTTATTAAAACGTTTTTTATGAAAAAAAATTTTATTACTACCCTATTGATTATTATATGTTAAGGTTCATAATTAAAATAGTAAAATGTTAAGATTATTTATATTATTTTCTAATTAGTCTATGATTTCTCAAAATCACTATTTTTTGTTTTTCTGTGTTATTAAAACATGGTGAAATTAGACTTTTAGAGAATGCTGGAAAGGCTCTCTCTAGGCGCGGACGTTCGGGAAAACGTGTTTTTAATATTCAACTCAATCTCAATAATTTAAGTTAATTTTTTTATTACTACCGCATTGATTATTATATGTTAAAGTTCATAAGTTAAATAGAAACATGTTAAGATTATTAATATTATTTTCTAATTAGTCTATGATCTCTCAAAATCACTATTTTTTTGTTTTTTCGGTGTTAACAGATGGTGAAATTTTAGAATTATAATATAGAGAATGCTGGAAAGGCTCTCTCTGGGCGAGGACGCCTGGGAAAGCGTGTTTTTCGGTGGTAAATATATGTACATTGCCAATGTGTTTTCTTAGGACCATAAAAGTAAACATCACTTGCCGTACATTTATTTGCATCGCATTGTTTTATTGTAAGTTATGGAGTAGAATCTATTTAAGCGACTTAAATTTTTATGCTGAAAAGGCTCTCTTTGGGCGTGGACGCCTAGGAAAGCGTGTTGTTCGGTGGTGATTCTAATGTTGTGGTTGTGTTGTGTTGTGGCTGTGTTGTGGCTGTGTTATGGCTGTGTTGTGGTTGTGTTGTGGCTGTGTTGTGGTTGTGGCTGTGGCTATGTTCTGGCTGTGTTGTGGTTGTGGCTGTGTTGTGGTTGTGTTGTGGTTGTGTTGTGGTTGTGTTGTGTTTTGTTTGTGTTTGTGCTGTGTTTTTGTCTGTTTTTTATGTTGGAAAGGCTCTATTTGGGCGCGGGCGCCTAGGAAAGCGTGTTGTTCGGTGGTGATTCTAATGTTGTGGTTGTGTTGTGGTTGTGTTGTGATTGTGGTTGTGGTTGAGGTTGTGTTGTGGTTGTGTTGTGGTTGTGGTAGTGATGTGGTTGTGTTGTGGTTGTGTTATGGTTGTGTTGTGTTCTTGTTTGCTTTTTATGCTGGGAAGGCTTTATATGGGCGCGGGCGCCTAGGAAAACGTGTTGTTCGGTGGTGATTCTAATATTGTGGTTGTGTTGTGGTTGTGTTGTGGTTTTGTTGTGGTTGTGTTGTGTTTGTGTTTGTGTTATGGTTGTGTTGTGGTTGTGTTGTGGTTGTGTTGTGGTTGTGTTGTGGTTGTGTTGTGGTTGTGTTGTGGTTATGTTGTGGTTGTGTTGTGGTTGTGTTGTGGTTGTGTTGTGGTTGTGATTGTGTTGTGGTTGTGTTGTGGTTGTGGTTGTGTTGTGGTCGTGTTGTGGTTGTGTTGTGGTTATGTTGTGGTTGTGTTGTGGCTTTGTGGTGGCTGTGTTGTGGTTGTGTTGTGGTTGTGGTTGTGTTGTGGTTGTGTTGTGTTGTGGTTGTGTTGTGGTTGGGTTGTGGTTCTGGTTGTGTTGTGGTTGTGTTGTGGTTGGGTTGTGGTTGTGTTGTGGTTGTGTTGTGGTTGTGTTGTGGCTGTGTCAGGTTGTGTTGTGTTGGTGTAGTGGTTGTGTTGTGGTTGTGTTTTTCTTTGTTTTGTTCTTTTCCCAAGTTGGTACATTTAAAAAAGCAAGTATATAAGCGGCAAAGTAGTGTGTCAGTCCTTCCATCTGTTATCGCTATAGATTTTGCAACCATGAAAGTAAACATCGCACCATGCAGTGCTTTTCCGTGCATCGCAGTGTCTTATTAGAGTAGGGTTTGTTTATATAACGACATAAAGTTATTTTATAGTTGCCACTGTTTTTACTCTTTCGCATAACGTAAAGAAAATATTAATTACACGCACATTGCTAAAACATATTAAAAGGATCAATGTCAAATATCATTTTCGTTTAGATTCTTAAATAATAATCATTAAAAACCCACGTTTTCTGATTGAACTAAAAAGTAGAAAATAAATGTTATACATCACAATAATGCAAGCGATCACTCTACTATAAGCGATCAAAAACGTGGGGCGCCGTGATTTTCTTACAGTTTCTAATACTATTGACTTTTATTAGGGAGCTTGTACTTTTTAGTCTTTGTCTGTTTGTTTGCATTAAAATCTCGTAAAAGTTGTATAGCATTAAAGTCTCGTAAAAAGAAAACTCGTAAAAAACACGTTGTGTGAATACGTTACTGACTAGAACACATAGATTTGAACCCGCGCCGAGTGGAATAGCAATCGTGTGCCCAACCACTCGACCATATCATCTCCCCCATACTGGCCACCAGTTGTTACGTTCTGGTTGTTTGTACACAAACACTGCGTGAACACTAGTCAGTAAGCAAAAAGAGGGAGAGTCCCGAACCTTGTTTTCATCAAATTACAGTTACTGGGTTATGTCCCTTTTCCCCCACGTTTTTGTACAATTATATAGCGGCCTAAAATGATCAATAAAATGTTTCCATGGATCAATTTAGTAATAATAACAACTGACAAGTGCCCGAAATTTCGATCGCAAGATTTGATTGGAGAACCAAACAGACGCGAAAGCAAGTTAAAGAAAACGTGGAAAAAAATGGATACATTTTAATAACATAATAACAGGAGGGTAGAAAAATCTAATTAAACTGTTTAGTAATTGCGCCAAGGGAGGTAATTTAAAAATAAATTTAACTCACGCTAAAAAGATGTGAATGCAAAATCTCCAAGACTGAATAATTGTTGTTATAATATAATTAGCAAAATATGAATGCAAATTATGCAGACGTGTAAGAGGACATTATTGTTGGAATACTTTAATTAGCACGGATTGTTAAAAGGCTATCTTTTAATTATTTTATTCACTAAACGTACTGTTTACTAATTATAATTTTTAATGAACTATTCCCCACTATTATATAAAGTCATCACGTTCATTAGGTGCGCAATGGTTTTAGTCATGAAACTTTATTGTAAATTTTAAAAAAGTACTGAAAAAAATGCATGAATTTATGAAGTGCAATATGGTCGGTAAAACACCAATAATATAGATACTGCCTTTTATTTATTTTATACACTGAACGTACTGTTTACTAATTATTGTTCTATCTTTCGGTTTACGGACAAGCTAGGGGTTTTATAGCAGAGGCGTAGCGAGGCGGGGTGACGGGGGGACGGGGGGCGGGGGAACAAATGCCCCCGGGCGCCGATCTTAGGGGGCGCTAAATTGGGTTGGAAAAACTAATTGAAAATTTGCGAGGGGGGGGGGGGGTTGCAAGTCGAAAGATTAAGGAGGTGGGGTGGAAATCGAAAGTTTGAGGGGGGGGGTGCAAATCGAAAGTTTGTTCCCGGGCGCCTGGAAGGGTCGCTACGCCTCTGTTTTATAATCATTCACTGAGACAGGCGCGTCCAACGGACCTCGGAAAGGGCGCGATTTGGCGCAACGGGCTAGACTGTGAGCAATATGCCTTTATGATTGCATTTAAATTGTGTTTATGTTATGAGTGTTGTGTTTGTTTTTTGTTCGTGTTTTTTTTGCGTTCGTTTGTGTTGTGTTTAGTTTTGTTATGTTCCCAAGTTAATACATTAAAAAAAGATTTACCGTGGCGAAGAACGGGTATGCAGCTAGTATATATATATATATATATATATATATATATATATATATATATATATATATATATATATATATATAAAGCAATGTATTTGTGTCTGTGTGTATGTGTGTCTGTGTGTGTGTCTTTTATGCATTACCACACCTCATATCACATCGCCGTTGAACTTTGGGAAGTTGTTAAGAATATTCCTGGGCAGGTTTCTGCGGAGAAAAAAAACATTCAAATTCGCAGGGGTGGCGCCCCAGCAGGGCGCGATTTGTTTTTTCTCTATATACGGTATATAAAAAACAAGAGTCGATTGCAGATTCACAATGTTTATCCAATCGCCGTCAAACTTTGGGGAGTTGATTAGAGCAATTCAGGGAACAATTCAGTAAAAAAAAAACATTTTCAATTTCGCAAGGGCGGCGCCACGGGAGGGTGCGATTTTCCTCTATATACGGTATTTAAAATTAAAATAAAAGTGAATTGCAGTGACATCGTACACACGATCGCAATGAAACTTTGGGAAGATGTTAAGAATATTCATGGGGAGGTTTCTGCTTAAAATACATTTTAAAATTCGCAGGGGTGGCGCTCCAGTAGGGCACGATTTGTTTTATCTCTATATACGGTATATAAAAAATAATAGTCGATTGCAGATTTACACTGTTCATCCAATCGCTGTCAAACTTTGAGGAGTTTTTTAGAGCAATTCAGGGAAGGGTTCTGTAAAAAAAAATTTGCAAGGGCTGCGCCACAGGAAGGTGCGATTTTCTCTATATACGGTATATAAAACTAAACGTCGATTGCGGTTTCACGGCGTTCATCCGGTCGCCATCAAACTTTGTGGAGGTGATTAGAACACTCCAGGGAAGGTTTCTGTAAAAAATATATTTAAATTTCGCAAGGGCGGCGCCACGGAATGGTGGGATTTTTACAAGCTTTTATTTAACTCACTTCCTCTGTCGTCAGTCGTCAGTCGTCAGTCTAGATAGAAACGCAGGAGTGAAAATTCGGACAGTTCTACTTGACCGATACGATTCACAGTTGGCACGTGGGTCAAGACATGAAGACAATGCAATCTGAAACTAAATTTGACTTAATTGGATGCCTAATTAATTTTTTATTAATTAATTAAAATTTGGACCGAATTAGTAGGCATGTCTAGCCAACCACACCACACGCGTCATCACCTTCAATAGCTGCGCCATCACGTAATGGCTGCGTTCAAAAACCATTGCGCGCCTACTGAACGTGATGTTCAGTAGGCGCGCAATGGTTTTTAGTCATGTAACTCTATTGTAAATAAAAAACATGTAAAGTACTGAAAAAAAAATTCATAAAAAACGTTTTAATAACAAGCTTTTATGTAATGATGCACTAAAAAGTAGAAAATAAATTATAGACTACTATTTAAATAACTATACAGAAAAGCGTGGGTGTCTTCCTTAACATTAGTAAAGGTATCCAATAGATACTAAAGTGACCCACGCTTTTCTTTATAGTTATTTAAATAGTAGTCTATAATTTATTTTCTACTTTTTAGTGCATCATTACATAAAAGCTTGTTATTAAAACGTTTTTTATGAATTTTTTTCTCAATATACGTATATAAAAATGAAAGTCGATTTTGGTTTAACACCATTTATCTGATCGCCATCAAAATTAAGGGAGTGATTATAACAATTCAAGGAAGGGTTCTGTAAAACAAAAATCCATTTTTACTTTCTCGTATATACGAAGTATAGAGAAAGTATTGTAATCGTGCACAAAAATCACTTGAAATTTTAACAATTTTCACCGTATTACACCTCAGTCTTTCATCACATCCGAAGTATAGAGGACTTATTTTAATCGGGCAAAAATTATCAATCCAGATTTATCAAAATTAAGAGGTTTTATGCGTAATCCAGTCTGAAAAACTGGGCTTTGCAATTCTGTCCGTATGTCTGTGTGTCTGTCTGTCTGTCCGTGTGTAAACATGATAACTTGAGTACCGTTACAGCTAGGTTGATGAAATTTCATATATTAGTATTTTATCAAAATCTTAGATCCGTATCAACTTTTGAGCGATTTCCGATAACCGGAAGTGGTACTTTTCCTACTTTGAATTTTTCAAAAGCCTATAACTTGAGTACTATTTCAGATATATAAATGAAATTTCACATGTAAATAAAAGATCTAATTCTCTACCTTATGTTAAATTTTGAATAATTTCGGTTGACCGGAAGTACTAATTTACGCTACTTCCGATTTCTCAAAAAACTAATGTAAATTTTTAAAGTACTAATAATATTGCGCACTATTATGCACTTTTTTATTTGGCGTTTACTTGGTGTGCAATTAATTTGTCTACGAGATTTTATTCTATTTTTAAAACTTTAAGTATTTAAACTGGATTAAAAATCATGTCTATAGCCCGAGTTCCCATCCCCTGTTGTTTTATATAAGATTATTCGAGAAAGTTTAGGGGAGATCACTCCAGGTTTATTTAAATACAGGTACAAACTATTGAGTTTCTTTTGAAAATTATAATTGTTTGTACATATATATAATTTTTATTTATTTATTTATTTATTCATTCATTCATTCATTCATTCATTCATTCATTCATTCATTCATTCATTCATTCATTCATTCATTCATTCATTCATTCATTCATTCATTCATTCATTCATTCATTCATTCATTCATTCATTCATTCATTCATTCATTCATTCATTCATTCATTCATTCATTCATTCATTCATTCATTCATTCATTCATTCATTCATTCATTCATTCATTCATTCATTCATTCATTCATTCATTCATTCATTCATTCATTCATTCATTCATTCATTCATTCATTCATTCATTCATTCATTCATTCATTCATTCATTCATTCATTCATTCATTCATTCATTCATTCATTCATTCATTCATTCATTCATTCATTCATTCATTCATTCATTCATTCATTCATTCATTCATTCATTCATTCATTCATTCATTTTTCTCTATTTTTTTCTCTATACACGGTATATAAAAAATAAAACCATGAAACTTTAAGGAGTAGATAAGAATACTTCCGAGAATATTTCTGCGAAATAGAAAACTAAAGTTTCTAATGGGCGGCGCCATGTAGGGTACAATTTTCATCAATACACGGTTTGGCGTCCAAAGTTTTAGAGCGACTATGTTGGCACTTGGCATCCGTTAATCGAGCGTCCTGCATAGCGAGAAAGGGTACTACTATATTCAGCGGTAAAACTACAACAGGCTTCTAAAAATAACTTTGTAACGCAAGGAAATCCTTTTGTACAGTTTCGTCACCTTGCGAAAGATGAAAAAATAACTTTTTGAATATGAGGAGCCTACTGCGAGTGATGCAATAAGCATATATTATTAGACGATCCAGTCAGAAATTGAGATCGAGCATCTAATAATAGACCATTAGTAACGCTAGCATATTGCATCAGTCACACGGATGTTTAAAACACGTCAAATAATTGTGTTACGTATTAAAGAAAAAAATCATGTTCATTTGTATCACTTTAGCGAATGACGAAATCTGCATCACTGTTTACAGGATGCTATTTAGCACGCTGGATTATGCTATGAGCACGATGGCGCCTGTTAGTTTTAAGGAGCCAGGGGCCGTAAGCTGCGCCTATGCGGTAGTGTAATCGGGGTGGGGGGGGGGAGGCTCCTGAGAGCGCCCCTCTACGTCCCTGACACATAAGTTGTCACCGAAGTGTGTTCTACCTCATTATTTTGGTGAGTGATTAATGTACACTCAAGGTTTTCTAGCGGTAGTGTAGGAAAACCCGTGTCCCGATATTTATGATTCAAGCGCAGGCATTGTTTACATTTAAATAACTCACAGTTAGAAAACAAGGTCACGAGTAATAACAAATCAACTTTATTTACCTAATCCAAATACCGAATATTGAACTAAAAATGTTGTGGCTCTTTATAAACTCGGAAAGTTTATAAATTGTAACTTTTGGCTCTTGCGTATCAAAAGGTTGCCGACCCTTGCGTTAGTCTGTTTTGAAAATCTCGGTTTCATTTTATGTTTGCTGTAATACTTCCTATATGCTAGCCGGTCAAGAGAATATAAAACGTGAAAGCTTTGTATATGTAATGGTTTCTCGTGTTATGTTTATTTTTATGTTTTCTTTTTTGTATTTCTATTATTTCTATTATTAATTTTAAATACATTTCTTTTATGCTAAGTCATTCTTTAGTAGGTATTTTAAAGAAATAATAATCAAGAGAAGTAATTGCTTTTAATTTGTTTAGTACAAACATATTAAAGGAGCTTAAATGAGCTCCCCCTATTTAACTATTTAAAAAAGAGAAATAAGTCATGGAAGTGTTTTGAACGTTTGCCTAACTTTCACTCTACATCTTATGCATATATTTTTTTACGCAACAGCATGTGTTAGCTACTGTATAAAATCACTACTGTAGTAGATCTGTTTGTTATTTTGTGACGATGTTCGACGGAGGGGAAGTAAAAATCGTCCAAAAAAAGCGTGACGTCATTTATGGGTGACCCCAAAACAAAAATAAGTAAACGTACATACAACCGAAATTATGATTATTGTATTTTTGTTGATTATTTGTAGAATATAGGATAGTACAGAATAGTAGTTCTACCTATACAAAAAAGTACATTTTACATTGTAAAATCACAATGGATCGTGGGCCCATAACCAACGCTATAAAGAAGCAAAAGTCGTCTTAATATCTAGCAACCTCTTTTCAAAAGAATTTTGCCGACAACAGCGTGTGTTTGTAGAAGAAAGAGGACTCGGCTTTCACAATGATTTAAAAACAAAGAGAAAAAGAATATAAAAGATCGTGTGATGGTGTCTATAGAACAGATTATCCAATGCAGCTACAGTAAACAGCTATGTATAAGTAAAAAATGCAAGAACATTAATTTTTGTAACTATAATGGCATGGGCCACCCTGTATTGCGTGGTCTGGCGGCACTGTAGTTCCGCCCCTGCAATACATATAGATGTATATAGCCTTTTCAATGGAAGAGAGGGGTTGGCGTAGTCGAGTCGGTGAAAGCTCATGGTTGCTATCTAGGAGAGACAACTCCAAAATTAAACAACTGCTGCCTTGTAGTTTGTTCTTGGATGGACAAAGACTATGGAAGCAAATCCAGAAATAAAATCAGGCTGAAATCGAAGTGAACTACATAATATTAAATCGTGCATAAACGTAATAATTAATTCTGCTGAAGGAAATCTCGTCCAGCGTTACAATTAAGAAGAAAAATAATGAAAGATTTCCATTGTTAACGTTGATATCCTGTACAGAGATGCATTGAAGAAGAGAACAAAAATGAAACTACCTTTTCAGATAGGACGAAAGAAAAATATGTATTTCAATTCGACTTTTCAATTTAAAATTCACACAACATTTTAAGAATTTAAATTTTACGAAAGCGAGTTACCTCTCTTGCCAATTCTTTTATACGTTCTCTGGACTTCACAAAGTCGGTCAGATTTGATTTCAGGTCAGCAACAATCTTTTCACGTTCTGGGCTTGTTATTGCACTGTAGGAGTAGTAATTACATATAAAACTACTTTAAGGTGACTGGAAGACACATACACTCAGCTTATAATTCGCATTTCCTACACATTATGTTAGTATGGTTTAAGATTGACTATTACAGTCACGAGTCTTGCCAGCTCTAATGGATCCTTCGACCAAGGGATATTACAAAGTGTTAAGTTAACAGAAACAGATGAGTTCATCGAAACTAATGAACTGTTCTCTATGTATTTTAAAGACTAATATTAGAAATCTTATTAAAAAAAAACGATTTCTCTTACTTAAATTTTAATATGTATTGTTTACATTGGGTTGTCAATGATTGACGTCATGCTTTTTACTTGGGTTTTATCCATATTCTCATCGTAACACATCATTACAAAAATAACTTCACGCCCTTCACCCCCCCCCCCCCTCACTCAAACAGCCTGCTAATTCTTCCACTAATATTATTTGAAGGGTTTTTCCATTTGTAAGGTATGAAGCCAAACTTGGTTTGTTTAGCCCAAAATATTAATAGAGTTGTATCCCTTTAAAAGGAGAGCCACAATATAATACTGTTACGAAGATAATGTCATCAATGTTACATGCAGTAGGTACATTTATGGAAATCTATGTTCATTGATCAAATTTCATTGCTATTTAAAACACACGCACACACACACACACACACACAAACTAAAAAATGGTAATAAAAGTAATTAAGAATCGGTTTAAAAAACTGATATTCAAAACGTCAAAGTGTGAAACCTACGCTTTCTCCCATTCGCACACACAAAACTCTACCTTTGGAATGTCGCCTAATTTACATTCGAACATATGTAAAGAAAATTTACTAGTCGACCTCTTACGTGGCTGTAACACAATTAAAACGACAGAGGACAAACACACAAGCCAAAAAAAAATTAGAAATTAAAATATATACAAATACATTTTTAATTAACAAAATCAGTGATTAAAAAATACATACGCTCTTCCATTAATCTTTTCTATTACGTGCTTTTCTTCACTTTCCATGAAAGCTTCAAAGATTTCTGTAGTCTGAATGGTTGTTGCCATTTTCTTCGAAAATAGTTCGAGTAAACAACAAAATATATATATAAATAAATAAATAAATAAATATATATATATATATATATATATATATATATATATATATATATATATATATATATTTATATATATATAAAAAAACAATGTATGTTTGTGTGTGTGTGTGTGTGTGTGTGTGTGTCCTTTATGCATTACTACACCTCTCATCACATCGCCGTGAAACTTTGGGAAGTTGTTGAGAATATTCCTGGGGAGGTTTCTGCGAAAAAAATATATTTCAAATTCGCAGGGGTGGCGCCCCGACAGGGCGCGATTTGTTTTTTTCTATATACGGTATATAAAAATAAAAGTCGATTTTGGTTTGGCATCGTTCATCCGATAGCCATGAGACTTTGGGGAGTTCATTATACCACTCTAGGGAAGGGTTCTGTAAAAAATCATTTTTAATTTCGCAAGGGCGGCGCCACGGGAGGGTCCGATTTTTCTCTATATACGGTATATAAAAATAATAAAAGGGAATTGCAGTGACACCGTTCATCCGATAGGCATGAAACTTTGGGGAGCTCATTATAAAACTCTAAGGAAAGAGTTCATAGCGAATAAGGGGTACTTCTATATTCAGCGGTAAAACAACAACAGGCTTCTAAAAATAACTTTGTAACGCGAGGAAATACTTCTGTACAGTTTCGTCACCTTGCGAAAGATGAAAAAAAAACTTTTTGAATATGAGGAGCCTACTGTAGAGTTTCGTCAAATTGCGAATGATGCAATAAGCATCAATTATTAGACAATCCAGTCAGAAATTGAGATCGAGCATCTAATAATCGATCATTAGTAACGCTAACATATTACATCAGTCACACGGATGTTTAAAACACGTCAAATAATTTTTTACGTGCTAAAGAAAAAAATCCTATTCATTTGTGTCACTTTAGCGAATGACGCAATCTGCATCATTGTTTGCACGATGGCGCCCGTTAGTTTTAAGGAGCCAGGGGCCGTACGTGGCGCCTATGCGGTTTGTAATCGGGGAGGGGGGCTCCTGAGAGCGCCCTTCTACGTCCCTGACACATGAGAGGTCACCGAAGTGTGTTCTACCTGATTATTTCGGTGAATGATTAATGTACACACAAGGTTTTTACGCGGTAGTGTAGGTAAACCCGTGTCCCGATATTTATGATCCAAGCGCAGGCATTGTTTACATTTAAATAACTCACTTTTAGAAAACAAGGTCATGCGTCTAAGATACTAAGAATATAGGGTTGGTAACGCATAGATTAAACCCTTCTTATTTTTTTTTTGTCGGGATTTCTGCTATTCCCGCGCAACGCGCGGGGACAGGCACGCTAGTATATATATATATATAAATTTAGAGTAATCCAAGTATAGAATCTTATATTTAAATATAAAATTTCTACAAAACTAAAATAATACACGTTATAGAGTACCTACAGAAATATAGTACCACTTAGCATACGATCTAATACTTATATTTGAAAGTTCGTTCACCTAACTTTAAAGTTACTCAAGTTAGCCTGTTTGCAGACTGACACACACACAGACAGGATTTAAAAACTAAGTTTTTCTGGCCGCGAAATGTTGAAAAACATCAAGATTTGTCAAGATCTCAATGTAGATTTTATATCTTTTATATTCCATGTGCGAAAAAATGGGTATGCGTAAATCGGGGGAAACTTGCTAATTCTAATTAAATTTTATACATCAACATTTAACAAAAAAATCGTCATCGATATGGAGATGATGGAAATGGAAGTGAAGATGACGATGCTGATAGATGAATATAAAATGAAGATGAAGCAGTGGCGGAACTATAAAAAAAGTGCCACCCCACAATTTTTTTTTAGCCCCCCCCCCTCCCTATATATATATATATATATATATATATATGTATATATATATATATATATGTATATATATATATATATATATATATATATATATATATATATATATATATATATACATATATATATATATATATATATATACATATATATATATATATATATATATATATATATATACATATATATATATATATTTATATATATATATATATATATATACATATATATATACATCATGTCATGTGTGTAAGTGCATTAGTGTGTATTATGAAAATCAGTTTTATTTTATCTCTACTATATAAGACTAATTAGCCACAGTCGATCAAAAGAATATAAACCATGAAAGCTTTGTATAAGTAATGTTGTCTCGTGTTATGTTTATGTTTTTTTATTTATATTATTAATTTTAAATACATTTCCTTTTTATACAATGTCATTCTTTCGTAAGTACTTTATAAAAAAAATAATAATTCAGAGAAATAATTGCTTTTTAATATGTTTAGGACAAATCAATTAAAAAGAGCTTATGAACACCCCTATTTGACTATTTAAAAAAGGGAAATAAGTCGTGGAAGGGGTTTAAACGTTTGCTTATCTTTGATAAGTTTGATTGTAGGAGAAAGAGGACTCGGCTTTAACAGTGGTTTAAAAACAAAGGGAAAAAGAATATACAAGAGCGTGGGGTGGTGTCCATAGATTAAAGGTAATCCAACCGCAGCTCCGGTAATCTTTTTTTACAAAACAACCATCAAGTCAAAAATGCAAGAAATTTTTTAAAAATTTAACTATAAAAAAATTATGGTCGGCTGTGGGCCCCTAAATGGCGTGCCACCCCCCCCCCCCCCCGCATTGCGGGGTCTAGCAGCACTGTAGTTCCGCCCCTGAGATGAAGATAGATGAAGATATAGATAAAGATGAAATTTTGTGTGATCCTGATTCGATTTAGTTAACGATTATAGTAGTACACCTTATACATGTTCATATATATATATATATATATATATATATATATATATATATATATATATATATATATATATATATATATATATATATACATTCAACACAGCTTTAAATAATGTTATTGTGTGGTTTTAAACCATTCAAAACTTTCAAAGTGAAAAAAAATTAAAAGAACACGAGTGCTCCATCGCCATAGCTGTCCATTGGATAGGGCTTTTATATGAGAATGTACCCTTAAATTAGAAAATGGTTAACAATATAATAACAATGTTACTATTAGTACTTAGTTATAGTTTATAGTTATAGTTTATAGTTGCATCACTTACCCTTACAAAGAAGAAACGAATTTTATGTATTCGGTATAAGCCTAGATTTTAAAATAAAATAATCTGTTCACTTAAATTTCTCAAAAAAAAAAAAAAATAAAATATCGATACCGGTATAACATTACCGGAAACGCGCCAAAAGCTTTCCTAGAAATTCGGTTCGAATGTGTGACGTGTTGTTTAGTCTGACTTTTGATATACAATGTAGAAGTGTTGCACCTGTGTACTGTGTACAACTTAAAATACATAAAACCATGGGCGAGTCAACATGGAGCGGGGGGGGGGGGGGAGGAAGAAGGATTTTTTAAATATATTGTTAAATATTATATTTTGAGTACATTGTGAATTTAAATTAGTGATACTTCTCTTTTTTTACTCTTTAGATAAATTCATCAGACACTGACTAGGTCCATTATGCTTAATATCTACTAGACTACCAGTCATCCCTTGGATAACTGTGGGTTTCGGGGGTCATCCTTAAATGACATAACGTCTGTCACTTATCGTCACAAAAAAAGATCCCACACTCAAAAAGACGTTTTTGTCTTTCATATGCTGAGGTCATAAAAACAGATCAACTCTACTTCCCCTGCCCAGTGTCCCGCCAAGTTCCAATATGCAACTTTATCATTCACGCCAAAAAAAAAAAAAAAACGTTAATGTGTCTCGAACCCGTGCAACACGTATGGTAACCTAAAACGCTAATATCTTAGCTATCTAGGCTCGTGGAATAAGTGATGTTTTTTCTGATATATATTACTTTTATTCTGCGTAAGAATCTTGATTTACGCGAATAGGCCCCAATATTAGATCTAGATCTATTTCAAATTAAATTTTGTCACAAATTAGCCCATTCCATATCTAAATAAACAAAGATTTATATAAAATAATTAAAGTCTGGATTAGTTTAGTTTAGAAACTCATTATTATCTTTGTCTAGATCGAGTTATATATATTCTACGACTGGTTTGGTTAAGTCGAGTTTTCCGTAGCTAGGTCTAGAACCGAGATAGATAAATCACTTGTATTCTTGAATTAGAATTTAGATGATCCTTGAAGATAAAAACCAAAGATTTATATTAAATATTTAATGACTAAAATAGTTTAATAAAGAAACTCAATAATTTATTGTGATTTTAAAATGATCTATAGGCCTACTTTTAACTAATTAATTTTAGTTTGACCTAGATTCTAGATCTATATCTTTACCTTCCTTCTACAGCTAATCTTTAGATTCTAGATCTAGAGAAACTTATTGTATTCTTAAATGAAAAGGACTGTTGAAAATTTATGTTATTGACAATATTGTTGAAACGTAATAAAAATAGCAAACGGGCGTATCGTACAAGCTATAGCCGACAGAAAATTAGCTTTATAATGCGCTAAACGTTTGACTGGTCAACAAAATCTTCGATGGAATCCGCCATTATTGTTGTAAAAGGTAAATAAATCATGTGACGTCACTATAAGTAAAGTCATTGTTCTGAACTTTTATAACTAATGTGGCTAATCTACTAAGGTATAAATCAATACATTAATTAACGTATTTAAATAAATTTGTGATTAACAGTTTGTTAAAAAAAGAAAATACTATTTTACAGCTCTACACATAGTGCAGATTCTCTCCTGTAACCAAACGGACAAACAAAAAAAAAACAAATAAATATTCAAACATGTAAACAAACTTGAATTTTAGTAGTATATAGATATATAGATAACTATTTTTATACAAATATTTTCTTTATATTTTCAACTGTGTTACCGTGATGCTATGAGCTAATTACCGGTTGACAGTAAGGGTTCGATCTTTCACCACCCCTATATTTTTGGAAACTATAAATAATCCAATTTCACACAGCTGTAATTAAAATGTGTGAAGAAACATTGGTCATTAACAGCAATACTTTTTGTCAAGTATTTGATATATTATTTTATAATTAAGTTTAAAAATTAACTAAATAAAATTATTAGCACAATTAAAATTCAATTGCTTTAAATACAAACATTCATTTGTATTGTAATTAAAATATTGACTTCATAATAAAACAAATTGATTTATATTTACAAGTGTTTAATTTAACGTCCCTGAGTTAACTCAGCTCTGATGCGTACCTAACTCACGTGAGGGAAACAGAGGCGAGTGGGCATAGTACTGGACATAGTACTGACTACATTTTTTCCTTATTTGCCGAGATTACTGAAACAATGAACTCTACATCATCTTTCCAATGTGGCTTGGGCACAAACAGGTGAAGATGATGAAGATTTACAAGAGAGTTGTGTTGATCAATATATAATAAAAATGAGATATTTATAATAATAGATAATTTACAAACGAAAGTATTTTTAAAGATTACTCTACGACAGAATAACAATACTAATGGGCGATATGAATACTTGGTGCCTGTGTCGACGTCTTCAGAATCTTCCACAATGCATCGTCTAGGTCAAAATATGACTTATGACTTCAAGCCCTGAATTAAACACGTGTCTTAACTGCTTGCAAGCCAGTAATTTGTAGCCCTTATATCGCGCGTATACAATTATTGAAAGCGATTCAGTTCTCACATTTCCTGGATATGCTTTCTTTCGTTTAATTTATATTCTAGACACAGTCTATTAACACGATGGTGGTCAAGTAGCTTGATGCTAGAGTGATAGCAAGAGCTGTATTGACAGTCCTGTCTTTTATTTTGTCCTAATGGACTACCAAGCTACCATCGTGTATGTTCGATGTTCCGTGAACAAAAGTTTTCTAGTCACCGCAGAAAGATTTTTATTTTGGCTTTGATTTTGTTTATAGGTGTTTTTACAATTTATTTATATAATGTATTAATGTAAATAACATCATTTGGCCGTTATTGCTACATCTCTCTCTCTCTCTCTCTCTCCCTCTCTCTCTCTCTCTCTCTCTCTCGTATATGGTTCCTAACAACAGAAACAATGCTTGTTTTTCAGGCAGCGGAACATGACGAAAAAACGAGCATTTTTCTCCCCCATGTTTCCAGCCGTTAGGATTTTTGCTTCCTACCCAGCGGTTTGGACACGGGCGGCAGTTCGGCATGGGGAGGGGGGAACGATTAACGGTCACGAGTACGTGGGGAATTTTAACTGTAAACATGTGGTTGTGTTGCGTGTAAAATTTCAAGTACCATTAACTTTTCCACAAACAATCTAAATTCATTTCCTTAGTACTTTTGCAACTTTTAAACTGGTGTCACCACAGCCCATCTACTTCTAGATTTTGATTATTTCATCTCAAGCTGGATTTATTTTTTTAACAATCAACCAATCTTTGTCCCCACCAGGGGCGTAGCGAGGGGGGGCGGGGGGTGCGGACCGCACCGAGTGACACCATTTAGGGGGGTGACACCAAGGCAAAAAATAGCAAAATATATAGAGAAAAACTTGAGGGGGGGGTGCAAATCGAAAACTTGAGGGGGGTGGGGGTGCAAATCGGAAGTTTGAGGGGGGGGGGGTGCAAATCGAAAACTTGAAAGTTTGTACCCGGGAAGGGTCGCTACGCCTCTGGGGGGTGACACCATTAAGTGCCGCACCGGGTGACACCCGACCTCGCTACGCCACTGGTCCCCACCCCTTTTATTTTACGTTGTCTTCGTCGCCAAGTGCCATTTTCTGACAGATGACTAAACTATGTTTTCGTCAGCCTTTTCATCTCTAATCCATTTAGATTTTTATTAAAACAGCACATTTTTTTCTCAATAAACTGTTATTTTTGACTTGGCTTCATCAAACGATCTGAAACTTCGCTATGTAGTAGTGTCGGGCTAAACAATTTGAAAGAATTAGCGTTTAATTAGAAAAAAAAAACATCAAGCATGTGTATACTTGCCGCCATCTAACAGGGCGTGTGGTTTTGTAAATTGCTGGAATAACTTTGAGAGAGATACAATATATACAAATTTAAACTTTGTACATTATATTATGTAAATAAATTAAAACATTAAAAGTAACGAGGATTCAAGTTGAACTGGGGTCGGCGTGGTCGAGTCGGTAAAGCTCATGGTTGCTAAACTGAAAAGTCTCAAGCTACAACCCTTGGGCAGATGAGGCTCGTTAGACAACTCCAAAATCAAACAACTGCTGCCGTGCAGTTTGTTCTTGGTTGAAAAAAGGCTATGGAAGCAAATCCAAGAAGAAAAGCAGGCTGAAATCGGAGTCATTGGCCTTAATGGCGCATAACCAGTTGACACGTTTGTGTTGGAGGGGATTCCTTCCAACACTAAAATTAAGAACGAAGAAGAAGAAAAGTCGAACTAAAAAAAAACAACAACAAATATTCAAATATATTGTATATGTTTATTAAACATCTAAAATAAGCTTATAGAATTATTATTTTAATAGATACAAAGTGTAATTGTGTATTATAATGTTATGAATATTAGAGAAAAAAAGGAATTTTACACAACATAATTGTTTAAAAACAAATTTTGATATTATATTTCCTAAATGTAAATATGCTCACAGAAAAAACGTAACTTTGTATAAAATTTAATTAATAAATATATGCCTATAAACGTAATTAATACTTGCTAAGTTTTTAAAAGTTTATTTTTTTAAGAAAGTCCAAAAGCAGTACAATTTACAGCATTGTTGCCTCAATATTTTCTTTTTGTTCTAAATGTAAACCACTGTGAAAATGATGAAAACAGACCAGGCTTTGAGGTCTCTAGGATTGTTTTCTGAAAACAAAATGTAATAAAGTACTTTTTAAAACTTAATTTTTTTGCATCACATAAGTATTAGTGGTATGAAACAAATAAAATGAAGTTCACAATAAAAAAAACACTGGTAAGTCCCTACCCATCCTCCAACAGCGTCCACCTTAGGATCCAGGTGATAGGTAAAAGCTTGCTGGCACCACTGTAGGATCTCGTCCATTCTGGGCGTCCCTTTACAAGACATTCTCAACATGAAGTCGTAGAAGTAGAAGAAGATGACGACTATTGTCTCTATTTTGTACTGGCTATCAAAAGATCCCATCATCATCCGTACAATTTCTATGAAATCATTTTCGCTCAACTCCAAATTTGGCTGTGGGGAAGTACATGCACAATTTAGTCTTAAAATGTAAACAATATCATACATTCCTCACTTTACTTCGTCTAAATATATGACTTCTTTTGCAAAAGTTTTAGTCTCAGTTCCAGACCTTATTAGCTTCAGCTTTTGTCAACAGTCTTTGATCTGATGCTTGATACTCTTTAGCCACTTCGTTTAGGGCGTTGCTCAGATCAATCACATCAGGATCAACAGTAAGCTCTATTTGCCTGAAAAATCCACAACGTATTATACGTCACAATACATTATTTCATTCATTAACTCTATGTTACTGAACTTGCTTTTTAAAATTAAACATAGAAAAAGACAAAGAATTAAAAAACACAACATTAATAAATCAAACGGATGTTTTCAAAATTAGCAAACTACAACAAGCCTTTTTAAAAGAAAATTGGAAGATTTTCTTAGTTATCTAATTAAATTTTATCTAGCAAGACAAAGAGATTCCACTTAGAAACGGATGTACACAAACGTTAAATTTACCTTAGTGTCAATAAACTGTCTATAAGCACAGGAGCATCTTCATTTAGCCTTTGTCTGACAAAATGAAGAAACAATAGGCTTCCACAGTTGTGTATCGTGTCATCTATATGCTGCACTCGTCTCGCCATATCGACGTCGTTCACAGATGTCAATATTTTCTTTTAGAAAATGTGAATGCGCCTGACAGGAAACCGAATTATTCGTTGTCAAAAAGCTTTTATCATTAACCACGGCACATAATAGAACTGAATGTGACCTATTTTAACAGTAAACAGCGTGCTGTTTACAGCTGAAATTTTTCAAGAAAACGAGTTCTAGTTTTACCTGTGTGATAATCAGACAGCACATCCCGACTGACACAGTTGTCTCAAGTGACAGATCGGTCACGCTGTGTTAACAAAGAGCTAGGAATAAAACCATAAACAGCGGCATTTAACGTCTTACAGCTTAGTGATATTTCTAGGAAAATAGCGAGTTTTTTTTTTATAAATTATAGTTAACCCTAGGAGATATTTCTAGGAAGATAGAGAGTTTTAAAAAAATTATAGTTAACCCTAGATGATACTTCTAGGAATTTTGACAGAGAGGTAGTTACCTTCGGTATTTCTAGGAAGATAGTTATTTTTCAAAAAAAAGTTAAAATCCCCCCTGATGAAAATTTTAACTATTGGTAAAACCTATATGTTAACAATGTTATACCCCCCTCCCCCATTTAAAATTAAACTGAGTGTTTTTTGTAATTACTTCATATATCAGGCATCATTATTCAAATAATTTGTGTATCTACACATTTAAAAAGACATCTTATTCATTCGATTTTTTTTTTCATTTTATTTTGTGCACTGTATAGTATTGTATAAGTCCGGGTTGAAAGTTAAGGAGTCAGGGCTATAGGCCTAGATGGCGTAAGAGCGTTAAGACCGAAATAGCGTGTGTGGGAGGTGGATGTTTAGGATAGGGAGCAGCCATTTGCAATACGCTTTTGTCATGATATACTAAAGTAAACAGCTTATTCAGAACGCTGTATGCCTATTTATTTACATCTTAGTGAATAAAAAATAACTGCTTTAGTTAGAATAGTCAACTATTTTTTTATTATTATTCAGGGGTACAACTAATAACGTAATGTATCACTTAGTGGGCATGTGGGTTTGTAAAAACGTGAGGGGGACGTCGAGACGAAGGAACTTGACCGCAGGTGGGAGTGTAGTTGTGCTGCTTTGGAGCCGACATTTTAGAGATGCTTCTCGGTCGATTTATACTATATAACGATCGCAGAATAGTCTGATAGACTGGTATATATATATATATATATATATATATATATATATATATATATATATATATATATATATATATATATATATATATATATATATATATATATAATCTTTTTTCCGTGTGTGCCCAAGATACATGGAGCAGATAAAGTAGAGTCCATCTGTTTCTGTGACCTCGGCATATGGAGAGATAATGTGGGCAGCACTATACCCAACCCCTTTACTTTCCCTAATGTGGGTGGACTCATGGACGTTTTACTTTCTTGAACCCTGATTCGAACTTAAGACCTTTAGATTAGCAGTCGAATGCTCTACTATTCTGCTACTCCGTAGGGGATTAGTGTAAACACAAATTAAATTAACCCTTCTAGACTGTAACAAAATGTGATTATTGTCTTTGTGTCCGTACTCCGTGTGGTACGTGTAACCTCTTTCTTATATTGTGAAGTGAGCAGTACAGTTCAGGACAAGTGTTTCTTCCAGACTTTTTTTCTCCAAGGGGGCGATCACTATTAAAAGTATATATTTTCTATATGAATTCCATTTCGTTGGGGGGGGGTAGGCCCCCTTCGTAGGGGTAGACCACCCCCGAATAGATGCCTGGAAGAAACTCTGTTCAGGACAAGCAACATCTTGACAGGGTACCCCTCCCCCGCCCCATGTGCTATAAAGGCTTACGACCGCTTACCGAAGTTTCGAGTTTGAACCCCGGGTTCCAGTGTGTAGGACGTCATTGAGTCCATCCATGTTCTCTGGGTATCTGATTCACGTTAGAGAAAGTAAGGTGACTGGGCATAGTTCTAACCACACTATCATTACATATACCGAGGTCACTGAAACAGATGAACTCTACTTCATCTGACTTGTGTGTCCTGGGCACAAACGGAAAGATGTTGCATCATGTAAGTTAATACATAATAGTTGTGTTAAAAATTTAACATACGTACTTGTGAGGCAATTTAAAACAACATTATAGATTTTCATTCCCTTATCAAAAATTGTTTCAATACTTACTGCTCATACCCTTATTAAAACATATCGTATGGTAAAAATAAGAAGTATAGGAATGTAGCTACACATATATTTTGTTGGATTATGTAGGCTGGTGAAGCGCCAATTTTTTTTCCAAAGAAGTCAAGTTGACAAAAGTTTAGAAACACAGAGCAACGATGTGCTCCTAAGTCATTATTTGTGAAGTATGTAAAAGGAAGGTAACCTTGTTTGCTGTTTGTTCCAATCAGACCTTGTATTATCTCCCCTGGTGGGATACCATGTCAAGCATAAGAAAGACACATTATGCCGCGCCCTGCAGGCATGTTGGATCTAAGGGAACCTACTGTTGTGAATTTTTTTCGTGCTGTTAGCTTACCTCAACTTTCGTAGTTTTATATAGAATCGTGAATAACCATAACACAGGCATAATAGTTTCATTTAAAAAATAAGCAATACAAAAATGTATTCAGATTTATAAAAAAAAGAAAGACTTTTCTTTTAAATAGGCGTTTAGCTACTATACTTTTTCTCTGCAAATAACATTATAAATAATCAATTCGTTTGATGCTCTTAATTAAATATGTGGCTAGAAATAAATATTTCTTTTATATATTTCCTTTGAACTGTTTGTGTTTACAACATTGAAGGAGAAATTAGAACTAATATCGCAACGAAATTTCATTTATTCTTTGAACTATTTTACAATTAGTTTACAGCAAAAACTGTTTTCAAGTAGTATCACCAAGACACAGCAACCATTGTGCGATGTCTGGTTTTACACGCAGTACACTTTTCCGTTACGCCCCCACCCCCGGGCTGTACATCCCGCCCGCATCACAGATGGTTTAGATCCTGGGCCGGCGTTAATTCGATTCCCGTCACCTGTCCACAGTCCCTTAACGCCTTGTCTAACGTCCCCGTCCCCCCGTCCCCCGTGTCTAGCCCGAGGGGGCGGACATCCATCTCCCCCTCTGTGTCCACGCAAGCCGATGAGATGACCATCACGGTCTGGACAATAGATGAGACGGGGCGAGTTACCGGACTTACCATTAGCCAGCTAATCAGGACACGCCTAAAGTTAGCGGCCCTGAGTTGGGAGGGGGTGGGGGATGAAGAGGGGGTGGACCGCGATGTGATTGCCTTGTTGTCACGTGATAATTGATTGTTTTGTAAGACTGGTGTCACGTGGTGTATGGTACCCTACGACTGCGCGGCCCGCCTCACCAACAAGCCTGGCTGGTAACTAACTGATGGAACACAAACACGGAAGTGTAATCAATGTTTGGACTGGTACATTTGTAATAGCGGACTTGATTTCTGGGACTTTAACCCATTTATTTAAATAGCACTTTAAAAACAGTATAGAAAATACTCGAGAGTCGACTCGACAAAAACTGTCCTCACGAAAACATGACACAAAGTCAGTTACAAATTGGGACCCAGCCAGCTGGTGAAACGCCACAGCCGTTTAGTTTAGTGCTCGGCCATTGAGTAGGGGGCATTATAAAATATCATGTATACATAATACAGTCTTAATACGAGTGTGGGCATGCGAGTTTCTTTAGGTAGCTCTAAAAGGTGGGGATAGGGGTGGGGGGGGGGCACCAGTGTCCCCAACCCAACGAAAAATGTCTAGCACTTAGTACACCCCACCCCCAAAATATATGAAAGAAACCATGTACACACTATATTGAAATGCGATTGTTACCCTTTTAATATTAAAATTAAAATAATAAGTTACAGTGCGAACTAATCAATAACCATAAAAAGATTTTTTTTAAAGACGATTTGGATAAAATTTTGCAGATTTCTGAAATGGTGAAACTATCAAAAGACAATTACTATGTCCATAATGAATATATAATTAACAACACGTTTTTACAAATAAATGATAAGCAGCAATTCTGTATTTTATTGAACAAAATACTTATCAACAAAATATTGATACATATATTTGTCAGAAAGTAATATGACAAATGAAATCAGAAAATCACACGTAATGAAGAGAGAAAACCACAAGTAACGTAGACAGAAATTAACAGGCAGTGAATGCATTTAATGACACATTTAACTAGCAAAACCCAACTCTTGTGAGATTCGAAAACTTTAATTCAGTTTATTGGTTGAAACTTGATGTTGTGTATGCGACGTCAACCTTTGACTTCCGTCCACCATGTTTAATCTACGTCACTTCCTCACACGTTATCACATTTATTAATCACACACCCCTGTGTCCTGCTAACTCCGACCCCTGTAGACCCCTGCAGGCATTCATCAACCTGCATGTTCATTATCACCCATCACCAAACCACCAAAATGAGATCTCCCTATCCGATCTCCTTGGTTATTGCTCGCCCATGCGCACTTGCAGAGTGCGCATATGGCCGTGTCGACATGACTTCCGCTCTTTGGGTTACACATTGAACCCTCCCCTTGTGACCCCCGTCACGGTGGTTCTCGTTTCACGCATGGCTGGGTAAGCAAATAGTGTAACATTTCCGTTAATTGGGCCGACTCTGTTTCGCGAGAGAATTTGTAATACTAGAAGACTTGGATGAGACTGAAGACAATAACTTCAAACTTGAATCATTGCTGTTAGCGATGATTACTGCCCTTAATTCATTCATTAACACCCTTGGTTTTGTTGACGTAAAATGAGAAAAAAAAGTTTGTGATATGGTGTTGTCTATAAAAGATGTCACGCTGTTTTAATATATGTTTTTACTCCCCCCCCCTCCCAGAGTTTATTCCAGGCATCTCTTCGGGGGGTGGGGGGGTCACACCCCCCCCCAAGCAAGTCTACCGCACCCCGAACGAAATGAAATTTATATAGAAAATCTATACTTTTAACAGTGTCCGCCCCCCGAAGTAAGTCTACCACCCCCCCTGCCCCGAAAATTTCAAGTGCCCCCCCCCCCCCGGAGAAAAAAGTCTGGAAGAAACACTGCTCCCAAACAACATTTTCGCTACAAAAATAATGCCACACCCCAACTACCGTCCCATCCCCATATTTAATTACAAGTGCTATATTCTGAAATATAGATTTTTTTCTGCAGTTTCATTTCATTCTATGTTTCATTTTATTACAGTTTACCAAGTTGACAAAAAAAATCATCATTTAAAAAGTTTTCTTATTAGCCAACGTGTGACGTCACACTTGTGTTTCGTCCACTCCTCCCTGTCACACATCGTCACAAAACTCTTTCCCCCTCCCCTCTCTCAGGAGTACGAAGGCACAACCCCCACAGTTTTCGAAAATTCCATCCAAAATTAAAAAAAAAAATTTACACTTCATTACATCGTCAGTTATTATTATCAATTCGCCCAGTTTTACGCAAATAAATTTATACGGAAATCTTACAGACCTAAACTAGACTTGGCACCAACCTTATAGTCAAACCATAATAAATTAGATCTAGCCACTCAAAAATTAAACCTAACATCCCAATATTCTTACTTCGATTTTTTATACATTTATTATTTTATGCTTAATCATTAAAAATGTACAAACTATTCTCATTAAATTTTATATTCCTACAGTTTAGAAAATATTGTTATAATAAACAGTATTTTAAAAAAACACCAGATAAGATTAAGGATAAAATAAATGAATAGTTAAAAATCAAAGTTACATACTAATATGTTCTGTGAAGGGATTCCAATGGTAAAAATAAACAAAAGAAAAATTACCATAAGAACAGTCGTATGTCTGAATTCTTTGTTTCGTTTTCTGTTGTTAATCTATTACAAGATATTTGATTGTATCGTTGCAAGTGGCTGTTAAGGGTAGCTTAGTTAATGGGTGGTTCCATAAACCTAGCTGTATGTCAACGGAAGCTCTAACTTTAACTTTATTTCAACCCTGACCGTAACGCTCTAGTTAACTATCAACCTAACCCCGGCCTCCTGACACTTCATTATAGTTTGGTTGTAATTTTTTTGTCCACTCGTCTCCTTCAACGGCAGAGTTTCTTCCAGGCATCTCTTCTGTATGGGCTTTGCCCACCCACCCCTGAAAAAAATCTATCGTCCCCCCCGCCCCCCCCCCGAACGAAATGAAATTTATATAATTTATATAGAAAATATATACTTTTAGCAGAGTCTGAATTTCTATACTATTTTTAGAATCGACTCTTTTGTTCAAACGATTTGTCCAATAAGTGATTATAAATCTTGAAAAGAAATCTTCAACAGACCAGTCACAGAGCTATATAGCCATGAAAGAACAAAGATTCCCCATCCTCACATCAACAGCTAAAGTTTCAATAAAACTTGATATTGATAATTAAAATACAATGGATCCTTAAATAATTTATTGCAGAAATATTTTTTAACACGTCTGTTTATCATAAATGTATTTCAACTGGTGTAGTTAATCAAGCTCCATTTGGTCCCTGTATAAAATAAGTTTCTAATCTCCATCTTGCTTGTACATAACAGCCACCAAACACATTAGTTTATCTTACTACAAAAAATATTTATTAGCTAGTTTTCGTATAGGTTTTGTATGCATTTAAGTGTATTTGAGTAGGTTTTGAAATTTCTTGAACTTCATGTTCTGCAATCAATTCAAGGCGATGTTAGCAGATTTAATTAACATTTAAAATGTTTTCTAGGTAGCGATCGTTGTTGGTAATTTGCTGGAGTAGGAGTGATCGTTACTTGGCCGATTCAGTTGGGTAAACAGTCTGGACCAATTCAGCTAAAGAGGACGGTGATTTGGGCCCTTGTCATGCCTGTCTCAAAGACGATTGGCTGGCTGGCCTGTCAATCACCCACGGTTGAATGAACCCGCGGTCGGGGTAACCAGGAGACGTCAGAACAAGCCTGGACACTTGTCACGTGATGAGGACCAGCTGGACTAACCACTACAGCCGCTCGTCAATCTAAACCCAAACTTCTTCTTGTGATAGTCGTTACCCTTGCTCGGTCTCACATTGTGGTAAATACAACTTTTTTTTTCACACTTTCTCAAGTTTAAATATGTCTTTAAAATGTAGCCTACATTTATAAGCGTGTATTATGATAGGCCTAATAATTGCGATTTTTAATATGACGTATATAGTATTTTATATACAAATTTAAAACAACAATCTGTGCCAACTTCTGCTTTTGTTGATATAGACCGCCATTTTGATTCGCTTTAAAAATGTATTTTTCTGATAATACACTTGATTATATTAATACTTCTATTGGCTTTTGATAATATAGTTTTATTACATGCCATACAATGTCATTTTTAAAATCACATTGAACTGATGTCACGTGTTCAGTAACCTACTAATTTACATGACACTGAAACATTAATTATCGCAGGTACTATCATTTTCCAATGGAGAGTTTTACAAGGAGGCAGGCGCACATACCCAGACATAGCGAGAAAGATGATTTCATCATCACAGCTTGCGACACGACGTCACATGAGGTGACACACAGCAGGGTGGAGCAAAAATTGCCACACAAAAGTTCAGGATATGAAAAAATCATTAGGAACAATGGTCACATATCGCAGTGTCATATAGATCTAGATAATGAAAGACACCACTATGCCATATCACGTAATAGTGCAGTTTCGCCGATTAATCATTGTACTAAAACTGAGGGTTTAAACGGACTTCTTGCACACAATACATATACTTCAAGGGAAGTATGTGTACAGGAATACAATGACAATGTTAGGGGCCGTTCTCATAGAAATCGGCACATCATACCTCATGAGAGTCATGGGGACGACATCACACGTCATCACAACCAAAGGCACAACATCATACGTCATCAGCCTTATGAGAAGCCGTTGACACAAACACGTGACTATGACGTAGTGGTCAGCGATTCGTCAGGTGACGAGGACAAGTGTGGTCAGCACAACTCCCTGAAGGGAAACGATGGTCAGCTCAATGTGGAGGTGTTGGATCACATGTCTACGGGATCCAAATCGAAAGTTCCAGAAGAAATCAGGCTACGCATCAACAGCCGCGAGAGACAACGGATGCACGACCTAAACCTGGCTCTAGACAGTTTAAGACAGGTATGTGGTCATTTGTCTGTTGAGTAATGTTTATGTTTTAGTAAACATTTATACCTGGATCTAGCCAGTTTAAGACAGGTAATGCAGTCATTTTTCTATTGTAGTAAACACTAGACAGTTTAAGACATGTATGCAGTCATGTTTCTGTTGTAGTAAACACTAGACAGTTTAAGACATGTATGTAATCATGTTTCTGTTGTAGTAAACATTAAAACCTGGCTCTAGACAGTTTAAGACAGGTAATGTAGTCATGTTTATGTTTTAAAATACATTAAATATGGCTCTTAACATTTTAAGACAGGTAATGTAGTCCCGTTTTTTTAGTAGTAATCAAGTTTGAAACGTTGATTTAGCCGTTATAAATCATAAGAGATATCAATCAAAGTAGCTGATCGTTTGTTTATTTTTACTTACAGTATATAGTTTTGTTAAAATATAAAACTAAAAGGATCATCTAACAAGGTTTATGTAAAACTCAGTCTCATTAATTTTGAGATGATAAAATTGAGGATTACAGTATATTTTAAAATCATATCATTCAGAGTAATAACAACCACAATTTGACTGCAATTTTAAATTACGAATTGTGGTTTAATCAATTTTTATTGAAGCAATTATCACTTGAGATTGTAAGTTTCCAATGCTAATTTATTTTTACATTGAAAGATGTTCTTACTGCAGTCTTGTACATTTGCAAGCAAACCGTTTTTGTCACAAGCTTTTTACCTAAATTTTATTACTTTGCTAATTTTATCGAAATTAAAATTTGTGCTAAAGTAGTTTCTTCTTGAGCAAAATTTACAAATTCCTTGTTGATATCATTTTAATAACTTAAAGCGTTAGATTTAAATTTTGTTTTCAGCAACGAACATGTTTGTTATGACTTCACTTTAAACCCGTTTTCTTAAGAAAGTTTATGAACGGTTTTGTATTTACTTCCATGGTTTGAGAAAAAAAAAACAAATACAAAAATTTAGTGTAATTAAAACATGATATTTCTTTTCACAAAGGTAAATACTAGGTTGACTTATTATACTTTCTTGATCAAGATAATTATCGTTTATAACTAAAGTTATAAACGCTATCGTTATAAAGGCGTCCGTGTATATTGATTTTTGAAACCATGTTTATTTTAACTTAAATACATGTCGTAAGTACATGACAAGATACAACATGTATTTAGTATGAATGTAATTTGCTGTTGTTGAGACGTTACATTTGTTGAGTCCGTCACTATAGTAACATAAGCAAATGAATCTGTGTCTGTGTTTAGGTCATGCCCTACTCGTGTAGCCCCAGTGTTAAGAAACTCTCCAAAATGTCCACTCTGCTGTTGGCCAGGAACTACATCGTCATGCTGACCAGGTCTGTTGAAGAGATGAAAAAAATGGTTCAGGTAACTTGATCATTAAGTACCTTGTTAAAACGGTTAATAGCACTCTCAATTTTTTATTTAATAGGAGGTAACACGAGATAAAATACAATTATGTTAAGTAAGAGTTATTTTTCTTAGATTATATGTGTCAAAGAAAAAAGTAATAATATAGTGTTCATTAAAATTTAAAACGGCAGAGTTGAATCAATTTAATTTTAAAACAAAAATCACCTGATGTTGCCGCAGACTAAAACTCTCGAACGCTAATTTTGACCAAGACAAAAATGCCGGCGAAAAAAAAAAATACAAAACAGAAATGAAAAAAAAAATTTTCCCCAGGAAATATTTTAAAGTTAAATGCTTTTTGTTTATTCCCCCCAGGAGCTGTCAACCACGCCTAGACCTACCCCCATCTCTCCCCACCCCTCACAGATGATCTCCAGAACCCCAGTGCCAGATACACCAGTCTCGTCCACCCCATCCACCCCAGCGTCACGGCACTCACCCCTACCATCCCCAGCCCAGATGGTACCATCCCATTTCAGACCTGCCTTCCTACCATCGTCACATCCTGGACTCCCGGGATCGATCATCATCCCTCATCCGTTGATCTCATCGCACTATCTCCTTCCACCACCCTGCCACCCGGGGCATCCGGTCATACACGGGATGTACGCATGTCCGTGTGGGGAGTGTGCACGGAAGAAAACAGACTAGACGGCCATCAGTTTTATAAACAGACTAGACAGACATCCGAGTTTTATAAGAAAACAGACTAGACGGCCATAAGCTTTATATGATAAGAGACTAAATGGCCAACATAGTTTTATAAGATAACAAACTAGATGACCATCAGTTTTATAAGATAACAAACTAGATGACCATCAGTTTTATAAGATAACAAACTAGATGACCATCAGTTTTATAAGATAACAGACTAGATGACCATCAGTTTTATAAGATAACAAACTAGATGACCATCAGTTTTATAAGATAACAAACTAGATGACTATCAGTTTTATAAGATAACAAACTAGATGACCATCAGTTTTATAAGATAACAAACTAGATGACCATCAGTTTATAAGATAACAAACTAGATGACCATCAGTTTTATAAGATAACAAACTAGATGACCATCAGTTTTATAAGATAACAAACTAGATGACCATCAGTTTTATAAGAAAACGGCCTATACGGCCTTCAGTTGTATAAGATAACAGGGATAGTACTAACCTTAACTTCGGTCACTATTAACAAGCTGATAAGTATTGCTACTTTAATCTGGTTAAAGCAAGATAACTCAAAAGCAAACGAGCTGAGAAAACTACTTTTCTTTTCGTACTGTTGATAGGAGATAACACAATAACACAATAATATTTACGTAGAGTGTGGACTTCAAAATATATATAAGTTAGCTCCTTTGATATTTGAAATAAAAATAACATTATTTAAAACTGGTGATTTTGTTATGATCTTTCTATGACGTAATTTTATGCAGTGGCGTAGCGAGGTCATGTGTCACTCGGTGCGGCACCTAATGGTGTCACCCGCAATCCCCCCTCCCCCCTCCACCGAAAGAAAAACATTATATATATATATATATATATATATATATATATATATATATATATATATATATATATATATATATATTCCATATATACTTGTAAGTATGTGTATAAGCATGAGTATATGTATTCAAATATATCTTTTTATTTCTGAACGTATTTAATTTTTTTTAAGCTACGCACTTTTGACTGAACTTTGTCCTTCAAATTTTAATGCATAGAAAAATGAGAAACATAGTGACAAATACATTTTTTACACCGTTTAATCCGCTTGAAGCTCTTTATATTTTATGGATATACTAAATTTGTAATCAGATTATTATAATTTATTATACTCCATAGCATAATGTATCCAAAATTTATAGAGCAAACAGACTTAAAGCGAGAATTAATTGTTTAAAAGCGTTGGGCAACTCTTTTAATGGCGACAAAAAGCGTCAACATTTGTCAATATAATTAGCCAACCAGTCTATTCATTTGTTGCTAACGTTTTATTGCTTATGGTCTCCATTATTCATTCTCCTCTCTCGCGTTTTTTAACTTAATTTGTTTACGATGGATTAATACATTTCAAAAGTTGTGTTATTTTGTAACACGAACTTTTAAATAGTAATTAAGAAACAAATATTTTCATTTAACCTATTACACAGTAAAAACTATTTTAAACAATGACACATTTTAGTGAAAAAGATATTCAAATGTATTCAAATTTATTCAAATTCAAATTTATTCAAAAACGGTTACAATTTAGTTTAGCCATATATCACACAACTTTAAACAGGAATAGAAAAATATCCCATAAACATATCATAAATCATCGATAACAAATCAGGAAAAAAACGTTTAGTAGATGTAACTACCTCCTCCTCTGTCCAGGCGATAGCTTTAAACTATGCACGTATACTATTACCGATGTTCATCTAGTCGGTTATTACTACAGTTGGATGTAGCAATGTTTTCTCTATCATTAGCAGGATTACGTCATGGTGTCACCCCCCCCCCCCCCACCCCTCCAATTAGTCGGGATTTGTCAACTTTGCTTTAAAAGACTATTTAACTCACTATAGTGAATCATTTAATTAGTAGGAATTATCCTTTTTCTTTTTTATATTTTGCTATTTTCTACCTTGGTGCCACCCCCTCCCAAATGGTGTCACCCGGTGCAGTCCGCACCCCCGCCCCCCCCCCCCCCCCTTCCCTCGTTTCGCCTCTGTTTTGAAATATCAACTTTTGATATTCAAATAGCTATTTAATCAACTATTACTATTTCCAAAACTCTCTACAAAGAATTAATGTTATTAAATACAATATGAAAATCGTGGTTTCAAGTGTTTATTTCGCACATAACTTGAGTACTGGTGTGGCAGGACACAACCTTGCTAACATGAATGTCTAGATTTGGATTGTAAGGCGCTAGGCAATGCTTCTTAAATAAATTTCGATATCTAATAAGCTACATATAATGGATGTAAATGTATGCAAAAGAAAGTAGAAATGTACATCACTTATCTACATAAGTAGGCCTACTCTAAAATTTATTATTGTAGTCACTATATTATCTATTGAATACCTTTATTGCTATTTAAATAGTAATGTATTATTCTAGACAGAGAAGACTGACGACAGACAGACTGTCGCTAGAGGAAGCAAGTTAAATAAAAAGCTAGTAACAAAAAGCCACGGATTCTCAATTATATTTACTCACCTTACATATTAGATATAACCCAGGCAATCACGAGAAAGGACACAAGTTGGATAAAGACTTCATTTGCCTCCTTAACTCTTTCATTGGCCGTACCTGTAGCAAAAAAATTACTTTATAAAATGTGACATAGATACCAAAACTTCAATTAAAAAAATGAAGAGCGTTTAACTTAAGATTAGTTTTAACACATTATAAAATAATGTGATAGTAAAATACAACATTTATTAATACACATGAATAGAATATAGTTTTTTACTTTCCAATACAAACGGACTTTTGTCTTGATTAGCTAAGAATAAAATCTCAAGAATGCAGGAAATAATTTGATATTGGCACCTACCACCATTTTTAAATTCGACTGTATTGGAATATTTATTGTTTTCGCAGAAAAGTTTCTCCGAAAATTCTCGAACTGTACAGCAGGCATCATCAGGACAATACTTGCTTTTGTTTACAGGTTCTGTAACATATCAAATGAGTGGCACTAACTCATATGTACCTTTGTAACATACCAAATAAATTTAAAATCCACTGGCTACAAAATCATCAAGGTGTCAAGCAACCAAGCAACATATCAACACACAAATACATCAACACACCAACCAACACAACTACATACAAATACATCAATCAAACAAACAACGATTCCCAGCAAGAAGCGCAACAGAAAATGCGCGAAGAGAAAAAAATGCAAACAGAAATGTGTGCACACAGAAAAATGCAAAAAAGAGAAAAATGCGCAACCAGAAAAATGCGCAGACGGAAAAATCCAAATAGAAAAAAAATTCTGCGCACACAGAAAAAAAAAGAAATTTAAAAATTGCGCACAAGGTAAACTAGACACAGATCATATGTACCTTTGTAACATACCAAATAAATTTTAAATCCACTGGCTACAAAATCATCAAGGTGTCAAGCAACCAACAGAGGCGTAGCGACCCCTCCCGGCGCCCGGGGCGAACATTCAGTTTGGCGCCCCGCCATATATATATATATATATATATATATATATATATATATATATATATATATATATATATATATATATATATATATATATATATATATATGTGTGTGTGTGTGTGTGTATGTGCGACAGTCTTGAAAAAAATTAATAGTTACGCTGTATGATTGTCGTTCCCTAAAACTCAACTCAACGCCAATTAAATTCCCCTTGAGATACATTATCCTTTAAAGATGATGATTAGTAATGTCAGAAAAAAATATTGTAGCGGTGCTAATTCGTTTAGGACAGTCTTTTTATGTTTTATCTGTGGAACAGTCTCTGTTATGATATAGTATATATTTGGATTATAAGTTTGTTAGATTAAGGTCATACAATTGACATACAATAGCAAATTATTGTTCACATTGGAATACGATATGGGTATTTCGTTGACTGGTTGATTGTATAATGAAACAAGCTAGAGAAAAAAAACATTTCTTTTCTAAGTGTTAAAAGAGTTATCTAGTAACCGATCCAGTACGAATCCTGCGATTTTTGTTGGTGAAAAAGCGCCCCCCCCCTCCCACTTCCCCACCATCTTGGACAAAAATGGTAGACCGAATTTAAACGTCACTAACTCTTGTTTTTATGTTACACAATCGTAAAATACGCTTTAGTTCCATGGGTTCTTTTCTGAGTGATATGGGTTATTTATTCCTTAATCCGGTGTGAATTTTTCCGATTTTAGTCTTCGAAAAAGCGCCCCCCCCCCCTCCATCTAGGAAAGCTGGAAAGCAGTTGTTTCCAGTCACTGTTTCTTAAGGATATACCTTTTACAGTTACTCAATCAAGGTAGAAAACAGTTAAATCAGTATGCAAGGGCTCTCAGCTGTTAAATTTCTTTACTTTGACTGTTTATAATTCATAACAAACTGCAGCTTAAAATGAGCTTGTAAATTTTTTTTCTACCCCTTTGGCGCCCCCTTAGGGTCGGCGCCCGGGGCGGCCGCCCTCCCCGCCCTCCCCTAGCTACGCCTCTGGCAACCAAGCAACATATCAACACACAAATACATCAACACACCAACCAACACAACTACATACAAATACATCAATCAAACAAACAACGATTCCCAGCAAGAAGCGCAACAGAAAATGCGCGAAGAGAAAAAAATGCAAACAGAAATGTGTGCACACAGAAAAATGCAAAAAAGAGAAAAATGCGCAACCAGAAAAATGCGCAGACGGAAAAATCCAAATAGAAAAAAAAATTCTGCGCACACAGAAAAAAAAAAAGAAATTTAAAAATTGCGCACAAGGTAAACTACACACAGATCGCTCACCAAAGAGGATTATGGCAATGTAAGTGTGTTGTGTGCGTAAATGTTTGTGTTTGCACGTGCCTATGTGTATACATAGTTAGAAATATTTTATTTCAACGTCTGTATATTATTTAAAATAATAAGTGCGGCATCTATTTCTAAAAAAAAAAAAAGATTAAAAAAAAATATTTTCTGATTATATAAGCTTTTTGACCAAAGGTGACAATTCCACATTTTGTTTGACTACAGCAAGGGGTTGGCCACAGACAGTTTGTTCACTGCAGGTATTGATCACAGGTAATTTTACCATGGGTGATTTGCATAATTAAGTCTGCACCTATACTTACATATATACCTACATTTACAGCTACACAAACACATACCAGCTAGCAACGGATCGAATAACCCACGACAGATTGCATAACCGTCTGTCTGTAGTCTGTCCATCCGTTTGTCCATACATATAAATTTCATGCAAATTCTATTTTCATTGTAATAACAGTATTTCGGTTAACTAAAAGAGAGATGTGCAATCGCACGTAAAAATATTAGTACCTTCATTTGAACATGTAGAAAAATACGCAAGATGGACAGATGATTAGCTCATGGGTGATTTTAATGCACTAGAGACCGAAGTCAGTGATGCAAATCTTAGACAAAATTGTTGTTCGTTAGCCACCTGCAAGACACTCGTAATTTCGACCTAGCTATTGCCGGATTGACACATAAAGTTAACAAACTATTCGTTAATAATCTATTTTTCTTAGTTCCCAGCCCCCCATCCCCTTCCCGGTTTATATAACTGCAGAAAAATAAAGAGATTGGAATACTGACGGAGGCACGGAAAGACAGAAAGTCAAACAGGTCGGTCGGTTGGCTCGTCATTTGGTCGACGGTCAGTGTAGGTGTAGGCGTAGTCATGGAAACCACGTTTGGTCATATATTCTGTGATTACACAGCCCTGAATAACTTAAACATACAAGCATAAACACACATACACACACACACATACGCACACACACACACATATATATATATATATATATATATATATATATATATATATATATATATATATATATATATATATATATATATACATTGTCAGAATCAGTGGCGTAGCCAAGATCGTCTCATGGGGGGGGGGGGGGCGGGAGTCAAAACTTTTTTCCCTATAAATATATATATAGGCCTACTAGCTGTATGACATTGCTTCGCTATGATGTAAAATAAATTTAAATTATTACTCTAAAGAAATAGGAAAAAATACACAATTTAAGCCGACAAAACAAAACAGTTTATAACTCTAAACAAAAACAAAACAAAAAAACAAAATATACAAACAATACAACTAAAAATAATGAACGCAACACAATCTGTTGTGTACTCCTTTTAAAAAACAATTTGACAATGATTCCTAGAATATTAATTAATGCAAGCGGACTAGGGGAAATCATCACTCTCTTAATATTAATATGTTTATTTCTACAAATTTAACTGTACATATCAAAACAGATAAATAATTACTTTAAAATTTAATAACGTAGCTAAACACTATTCTGTTTTTATAAAAATAGGTTGTCTACAATAAGAATTAAATATATTGTCATCATAAATGCTAAAATATTACAGCTTACTGAAAGCTTTTAAAATCAGAGTTGATATAAAATTAGGCTTTTCTTATTAGTAAAAAAACTAAATCTAATAGGTGGAACATTGTGATTAATAGTCTACATTTAACTACATTTAACTAAAACATTTGTCTTGCAGATCAGATTATTCATTTTTTAATTAGCTTCTGTGTTTTGTGTCCTTTAAAGACCATTTTTTTTTAACATAATGATTATGTATGGGCTAGATCACTGTATTGACTAAACACCTCTCTACTAGTAATTGCAAAACATATTTGCACAGCTTTACCTGTTTCAAAAGCTATGATTCTGGCGGCATGGTACTTTAGTACCTCATTACGCGTTTTCCCAAATGTACTTAGCAGATCAGTTCGAGGTGGGTTGGGGGGGGGGGGGTTCAACTTCATTCACCAGTGTTCGGTTACTTTAGGTCTAATTATCCTACCCAGCGTATACCTAGGTGTGACATCAATGTCGCTCTACACAATTAAGGCCTGTCCCATTTTAGGTAATGAGGTGAGGGGGGGGGGGGGAATAACCAACTCAGAGTGGACACTAGCTTCCGTTTTTAGGTGACTGTTCTACACATACATATACAATTATACATATATACTGATTCAGAAATAGATTTAAATAAGTAACAGTAGTAAAATATTTACCCCCCCCCCTTACCCCCTTCCCCATCCTGTATACGGCACTAGACACAATAACAATTGATGAAAGATCTGTGTGAGTAGATTTTTCATTAGCGCATTTTTCAGTGTAAGCATTTTTAATGCGCTTTTTTCTGTGTGCGCATTTTTTTCTGTTTGCGCATTTTTTAGTTGCGCATTTTTCTCTTTTCGTATTTCTCTGTGTGCGCAAATTTCCCTTTTGCGCTTTATTCTGGTTGCGTATTTTTCTCTTAGCGCACATTTCTGTGTAGGCAACATTTTGTTTGCTTTTTTTATGTTTCGCATCTTTCTGGTCGCCACAAACAACACACTACCCAGTACACTACGGAACCCACACCCACCAACAAAACAATCAAGCCAAATAAACGAAACACCAACACTTCAAACAACACAATAAACTATCAAAACAACAAACCGAACCACCAAACAACCAAGCAAACAGACATATAGCCAAATTATCAAACAACAAATCATCTAACTAACTGTCCAGCTACAGAAGACAGACGGCTATCAAACAAAAAAAAACCCGACCGTTTTAGAAAGAGCTAAGTTTATCAAACATTTCGTTAAAAGACAATAAAAAACAAAACCTCACCTGTCAACATACAGGAGAATGAAAGTTTTATTTGACAGGAAGATTCGCCGACTTTGCCGTATGCCATCACGTAAAGACACACTTCTGTCGAATTGATATCGGCGTCAGACTTGAATTCGTCTTGAACAAAGTCCAAATCACTTGTGGTGTTGTCAGTCCACGTCCATAGAGTATCATTTTTCATTTTCTTTGCTCCCAGCCAAGCTTACATATATATATATATATATATATATATATATATATATATATATATATATATATATATATATATATATATATATATGTGTGTGTGTGTGTATTTGCGTGGGTAAATGCTTGCATGTATTATATGTATGTTTTTATAATAACGCGTAAGGATGAAGCTCTCACTCATGCTGTTCCTTATTCCAATGTACACCGGCATAAATCGACGAGGATAACTCTGAGAACACGTCTGGGCTAGATGGCCGCCCCCTGGTAAGGTGGTGCAGATGTTCTAGTGGAACAAATACGGTACGTTTACTTGTAGTAATAAATCAAACACAGACTTAACTATAAGAATTTACATTATACAATCAATTGTATGTGTGTAAACCAGTATTCATACGTTTAATTTAAAGCAAATAATCCTCATAAGATCTAGTGATCCATTGGGCAGATGAAAAAAAAGCTTACATGTTTCTTGATCTCGGCATATAAAATGAAAGTGTGTTCAGTACTTTGTCCATCCGCTTTTACTTTCACTATCACGAGTTAGGTACCCATCAGAGCTGGGTGGGCTCACGGACTTTCTACTGACTTTGAACCAGATTCGAACTCGAGACTTTTGGGTATACAGGCTGGCGCTCTTCTGTTAGGCCACGCCGTCCCATTTACATTTTGATGCCACAAGTTTAATTTACATAAAATACTGTTTTTGTATATTAGTAATGCAGATTGTGTTTCATGCAGGAGATTTTCAGGTCATGGTACACCTATGACCTTTATGGTACCTATTCACATAAGATTTCATTAGCATCCCAAATTTTACCTGGATTATTCATCGGTATAATTTACCTGTGCCTCCATCCAGGTTTTTTCTCCACTAAAATACCTAAAGATTTTCTCATGCATGATGTTTTCTTCCAGACAGAGCTGCTTTCGTCCATAGAGTCTCCGCATATTCACTAGTTGAGAAAACAGTTAAGGATATAAAAACGAATACGATTTAAAAGACGCATAAATTAGTTTTAATAACACGCTTTTATTATTATGTAACTTGTTTTTGTATTTTAAAATTTTATTTAGAGTTGCATGACTAAGAACTATTGCGCAACAAATGAACATGATAACGCACGTACAATATAGCAGAACGAGTAGTACAAGAATACCAACTAATTTTAGAAAAAAAATTAATTCATAAAAAATAAATTATTCATCTAGTTAAGTCAAATTTAATATCAGATTACATTGTCTTTAAATCTTAATTTACGTGTCGACTTTAAAATGAATCTGTCAGTTACAAATGCGCGAAATTTCGCTCGGCAGATTCGATCTATGCCGACAGATAGATTGACGACAGACAAACTGAAGATAGACAGAGGAAGCA